>NC_138378.1:12803195-12814977 GCF_054177405.1 Leptonychotes weddellii | reverse complement strand
AAGGGCTTGAATCTAGCCCCATCCCCATCCCCACTCAGGTCCCTTAACCTGCTCTAATTACCTTCAATGTGCTCAACATCATTCCTTTTTTCTTGCCTGACTTCCACAAGAGTCCTAAGTTCCACAACGGCGGGGATGTTGACTGTCTTGTCTCTGGCTGTATCCCCAGCGCCCAGAGCAGATCTAGCACAGCATACGTGGGCAATATGTGATGTTTTGCAGTACTGAATAAACAAAGGAAAACAAGCCATGGGCAAATGGAGGGGCTCTACGAATTTGACTCATGTTATATCTGAATCTTCCTAAACGCTCATATACTAAGCAAAGCCCTTCACAGAAATTATTGTTGAAATACAATCCCTGCAACCAGAAAAAAGTACAAAGAAATCAGAAGGATTTCTGATATGGTGGCTCATAAACACCAAAACCTACCTTTATCTGCTTAAAGAACTAGAGCCAGTGTTTACTGTGGGTCTATATGCCAAGATTTATGTTGGGGACTCTTATATAGATGATCATTCAAAGTTATCAACTTTCTATGGAGTATTAGAGCACCCATTTTACAGATGAGGAAGACTGAAGTTTAGCGGTGCACGGAAACTTGCTAAGGCCGCACAGCTCGTATGATACCCAAGTCAGCCTGACTTCAAAGTACATGTCCTTCTCTTTATGCTACCCCCTGAGAACAATATAGTACCTGGGCATTCCATTCTCCAATTTGTTCTATTTCTCAAATAATGATTAAGCCTGGATACATATGAGATTTTGTGCTCAGGTCTGCACGTTAATGATCTCGTTTGCTCCTCACGTTCCTGAGGGACATCTGTTACTACCGCTATTCTGCCGTGGAGGATCCTGAGGTGTGGGCGTTTGCCCAGGGTTGTTTGGTGGAGGGGTGAAGCCAGTATTCAAATCCACTCTGCCTAATTTCAAGGCCCGAGTTTTTTCCTGCAACATTGTGCTATCTCCCTTAAGGCAACTCTCAGCCTCAGATAGAAAGAGAAGAAAAATGACGAAAACAGCCGAATAAAGTATCATTATGAAAATTCATGGTGACTTGGTTTTTTAAGTGGGAAGCAAAGGGCAGGAGACAGACAGCCAGTCTAGCGTCGGCTCTTGCAGGTTGGGGGTTCACATAACTCACCATAACTTAATTTGCAAAGATAATTCTTCCAGGAACTGGGGCTTATCAGGTATTTTTGTGAGTGGAAGTGAAGAGAGGGGAGGATGTCTTGGACACCGTGGTGAGCCGTCAGCTGTCAGCCCCAGCAGGAGAGTGCTGGAGCTTCTTGTGTGAGACCAGCGCCCCCTGCTGGCGTAGGAAGTCAACTTCAACATCTAAAGCTCTGTGTGTGTGTGTGTGTGTGTGTGTGTGTGTGTGTGTGTGTGTGTGTTGGGGCAGGAGGGCATTGGGACGTATATTCAATGAGATTTGAGAAATGTCTAGCACACCCAGTATATAAAAATAATAGCTACCATTTACCAATATAACAGGGTAGTGGGCAGGCACTGTTTTATAGATTTTACATTAATTTTATTGACTCCTGGGACTTTACATATTACATCTAATTTAACCATCACCCCAATCGTCTGAAGTAGAAATTATTATTTTTCCTCCCATTTTCACAAGAGGAACCCGAAGCACAGAGAGGTTAAGTCATTCAGAATACGGCTATTAAGCGGCAGAGCTGGGACTTGAACCGGCGGCCGGTGCTCTGAAAACCATTAACTGGCCATTCTTTATGTCTGGAGCGCTCCCTGGCAAGTCCCCTTGTAAAGTGCCTCACTCAGGAATTTCCATATCTGGATACCCCCCACCCCGGCCCCGCCCCGCCCCGTACTGAAGCTATTAAATTTGGTTTTCTCCTGTTAATCTGCCTCACATCAGTTTGATTCTAAGTCCAGCTAGGAGGACCTCAAAGGGCAGAACAGTTGGTGTGGTTGGCAGGAGGCTTTAACTCGCTGGACACCACCTGCCCCGGAGACACCACTGCTGCGGAGAGATCCTTGGGAAAAGTGACAAACAGCTGTCAGAAGAGGTGGGTTCCTTTGAAAACTAAAACTGCCTTTTTTCCTAATGCCTTGCAAACTAAATATAAAGGGCCTCGTGTAAACTTCAGGGAAATCACCACAGCAGCTCATGTATAGACAATCCTCATGCCTGTTGCTGGGTGGGCCATTCAGAGATCACCAGAGACATTTGGAGCACAGCTGGGAGAACCTGTCAGAAGGTCGCTGCCTGCTCTCACGCTCTCTGAAGATGCTTTGAGCCTGACACATAGAAATCTTCACTGGCTGTCCTCAGAACCCAGAAACCGATTTATATTTTGACCTAATCATTAACCATTGCTTTTCTTTTGTTTCCATAGAAGGGCCTCTTGGGGGCGCCTGGGTGGCTCAGTCGTTAAGCGTCTGCCTTTGGCTCAGGTCGTGACCCCAGGGTCCTGGAATTGAGCCCAGCATCGGGCTCCCCGCTCAGCGGGAAGCCTGCTTCTCCCTCTCCCACTCCCCCTGCTTGTGTTCCTTCTCTCACTGTGTCTCTCTCTGTCAAATAAATAAGTAAAATCTTAAAAAAAAAAAAAAGGCCTCTTGTTTAGTATCTTACATCTCTTTTTTGAGAGAGAGAAAATGGGGGGGAGGGGCAGAGGGAGAGAGAGAATCTTAAACATGCTCCACGCCCAGCATGGGGCTCAATCTCACGACTCTGCGATCATGTCCTGAGCCAAAATCAAGAGTTGGACGCTTCACCGACTGAGCCACCCAGGTGCCCTTAGTACCTGATTTCTTGAACCACGAGCCCAACTTGGAAAACACATCTGCTTCACCACCTGCTGAAATGAGTTTATAACTGACCTGACCTATATCATCAGGACTAAGACTGGTTCAATCATACAGAATAATTTACCAGCTTGATTTTTAATGCATGAAACTTCAGGGAAGTTTCAGAGGAGAGAACTACGGGGGCCGAGGGCAGGGTGCCCCAAGATGAGCCACTTTGGTAGGAACATTATTTTGAGTTAAAAGCAATCCAAACTGAGCAGATTCAGAAAAAGCTCTTTACCTCCCCCTCAACTGCCTGCTTCACCAGGAAGAGAGCTCTTCACAGAGATTCCTCTTTGCCTAAGAAGCTTCTCTGCATAACAGGACAACCTTTGTTTTCCAAACATCTCCACTCACCTTCCTGCTAATGGTCTTTCTCCCTTTTGTATCCTCAGACCCCTACCCCCTCCTTAGCTCATGAAGCCATCACGTTCTGTTGCCTGACTGTCATTAGAATTTCCAAATATGTGTGGATTCTCCATATGTACACTATTAAATTTGATTTTCTCCTGCTTAAAAAAAAAAAAAAAGAACCTCACTAAGAGCAGACACACAGCAATGGCTCCTCATTTTTGAGAAAATGGTAAACACGCTAGGATTTAGTGGTGAGCCCGCTGCTTCTGTACTCAGCGTGGGTGGTGGGGGAGGCTGTAGGTTCCTCTGGGCCACTGGTCTTGCCACCACTGTGTCTGTCTGGATGGAAGATAAGCCCCCAGCCAATGATAAACTCGGATCTGCTTCTCCAGCATCTTGGTTACAACAGAGAATCCAAAACAGTAAATGTAAAATATTTAGCAACCATTGAGGAATGAGGGCAGAACTGTCTGCCCCCCCACCTCCTATTGATGTAAGAAATGTTGGGGTTCAGGGCCCATGGCCAAGAAAGAATTCTTGAGACATCTTTGGTGCAAAAAGGTGGTTTTATTAAAGCACGGGGACAGGACCTGTGGGCAGAAGGAGCTGTATCGGGGTCATGAGGAATGGCCCATTATATACTTTCACGTTGGGAGGGGATTAGAGATAGTGTAAGTCCCTAAAGAATTTTGGAAGCAAGGTTTCCAGGACCTTGAGGGGGCTAGCTATCATTAGGAAAAGGTCATTTATTACTGTCTGATAAAACCTGAGTCATGAGACCCTTCAGATGTATATCAGTGGGCTGTATGCTTGGAGGATGATTACTAACATATGTCTTGGGAGGTAGAGATAAAGGAAGTTTCCAAAAGAATTTCTATATGTTAAAGTAGACTTACAGGATCCTGGGGGATCAGGATAATGTTAAGCTAAGATGGCCTTTTGCCCTTAGCAAAGTGTCAACATCGAGGCAGTTGAGCTCCCAGAGGAAGGTCACTCTACCTGTTTCAAGGACTTGCTAATGGGCTGTAGGCAGTAAGGACATTTCCCACATCACTATGACCAGGACTGAAAAGTTACTGGAATGCAGGCAGCCATCACAGAAGTGAAGGCCCCCTCTTGCCAGAGGGCCTGGCCTTGGGGGTCTGGCCTGGGGAGGAAACCATGTGGAGAGGCTCCTATATACTGTAGGAGACCTCCCTACTCGAGAATTCATCTGCACTCTCCATAGACATTTGTTGAGTGCTTAATGCATGCAACCATTGGTTATAGGGTGGTGAGCAAAAGCATGGTCCCTGTCCTCAGAGCATTTACAGCCCCAGAGGGGAGATAGCAAACAAACAAACAAATAAATAAAATATGCTATTATACACTGAGATAAACGTTATAGGAGAATGCTTAGGTTCACTCCCCCGCATTCCAGCAACCAAAGCAGGAGGATGACACGGTTATGGAGGTCCTCTCTGAGGAGGTGATAATTGCATTGAGGCTTGACAAATGAAACGATAACTGCATTGAGACCTGACAGGTGAAGGGTGAAAGGTGAAGGGTCAAAGGCTGAATGTTCCAGGCAGAAGGAACAGTATAATGTGGGAAGGCCTGGAAGTAGGAAAGATCCTGGCTTGAACTGGGTGGTTGGATCATCAAAGCAAAGGGAAGAGGAGGGTAGGGAGAAGCTGGCTAATGCAGGCCTGTCAGCCCTGCTGTGAAGAGTCTAGGTTTCTTTCTGTGTGCAACGGGAATGAACTAGAGGGTTGTAAGCAGGGGAATAGCACTGTCTGATTTGAATTTGTTTTTTCAAACAATAGGTCTTGCATATTGGGGTGCCTGGGTGGCTCAGTCGGTTAAGTGTCTGCCTTTGGCTCAGGTCATGATCCCAGGGCCCTGGGATTGAGCCCCCCATCAGGCTCCCTGCTCAGTGCGGGGTCTGCTTCTCCCTCACCCTCTGCCCCTCCTCCCTGCTTGTGTTCTCTCTCTCCCTCTCAAATAAATAAATAAAATCTTAAAAAAGTTTGAGAGAGATCTTGCATATTTATTACTCAACCAACCTGGTTACTGGTTTATTACTCAACCAACTGGTGCAGAAGCATAGTGACAGAGAAAAATCATTTCCCTGATAAAACATCTGTTGTTCAGGTAGAGTAGTGGAGTTTACAGAGTAATCGGATAGGAGCATGTGACCTTCAGGCAGCATAAATATGTGTGCCATCTCATAGTGATCCCTCACAGATCCAGCCTGATTCTTCTTCAGTGCCTCCTCTTGGAGTTGTACCTAATTTTATTACCAGCTTTCCAGTGGATTACCAGTGGATTGGGATGATTTTGCTTTTGTTTCTTGGCCAGGAATCGCTTAACCCTAAAGTCTTGTGAGAAAACATGGCGAGGAACAGTCAACCACACACACTGGGATGGCAGAGAAAAGGAGAGAACTGGTCTGAATTTTGAAGAAAGATCCCATGGGTTGCGGTGATCGAATTGTGTTGAGAATGGCTTCCAGAATACAAAGATGGAAGCAGGAAGACCAAAGGGGGAATGTCACTCCTAGGAAAGAGTGATTTTCTATGGCCCTAGCAACATGTCACCAAGGGAGCTGAGTTCAACTTGACTACTAGGTCAATGGCAATTCATCTCAACAATTTGTCCTCTGGTTTATCTTATTTAGTCCTCAGAGGGCAGCCCTATTTCTAAGATTTGGGGAAATCACCTCATTGTTGCCTTCTGTATCTCTTTCAAATTGCTCCCTGTCTGGTGATGAGGCCCATGGCCTATGCAGCCAACTGACTCCCAGCAAAGGGTGATGCCTTAGGTGAATGAAGGGGCAGAGGGAGTGGTAGAATGTGGTGGAGTTCCGCCTGAATGGTTCTAATCCTCGGAAGTGACCACACTGCATTGGAACTGGCATCCAAGGCCAAGTGAGAAGTAGCATTCCAGCAGAGCGGACAAAAAAGGCACTGTAAGGCCCATTTTACAGAATAATAAACTGAGTCCGTTTCTTGAGTCAGAAAGAAACTGACTGCCTACCAGAGATTCCTAAACCACTGCCTTGTGGACCACAGCTTGTATTTTTCTTCGCGATTTATCATCCTACGAGAGTGGCATAATGACATCTGCCTTTCAGGGTGGTGGCGAGGGTTAACTGGCTTGATATATTAAATAAAAACAGAGAGCCATTCTGGCAGACAGACGCTGGGCACATCCCCACTCCCATTCACCAGCCTTGCACCTTAGAGTTCAAATTCGTGCCTTAGCAAAGTTACGAAGCAGTCCATGCTGTGGATCTGGGGGTGGGAGGGGTGGTGGTATTATGACAGAGTCAAAACCAGGAGTGAACGCCATTGTGTCCGCAAATACTAACAATGAGGATAATGATAAGACGCTTCCATTTAATGACTACCTACCACGTATGTGCTAGGTATTTTACATTTATTATTTTGCTTTGTCTATTCATCAACTAGGTATTTAATGCACTACATGCCAGGCATCCTTTTATGTTAATTCTAATAATCACCAGGAAACTCAGTGGTAGAAATTATTATTCCTGCTTCACAGATGATGAAACCGAGTTAAGAGAGTGAATAGAACCAGACTATAGAATAAGTATCATTAATATCTTGGACAAAGGAAAGGGCCTATTGCATCCATTTTTTATTTTTATTTTTATAATTTTTTAAAGATTTTATTAAGTAATCGCTACACCCAACATGGGGCTCAAACTTATAACCCCAAGATCAAGAATCGCATGTTCTATTCACTGAGCCAGGCAGGCGCCCCTGCATCAATTTTTTAAAAGAGCATGCAACAAGGGGCGCCTGGCTGGCTCAGTTGGTAGAGCATGCGACTCTTGACGTGGGGTCGTGAGTTCAAGCCCCACATTGTGGGTTGAGTTTACTTAAAAAAAAAAAAAGCATTCAGGGGCGCCTGGGTGGCTCAGTTGTTAAGCGTCTGCCTTAGGCTCAGGTCATGATCCCAGGATCCTGGGATTGAGTCCCGCATCGGGCTCCCTGCTCGGTGGGAAGCCTGCTTCTCCCTCTCCCACTCCCCCTGCTTGTGTTCCCTCTCTCGCTGTCTGTCTCTGCCAAATAAATAAATAAAATCTTAAAAAAAAAAAAAACATTCAAAAAGTGTACAACAGCTTTATAAATCAAAAAAGTTTGATTCTTCTTAAAATAAAAAATAGTAATTGTTTTAACGATAAAAATCTCAATAGATGGGTTGAATAGCAAAATGGATTAAAGAGTGAAGTAATGAACCAGAAGATTGAGTTAGGGAATTCTCCCAGAGGGCCGCGCCAAAGAATAAACAGATGGAAAGTAGGAACAGAGCTTGGAGATGTGAAGGGCAGTTGCAAAAGTTCCATTGTCTGCTTCATGTGAGTTACAGCATAAGAGAAGAAAACAAAAGAAGGAAAGTCCCTGAAGCAAGGTAATAATTCAAGACATTTTCTTAGAACTTAAGAAATATACGAGCTCTTCTAGTGAGAGGACCTAGTGAATATTTATGGGAAGAATGTGGAAAGACTTATGTCTACCAACGTCATCCTGAAATCTCAGGACACTAAGAATGAAAAGGAAATCCTGAATGTCTCCAGAGTGAAAAAAAAAAAAACAAAACAAAACAATTACCCAGGACAGAATGAGACTAAGATTGACATCAGTCTTCTCATTTGCAACATTGTAAGCAAGAAAATAGCAGAATGGTATCTTCAAAGTTCTCTGGGGGAATACTTGCGAGTTTTTGGAGTCTTTACTCAACCAATCTGTCAGGGAAATGTAGGGGCATCATAAAGACATTTTAAGAGAGAAATGGACTAAAAAAGTTTACAACTCACAGTTCATGTAGCATGGCATTCCTCCACAGGCTACTGGTGGCACTTTGGGTGGAAGGATTCTTTATCGTGTAAGACTAACCCACACACTGCAGGGTGCTTAGTGTCCTTGACCACCGTCCACCAAACGTCAGTGGAATTTCTCCTTAGTCACCTTGACAATACAACTCCACATTGGGAAGGGCTGTGGTTGGTATAGCCTCTGGTTGAGAAACCACTGGTGCAGGGAGTTAGATTCCAATGAAGAGAAAATGGATCCAAGAAGAAAACATGGGATATAAGAAACACAGGTAAGCAAGGAAATCAGCAAAATATAAGTCTAAATAAAAATCTTGAATTATAATAATTAACTAAAACCTGAGATGACAACATGGGATGGGGAGGTATGAAGACTGGAAAGGAGGTAGGAGAGAAAAGTAAAAGGAAGTTAAGATCATCATTTTATTTGGTAGGAAGACATAGCTTTAGTTAATATGCTTAACTATGTGTTTCAACAAATAAAGAATAGGAACAGAATATATACTTTCTAAGTCATTAGAAGAAAAATTAATTGGGAGCAAATAAAATGCTAGAAAAAGAAACATGAACACAACACATACAATAGAAGACACAAGGTAAATTGGTAGAAATGGACAAATGCATCAATAACCATAATAAATGTGAATATATTAAATTCACTGTGAAAAGACAGAGACTCTTGAATTGAATTAAAAAAAAAAAAAGTCAAACTGTATGCTGTTTCATTAGAGGGAGCAAAAGCAGAGTGACACAGAAAGACTGGAAATGCTGAGAGGGAAAAGGTGCACCGGGCAAGCCAGGAGGAGGAAGGCAAGCCGTGCAAACAATCATGGCATTAGGCAAAATGGATTCCACACAAAAATGATCAGAGTTCTTTGAAAAGACCAAACTATATGTTGATAAATATTCAATCTACCAATAAATTTAGCCTTTGTGCTTGTATGTGCCTAGTGACATAGGATTAAAACGTATCACACTAAAACTGATAGAATTACAAGGAGAAACAACCAATCCACAGCTCGGTGGGAAACTTTAATACGCCTGTTAGAAATCCGCAGAACAAGTAGTTGAAACATCAAGTAAAGCACATAGAAGATTTGAAATACCATGGTTCACAAGCTTTATCGAATAGATTTATGTGGAGATAAATGTTTGCCCTTTTCAAACACACAAGATAACTTTACAGAAATTGTCCGTCTTTGAAATAATAGTTTTTTCTTTCAACCCTCCCTCCCTTTTCTCTAGTCTCATATTTTTCTTTCCTGCCTTCCCGGGTTTCTATCTGTACCACTGCTTCTCCTTCTCTCAGATAACCTTGATACTAGAGCGATAATCTCCATCTAGCTCTCTCTTCATGCTCATAAAATCAGATGTAGATTTCTCTCCCGGTCTCTTACAGAAATGGAACCATAGTTTATGATGTGGTAAACAAAGGCAGAAGAAAAATTACTAAATTTCCTTACTACCTAAAGCCCACTGACAAGTCCTTCAAACAGGCAGAGTTTGTCCTCTAAGGACTCAACTGCCTCGATGTTAATACTTTGCTAAGGGCAAAAGGCAATTCTAGTCTGACCCCGCCCCCAATCCTATAAGTCTACTTTAACGTATAAGAATTCCTTTGGAAACTTCCTTTATCTCTAAACCCTCCAAGATAGGTGTTGGCAATCATCCCCCAAGCATATGGCCCACCGATACACATCTGAAGGGTCTCATGACTAAGGTTTTATTAGACGGTAATAAATGACCTTTTCCCAACAATAGCTAGCCCCCTCAAGGTCCTGGAAACCTTGCTTCCAAAATTCCTTAGGGACTTACACTATCCCTAACCCCCTCCCGACTTGAAAGTATATAATGGGCCCCTCCTCATGACCCCCATGCAGTTCTTTCTGCCCACGGGTCCTGTCCCTGTGCTTTAATAAAATCACATTTTTGCACCAAAGACGTCTCAAGAATTCTTTCTTGGCCGTGGGCTTTGAACACTAATAACGTCTTTCCTATATCAGTTTATACATTTCTCTGCATCTTGCCGAGATGGAGGACAGAAGTCCCCTCGAGACAAGAAACTCTTTTTTAGTGGCTGCATGACGTGTCACACTTTATTCAGCTCTTCCTCTACCTATACTCACGATCCCTGTTGATGTGACCATCCACATCTACATACATTCTGGTGCTTTTCTTTCTACGCTGTGGATTCTCAGGCATGGGATTGCTGGTCAAAGAGTACTTGGAGTTGCTTTATTTTGATAGGTGCTGCTGGATGGCTCTCCAGCAATCTGTGATGTGGTGAATTGAGTTTCTCCCTAGCCTGTAGTAGGTGTTCACAAGCTTCCGATTTGCTAGTCTGATGTGAGTGAAGTGATGTCTTGTTATTTCATGTGTATTTTCCTGACTCCCAGGGAAGCTGGATATCTTTTTAGGTTTATTGACCATGTGGGTTTGTTCTATGAGAGCTTCTGACCATTTTTATTCTGATACTAATTTGCCAAAGCTCTTTGTGTATATAGATATTAACCCTTTATCTGCCATCTGCATTGCAGGTGGCTAGAAAGAGCTTACAAGTGCAGCGTTGCATGTTTTCTTCTAAGATTTTAATAACCTTGTATTTTAGATTCAAATCTTTAAGTCACTTGGAATTTGTTTTGGTTCAAATGATGTGTGCAATAGGGTTCTGATTTTATTTCTATCTGTGGACTATCGAATATAGTGAACCACATGTGGCTTTTGGGCACTTGAAATGTGACTGGTCCAACTGAAATGAATGGTAAGTTTAAAATATACATCAATTTCTGGGGCACCTGGGTGGCTCTGTCGGTTAAGCATCCGACTCTTGATTTCAGCTCAGGTCATGATCTCAGGGTCGTGGGATGGGGCCAGCGTCAGGCTCTGTGCTCACCAGGGAGTCAGCTTGTCCCTCTCACTCTGCTCCTCTCGCCTGCTCATGTTCTCTGTCTCTCTCTTAAAATAGATAAATAAATACAATATTAAAAAAAAAATAAAATATACACCAATTTCCAAGATTTAGGATTAAAAAAATGTAAAGTGTCTTGTTAGTTTTATATTGATTGATTATATTTATATATGTTGAAATACTATTTTGGATATGTTGGATTAATATTAAAATTAACTTCACATAGTTCTTTTTTATTCTTTTTAATGTGGATGCTAGAAAAATTTTATTTTATTTTATTTTTTTAAAGATTTTATTTATTTATTTGAGAGAGAGAATGAGATAGAGCATGAGAGGGGGGAGGGTCAGAGGGAGAAGCAGACCCCCCGTTGAGCAGGGAGCCCGATGCGGGACTCGATCCCGGGACTCCAGGATCACGACCTGAGCCAAAGGCAGTCGCTTAACCAACTGAGCCACCCAGGCGCCCCGATGCTAGAAAAATTTTAATGACATACACAGCTTCCGTTATATTTCTCTCGGACAGCTGTACTCCAGATAATGAGCTTGTCAGGACTATTTCTTAAACATGTTGGTTCTGTTTCTCTTATTTTTGATCTGCCTCATGAGGGGTGTAGCTGTCTTATTGCTTCTAGGAGACATCTGTCTTACATTCGCCACTTCCCGTCATCTTCGGGACAGCACTCTTAGATTTGGAGAAATTCACAGTCGTGAGTCCTGTCTCTCCTGGCTTGGATCAGAACTCAAGTTCCCAAGGCTCCTTCATTATTAGGTTGTGGACACCAGACCTTTGTGGGATGAATAGGAAGTGGGCTGGCTACATGGGGAATCAAGTTCAGCATGGAGTTGCCCTTTCTGTAGGT
>NC_138378.1:12762763-12803095 GCF_054177405.1 Leptonychotes weddellii | reverse complement strand
TTTTTTTTAAAGATTTTATTTATTTATTTGAGAGAGAGAGAATGAGAGACAGAGAGCATGAGAGGGAGGAGGGTCAGAGGGAGAAGCAGACTCCCCGCCGAGCAGGGAGCCCGATGCGGGACTCGATCCCGGGACTCCAGGATCATGACCTGAGCCGAAGGCAGTCGCTTAACCAACTGAGCCACCCAGGTGCCCCTCAGTATCTCTTTAATAAACTTGCTTGCTGTTTCATCAGCAGCATCGGCTTGTATCGCAGAGCACACAGCACCCTGACTGATATCCTGGGATTGTTTTCCTCAAAGAAAGAGATTTTGGATATTTCCCCCTACTATTCTTAAAATATCATCTTCTATCTTAATGAATTCTCCTTAATTTTTTTTTCCAGTTTATTTTCTCATTCTTTTTCTATCTCTCAAGGACAGCATGGGCTTAGCCTGGGCTTCCCAGAAAACAGAGCTTGTGGCCAAAGTCTACATGTTAACACTTCACGGAGGAGTGCAGCCTCCGCGAAACCAGGCTGAGAGGGAAAAGTGAGTCTGGGAGGAGAGCCAGGGTGAGCCGGAGCATTACTGAGAGTTTTGTAACTGGGATGGAGCCCTGAGGAGGGAGTCTGCCTCTCTGTCTCCATCTGTCTCTCCCCCAGCTCATGCTCTCTTTCACTCACTCTCTCTCTCTCTCAAATAAATAAATAAAATCTTAAAAAAAAAAAGTATGTGTATGGGGAGGGGATTAGCAGCATCACCTGGGAGCTTGTTAGAAATGCAGAATCTCAGGCCCCACCCCAGAACTACTAAAACAGAATCAGCAATTTATTTATTTATTATTTTTTAAAAAAAATTTTATTTATTTATTTGACAGAGAGAGACACAGCGAGAGAGGGAACACAAGCAGGGGGAGTGGGAGAGGGAGAAGCAGGCTTCCCACGGAGCGGGGAGCCCGATGTGGGGCTCGATCCCAGGACCCTGGGATCATGACCTGAGCCGAAGGCAGACGCTTAACGACTGAGCCACCCAGGTGCCCCAGAATCAGCAATTTAACAAGAGCCTTAGGTGATGCATTTGCTCATTGAAGTTTGAGAAGAATTGCTGTATGTAGTAAGACAAACAAATCATGTTCACTGAAGCAAGACAATGCCCAAGGACAAAGGGAGGGAGGGGTGACTGAGGCAGGGAAGACGAGGGAGGTGTAGGATGTGGCTCCAGATTTGAAGCAATGCTTAAAGTGGCTTATATACAAGTAGCGAGTTCTCTTCACTTATTAATGGAGTTACTTAAGGCTACAAATCTCCTTTGAGTGTAGCTTTTTCTGGCCCCGTAAGTTTTCCAGTGAAATCTCTTTTTTATGTTTTCTAGATAATTTGTAATTTTACTTTTGCTTTTCTTTGATCCAAGTGTTATTAAACAGTGTGTTTCTTACACTTAATTTCCAAGTAGTTAGTATATTTTGGTAACCTTTTAAATTATTTCTTTTTTATAATTGAATAATGAGCAGAGAAGATAGTCTATGAGATATCTAATTTCTTGAATTTTTCAAGATTTTTCTATGAACAAGTAGATGATAAATGTTGGTAAATGCTCATGTATACACAAAAATATATATTCTGTAAATGAAGAGATATTTGTTTGAGTTTGTGGTCTATATTACTAATTCTTCAAGGCACCTATTTTTCGCTATCAGAGCTACCGATTTTGTAAAGAGATAGATTGAAGCCTCCTACTGAAACTGTATTCTCATGAGATTCTCTTTGTATTTCCGAGCATTTTTGCTTTCTCGATTTGCCTGCTATGTTGTCGGGTGCAGAAAGTTTTATGCCCATCCTGTTCATAAATTGTGTAGTACTAGTGTCCTTCTTTATCCAATTGGGGATTTTAATCTTAAAGTCCAGCTTGTCTGGTGTGAATATTGCTACTCTTGCCTTTTTGTCTGTTTCCAGATCAAAGCCAATTTTTGGATCCCAAACACCTTGACAGAGCAAGAGGATCAGTGTGGCCCTGAGACCAGCTGCTTTGGCAGAGGTGGTGGTTTGTCCCTGTAAGGTTGCTCGTATAAATTTTCCCACCAGGAAAGATGCCCGTGGGAGTCCTGGAACTGAAATGAGGAAGTGGCACTGAGTGGCAGGAGTGGACAGTAGTGGACACTGGATGCATGGCCCTGACTCCCCTCAGGAGGGAAGGACTGATTCCCATGGCTGCTGGAAATACTGCCAGCAAATCATCCTCCATTGTTAGCACTCTTTGGGGAGCACCTGGGCCGAAGAAAACTGCTTCACCCAAGGTCATGCCCTTTCCCTGGGCAGCCCAAGTCCGGTTACTGGTTGACAGGGGAGTATAAAGGCCCAGCTCCCCTCATACCAACTTGGGACAACTCTGAAGTTCCAGCCTAGCTTCAAAGCTCCTCTAGGGGCTTGCACCTGCTTTTACTGAATCTATGTAACAGCCCAGCTCTTTCTTCCCTTTCACAGATGTGGATCCCAAGGGCGCTCCACATGCAAATCTCTGCCTCGGAGTCTTTCTTCTGAGAATGCCAGCTATGGCAAAAGGAGATTGTCCTTATTCTTAAGGGATGTGTGCTGAAGAGTGAAGGGTCATAGGGGCGCCTGGGTGGCTCAGTCGGTTAGGTGTTCGACTCTTGGTTTTGGCTCAGATCACGATCCCAGTATCCTGGGATCGAGCCCCCGTCAGGCTCCGTGCTGGGCGTGGAGTCTGCCTGAGACTTTCTATCCCTCTGCCCCCCCCCCCCACTCTAACTCTCTCAAATAAATAAATAAATCTTAAAAAAAAAAAAAGAGTGAAGTGTCATAATATTGGTAACTATTGTTGATGATTCAGGAACAAAAATGTGTATCTATGTACGAAAAGAGAGACAGAGAGATAAAGCTAATGTGGCAGAATCATAACAGTTGGTGCATCTAGATGGTTCATATAGACATGTTTATTGTAATGTTCTTTTTGCCTTTTCTGGGGATTTGAAGTTTTACAAAATATAGGTGAAAATAAAATCTGTTTATTTTTAATAGGTGTCTCAGTGGAAGCAAAATTAGTCTTGAATATGCAATGTGCTATCTTTACCTGGGGCCTCTTCATTACTTTTAATCTTTTGTTTGTTTTTCTAAAACAGTTATATAAATCTCCATGTCTTCCCTCGAATTCTCCTTTGGTCACATCTCATAGATTTTTGTATTTTCTGTTCTCATTGTTATTCATTAAAGATAATTTATAATTTCCATCTTGATTTTCTCTTTCACCCGATAGATAGTTAAAAGAGTGAGTGCTGACATTTGTGTCTGGAAGGGGTTTGTTGATGGTGAAGTTTTTGGTTTCTGAGTTGGGTCTTCTAGTTGATGATTCCTGGTTTTATTGCACAGTGGTCTGTGAAAACAGCCTATGGTATTTTGGAATATAGTGAATTTTCCTCTGGGAATTCCAGGGATCTGGTTCTTGAATACATCCTTGCCACCATCCTCCTTCAGCTTAAAACTAGCTACAGAACATTCTTTGAGGCAAGAAGCCTCCGAGGTTTAGGGTGGCCTCAAGACCTTGTTTCTCTGGAGTCCAGAAGGAGGGAGTTGGCAGAGAAACTTTCCACTTCTGAGTCCAGTGAGGGCTTGGGGACAAGAAGCACAGAGCCCAGGAGTCGTGGTCAGAAGGAAAGTGGTGAGATCTGGGAACACTGACCTATAGAAATCCCAGGACATCCTGAGGGAGAGCCTGCACTTGCCCATCTGAGGGTGCTTTGGGATGGGGGCACCTGGCTGGCTCAGTGGGTAGAGCATGCAACTCTTGATCTCAGGGTCGTGAGCTCAAGCCCTATGTTGGGCATGGAGCCTACTTAAAAAAGAAAGAAAGAAACAAACAAACAAAAAATGTTGTGGGGGAGTTAACAATGTGCCTCTCCCCTCTTCCCCAGGAAAATGTCAGCGGAGGAGACTGGGGTCCTTCTGGGAACCACGACTTGCCAGCTAAAGCACCACTGACCCAGAAGGGCCAAACCCACTTGGCCATCCCTTACTTGAGGGACTGACTCTGCCAAAGACCCCCAGGAGCTGACCATGGGCCCCAGTGAGCCAGCAAGAGAAAATACCAACATGCGTACGGGGAGCTAGAAATGAGCAAGAGTAAGAACAGGGGCATCGTGGAGAAGAGCAGGTACAAACCTACTGGAGAGGAGAGAGAGGGTGCCCTGAACAGGAACCGATGATGAGAGCACCACCGAGGAGCTGCAAGTACAGGGCGGCACCCTCACCCTCACATTCATTAACACACACGTGTGTTGGGCGGTAGGAAAATCTCATGTTCAGACCAAACATCTCAAGAGAGGATCCGAGGAGCAGGGGAGGGGATGGTCGCTGCTGGAACCTGACGTGGGCTACCCAGGGGAGACATAAAACAAAACACACATCAGAAATTCAAAAGGATGGAATGATAAGGTAAAAAAGAAAGGTTTGAGAGAATGATGCAGGCAACCAAATACTAGGATACTGGAATTATTCAATATTGGAATTATTATTGGAATACTGGAAACTCATAGAACAGAGGAAAGGGAAGACAGGCAGTAATTAAACAGAATGAAGGAGGAAATTTTGCCAATAAATACTTGATCTGAAGGATTTGCTGAATTCTAGACAGAACTTAGAAAAAATAATACTTACCTTTAGGCATGTCCTGAAAAATTGAGTGAGCTCCAAGGGTAAATACAAAGCTTCCCTGGGTGCTTGGGTGGCTCAGTTGGTTAAGCGTCTGCCTTTGGCTCGGGTTGTGATCTCAGGGTCCCGGGATCCAGTCCCGTGTCAGGCTCCCTGCTCAGTGGGGCGTCTGCTTCTCCCGCTCCCTCTGCCTGCCACTCCCCCTGTTTGTGCTCTCTCTCTCTCTGTCAAATAAATAAATAAAATCTAAAAAAAAAAAAAAGGCTTCCCAGCTTCCAGGGAGGAAAAATAAGTAACTTATAAAGAAAACCAATGAGGTGGGCATTGGGCTTCTTATCTGTTACACGGTAAGCAAAGGATGGTGTTAAGCATAATCTACAGAGTTTTGAGAGAAAAGGAATCCTATGGAGAAGACTAATTTTAGTACTGGAGGACCTCCGCCTGGTGTCTGGGAGAGGGGGAGATGGAGGAGAATAAAAGCATTTACATCTCTTTGGGGGTTGGGGAGCATGGAGATGTAAAAGTGTTATAAATGGGTCATCTTCAAAGTAATATAAATGGTAATTAAAAAGTAATATAAAAGAGATGGTATTCATATAATAGGTCACGTAATTGCGATGATGTACTTTATTGTAAATGTTAAAAGGGAAAGGTAGGGGCGCCTGGGTGGCTCAGGTGGTTAAGTGTCTGCCTTCAGCTCAGGTCATGATCCCAAGGTCCAGGATTGAGCCCCTCATTAGGCTCCCTGCTCAGCAGGGAGCCTGCTTCTCCCTCTGCCTTTGCCGCTCCCCCTGGCTCATGCGCTCTCTCTCTCTCTCTCTCTCTCACTCTCTCTCTCAAATAAATAAATAAAATCTTAAAAAAAAAAAAGGGAAAGGTAATTGCTGTTGGAATGGAAAAATATAGAAGAACACTAAAATCTAAAAGAAAAAAGATAATGGCCATGTTATCAAGCCAGCAAAAACAAGAAAAAGGAAATAATAGAGTAAAATAAAGAGTAAGGTTGACTTAAAATGGAAGGAATAAAGTATATCCATTTCTACACTATCTCAAATGGTTCTGCGGGTATAAATGCCAACTCGGACCCTGTGCTGGTGGTTTTTTAAAATACTGGCATCTCCCCCTTTCCCAGCATACTGTTATCTGTCATGGTCTTACAGGGTCCTTCTAGGGCTCCAGCTTCTCCTTCAATCGATGTGTTTGGAACCCTAACACTGGCTCGCGTCTGGAAGCTGAGTGAGGGATTGTGACTTTGAAAGGGATGATAAACCACCTGATCAGGAAAGTTAAGTCGTGGAAAATGATGTGTCTTCGTAAGGGCCACACATTTCTATGTACAAGATGTTTAGGAAAAGACTAGAAGGAAATACAGTGGCCTGTTGGCCATTCTTACCTCTCAGTGGTGGTAGTGTGGGCCATTTTAATCTTCTTTGTATTTGTCTGTATTTTCCACATTTTCATACCATAGCAGATGTACTCTGTCACGCCAGAGATTACATGTGTGTAGGTGTGTTTTCTCTCCTCTGGAGAGAGGTTCCAGAAAATCGTCTTGGCTCAGTGCAAGTTGTTGTCAGCTCCCCGCTCTCCAAAGAGAGGGTGTGTGTGGTTACCTGCCATCACTGGAGAAGGCTTCCCAGAAAGACTCCTTTTGAATTATGCAAGAGGGCTCCTCCCAGAGGCGTGGGAAAGGGGCCCCATCGCCAAGGGCAAAGGGATTTTAATCAGCCCCTTAGTCGTCAAGCCAGTAGTATGTCTCCTAGGTATTTTATCCAAGAGCGATGAAGACCCATGTCCATACAAAGACTTGCACATTAATACTCACAGCAGCTTTATTCACGGGCACGTCAGACTGGACACAAACCAAATATCCATGGACAAGTGAATGAATGAACAAATTTTGGTACAATGGAATAGTACTCAGCAGTAAAAAGGAATGGACCGCTAACAGACCCAACAACATGGATGCATCTCAAAATAATGAGGCTGCGTGAAACAAGCAAAAAAGAAAGAGTACAGACCGTTGGACGCCATTTATAGAACGCTCTGAAGAACGCAAACATATCTGCAGTGACACAAAGCGGGTCAGTGGTTGTTGGGGGGGATGGGCTGGCGGGACATAAAGGGAGGGAATGGGATGGTGCACGCGGAAACTTTTGGGAATGAGTGTAAGGGAACACTGGGATTTAAATTTCCCTTGGGGGAGTGCATTCTGGGCAGGAACAAGATCTGCAGTTAGGAGCTGTTGAGGTCAGACAATATCACAGCATACCCCAAGTTCCAGGGGAAAAGACTGTTCTAACTTCAGATGTGGGGCAATGCTGGGGTGTTCGCTTGATTCATCTCCCCTTATTGCAGTGTTTCTCAACCTGTATTCTTTAGGTTACAGCCCCCTCCCCCCGGACAGCCTTTTTAGCTATTTTCTTCCCTAATTGTCCCCCTCCTCATGAAATTTTAATACCATACATATACTGTACACCTGTTTATATACTATGGTCCTTTGAAGGCCACAAACCATTGCAATATCTAGGATTTGGGGTGGGACCCAAGAACCAATTTTCACCCCGTTGGGGCAGTATTGCTCCCGTTGAGAACGCATGCCTATCCCAGTATGAAAATAATTAAAGTGGGCAAGGAAAAGGAGGTATTACAATTAAAATGATCGATTTGATTCTTTGACAGAAACATAGTGACACACACGGCTGTGAAAAGTGTTTCCTCAGCACTGTGTATTAAGGTGGACTTAACGAAAATGGGTGGCTGAAATGCCTAGGCAGGATTCGCGAGGCAGCAAGCTTTCAGAGAGGTGGCGGTCTTTCGCGTGCGACTAGAGCCCTCTGCTGGCCATTTCGGGAACATCGCCCAGTAAATTAACGTAGCCCATTCACTCGCCTGCTATTTTTCCAGTATCCGTAAGGTGTCGCTGTTGAGCTCCAGGCTGGGGGTTGAGGTTTAGTAAGGTTTAATGACAGAGTCAGAACCACACAGTAGTAAGGCGGCAAAACTAGAGTTAAAAGTCAGGTTTGTCCGAATCCAAAGCCCATACTCTCCTCCTCTGGAGGTCGAGGTTCATTTCTCCATCTATACCTGGCTAATTGCTGCAGCATCATTTGTCCAAAAGTCTACTCTTCCTCCATTGCTTTTGCACGTTTGTAAAAAATCCGTTGGCCACATTTGTATGGGTCTATTTCTGGGTTCTCCATTCTCACGCATTGTTCCATTGATCTATGTGTCTTTCCATTCACCAATACCACACAGACTCGATTATCGTAGCTTTATCATAAATCTCCAGTAGACTGAGCCTTCCATTTTATTCTTTTCCAAAATTGTTTTAGCTATTCTAGTTCCTTTCTCTTCCCTATAAACTTTAGAATAATCTTGCCTATATCTACCCACAAAACAAAACTCCTGCTGGCATCTTGATAGAAACTTTTTTATTATTATTATTATTTTTAAAGATTTTATTTATTTGGCAGAGAGAGAGAGAGCGCACAAGCAGGGGGATAGGGCTCGATCCCAGGATCCTGGGATCAATATCTGCGCTGAAGGCAGATGCCCAGCCCTCGGAGCCACCCACGTGCCCCTTGATAGAAACTGCTTTAAACCTATGTATCAGAATGGGGAGAATTGACATATTTTACAATCCACGAACAAGGTATGTTTATTCATTTCTTTGGATCATCTTTTTTTTAATTTTAAAGATAGTTATTTGTTTGACAGAGAGAGAGGGAGGGAGGGAGGGAGCACCAGCACAAGCAGGGGGAGCGGCAGAGGGAGAGGGAGAAGCAGGCTCCTCGCCAAGCAGGGAGCCCAATGATACTTAACCAACTGAGCCACCTAGGCACCCCTAGATTATCTTTGATTAGCATTACATAGCTTTCAGCATACAAGTTCTGCAAAAGTTTTGTTCGATTTACATCTAACCATAGGCTTTTTGGGGAGCAATTTAAAATGGTATTGTATTTTAAATTTGATTTTGATTATTGAACCAGCCTTGCATCCTTGCAATAACCCCCATGGTATATAATTCTTTTCATATATTCATGTCTTTTCATATAATTAATAAATAATTCTATTTGCTAATATTTTGTTAAGGATTTGTGTGCATATAGTCAAAGGAATATTGGTCTGTATCTTTTTTTTTGTATCGTGTATTTTTTTATTTTTTGGTTCTGGTATCAGTGAATACTAGGTTCATACACTGAATTGGGAAGTGTTTTCTTCTCTTTGATTTTTGGGAAGAAAGTGTGTAGAATTCGTGTTAGTTCTTCTTTAAACATATGGTAGAATTCTCCAGTGAAATAATTTGGGCCTGGAGATTTCCTTTTGGGGAATTTTAAAATTACAAATTCAATTTAATTCTATTTCATATTGGGTGAGTTGTGGGAGTTTGTATTTTTTTTTTTTCAGAATTGGTTTATTTTTTATCTATCTAGCTAGCTATCTATTTATTTATTTATTTTGGAGCCCAATAAGAGGCTTGAATCACAACCCTGAGATCAAGACCTGAGCTGTGGTCAAGAGTTGGATGCCTAATTGACTGGGCTACCCAGGTGCCCCTCAGAATTGGTTTAACCTAGGTTGTCAAATTTATGGGTATAAAGCTGTTCAGAGCTGCCCCTGTTAATCATTTTGATGTCTGTAGGGTCTGTCATGATACTGAATTTCATTACTGATACTGTGTTCTTTCAATCTTTTAATTTGTGTTCTTTTTTTTCCTGTATCTTTCTAGAGGTTTGTCAATTTTGTTGATCTTTTTAAAGAACCAACTCTTACCTTCACTGATCTTTTTCCTATTGTTTTTCTGTTTTTAATGTCATTGGTATCTCCTCTTAGCCATATTCTTTCTTTCCTTCTGCTTGCTTTGGATTTGTTTTGTTCTTTTTCTAGATTCTTGAGTCGTGAGCTTAGATTATGTTTCTCTTTTTTTTTTTTAAGTTTTATTTATTTAAGTAATCTCTACACCCAATGCGGGGCTCTAACTCACGACCCCAAGATCAAGAGTCTCATGCTCCTCTGATGACTGAGCCAGCCAGGCGCCCCATACCGCACCGCTTAAAACCCAGACTTGGACTTCAACCATCTTTGAATTCTTCAGAGCACTCAGACCAATAAAAGGCCCTCAAGTGACCCCAGGAAACAAGTGATGAATTAAAACTGACTCCTGTCTTCTAGTCCTTGGATTTCTCGGTGTTTCTTTGGACTTTGAGGCCAAATTGAATTTCTGCAGCTTCAGGATGGCTCCTGGACACTCCCGCCTGCTGTTTTTTTCTTAGTGGCCCTGGTCTGAGTTTGCTAGAAGCCAGGTTTGAGATTCCAGGGGCCAGGAGGTGCCATCAGAGATAGATATTGGTTACTGGAGTGGAGGTCCCATCTAAAGTGACTTTGTTTGGTGCCCAGATACTGACTCCACATAAATACACCAGCTCTTGTGTGTTAGGAGGAGACCCCAGGAATAAAAACCCAACAAGGGGACACACACTGAAATTAGACTTCTTACCAAAGCTCTGGGAAGAGGCAGGAGGGCTCCAGACAGGGAGCTGGGTCAGAAGCAATTCTCGATCCTTCTGTTCTGAGCGTGCAAAATTTGCAGTATTCACCTCTGCAGAAACTGTCAGCACTGGCTGACGATGGAAGGCTTGGGGGCAGCTTTTGAAGATGTGAGCTGAGCTGAGGGGACTGGAAGGAAACAGGCTCCACCAGACAAGGACTACTACTGGGTGTCTGCAAGCTAGGTAGGAGGGTGTCATCAGGCTCAGCTGAGGACATTCAAGCTCCATGCGTTCTTTATTCTCCACACTCTTTCCAGATCAACACCTTTGGCCTCTACAGATGTGCTGATTGCTCTGTAAACTGACATACGAAGTTCAGAATGATCATACTGGAAAAACATTATAGCTGTTATGTCCTGTTTGTATCCCTCCAAAATTCACATCTTGAAATTCTAGCACCCCAGATGGGATGGTATTAGGAGGTGTGGCCTTTGAGAGGTGCTTAGGTCATGAGAGTGGGGCTCTGGTTAATGGGATTAGTGCCCTTCTAAGAGACCCCACCTCACGAGGACACGGTGCAGCAGGAAGTGAGCCCTCACCAGATACTGCCATGATCTTGGACTCCCCAGCCCCACCAGCACTGTGAGAAATGAATTTCTGTTGTTTATTAGACCCTCAATCTATGGTATTATTATAGCAGTCCAACCGGACTAAGCCAATAATATTGTCTAAATCTGCTCGTTTTAAAGATTAATAAAATCGGGTTGGAGGCAATGTCAAGATTAGAAGTCAAGTTGCCCACTCTCAGTGCCCTGTCCATCATTCCAAATAAAGTCAAAGCAAGCATCTTAAAGTTTCTTACTAGAAACGACAACCAAGGGAGCACCCTCAATCAAAAAGACACACATGCTTGAAAGCCCGTTCCCTTCTCTGCTCTTTCCAGAGCTTCCTGTGGATCCTCAAATCGAGAAAGGTTAAAAACGTTCATTGATGACAGAAAAGCGGCATAACCTGAACATATATTCATATAAATGGCTCTTTCCCTGAGATCATTTTTGATGAGAGGCTGAAGAACCTAATGTTTAAGAGCACAGTTGGGTTAAATGATATAATCACAGGACTTACCAGTAGGTAGTTATGCTTTAGCGGATGAATGTAAAAAAAAATAGAAAAGATATATATCTACATTTATAAATATCTATCAATATCTATCTGCATATCTATCCATCTATGTATCATCTTTTGCCCAATCCCTTAAATTTCTTTTTCTTTCTTTTTCTTTTTAGAGAGGGAGAGAGAGTATCTTAAGCAAGCTCCATGCCCAGTATGGAACCTGATGCGGGGTTCAATCTCACAACCTTGAGCCAAAATCAAGAGTTCAATGCTTAACTGACTGAGCCTTCCAGGTGCACCCCAATCCCTTAAATTTTAAACTTCCTTTGTCAGTTGGTTTTTATATATATATTGCAAACCACACACAGATGGGCTTTTAATTTTTTTTTTTTATTTTAAAGATTTTATTTATTTATTTGACAGAGACATAGCAAGAGAGGGAACACAAGCAGGGGGAGTGGGAGAGGGAGAAGCAGGCTTCCCACCAAGCAGGGAGCCCGATGTGGGGCTCAATCCCAGGAACCTGGGACCATGACCTGAGCTGAAGGCAGATGCTTAACGACTGAGCCACCCAGGCACCCACACAGGTGGTTTTTAAACCAACCATCAAACCACCCACTGTTTTTGATGTGTGAATTCAACTTGTTCATGTTTGTGAGAATTTTCATTATTTTTTCATTTTTATTTATATTTACTATTTAATGTACTTTGATTTTGTTTCTTTTTCATTGGCTTTACTTTTTCTATCTTGGTCAATGTTCACTTTATTATTTTTAAAAAGTTAGGATTAATTTTACTAGGGAGCAAAAGAAAAAATACAATGAAGAAAATCAAGATGGCGAGGCACAAAGATGAGTGGTGTAGACTCTTGAAAACATCATTATTGAAATTTTGGATCCAGAAAAAGAGATGAATGAAAAAAACTTAACTATGATCTTTATGCCAGAACACCACTTTTGCTAACATTCTAATGCAATGATCTTGAAGCCCGTTTCTTGAAAATTAGTCTATAAGCAGAAATAGGCATGTATGCATATATATGATATAAAATACTAAAAGCAATACCTGTATATTCATGAGTCATATGAGAAACATGCAGCTTTCTCTCTCTCTCTCTCTCTGCAAATATAAGTCCCTCTTTCCTCCACAGATGTAACTGCTATCCTAGATTTTGTTAATCATCCACTTGCTTTCCTTTGTACTTTGTACTTTGATAGCTCACATGTATATATCTACATCTACTTATACACAAAGACGTATATATTTCTAGTTAAACAACCTTTCCACAAGAACATTTTTATCCATATTCCTTAAAGTGATAAATTTCCCCTCCATTATCTTTGAACACTTGTTGAAAACTTTCACATGTTCAAAGCATTCATAAAGTTTCACTCCTATATTAATCCTCTAATTCCAATAAGCTATAACCAGTTGATGAAGACTTTCCTACATATGTTGACATCTTAGCTTTTCTGCCCTGTGATTTTGCTGATGTTCAATGAGTCTGATTTGTAGATGCAGGTTTCTGCATGCGGGCAACGTGGGTGGGAGTTTTCTTCTTGTGTGTTTTTCTTTGATGTTTGGTGAGGGCTGACCTCTGGCTGAAGGTTTTCCTACATTCATTGCATTCATAGGGTTTTTCCCCTGTGTGAATTCTCTGATGTTTTGTGAGGGCTGATTTTTCATAGAAGGTTTTCCCACATTCAGGACATTTGTAGGGTTTCTCTCCTGTATGAGTTCTCTGATGTACAACAAGGTTGGATTTCACACAGAAAGATCTCCAGCATTCATTGCATTTATAGGGTTTCTCTCCTGTGTGGGTCCTTTGATGTTGAGTAAGGTTTGATTTCACACAGAAGGTTTTCCCACATTCACTACATTGATATGGTTTCTCCCCTGTGTGAGTTCTCTGATGCACTGTGAGGGCTGATTTCTGGCAGAAGGACTTCCCACATTCATTACATTCATACGGTTTTTCTCCTGTGTGAGTTCTCTGATGTTCGGTGAGGTTGGATTTCACAAAGAAGGACTTCCCACATTCATTACACTCATAGGGTTTTTTCCCCGTGTGTGCGCTCTGATGTTGAGTAAGGTCTGTTTTCTTATGAAAGCTTTTCCCACATTTATTACAGTCATAGGCTTTCTTTCCACGGTGAGCTCTCTGATTTTGAGTGAGGTGTGACTTCTTACTTAAGGTCCTCCCACTTTCGTGACACTCAGTGGTTTTCTTCCCTGGGTGCATTCTCTGATGTCGAGCGAGTTTTAACTTCTCACAGGAGGACTTCTCACATTTACCACCTTGGAAGCTTCTCTCTCTTGTGTTAATTCTCTGATTTCGAGGGAGGTGTGACTCCTTCTTTATGGCTCTCTCACTATCATGACACCCACTAGGTTTTTCTGTTGTGTGAGTTCTCTGATGTTGAGCAAGGCATGGCTTTTCATGGAAGGACTGCCCACATTTATTACAGTCATAGATTTTTTCTCCTGCATGAGTTCTCTCACTTTGAGTGTGGTATGACTTCTGCAAGGCATCCTTACTTTCATGATACTCATCAGGTGGTGTTCCTCCTCTGTACTCTCTCTGCTGTTGAGTAAGGCTTGACTTCTTGCTAAAGGATTTCCCCAGTTTATTACAATCATAGCGTTTCTCCCCTATGTGGGCTCTCTGATATACACATGTTGACTTCATGCATGAGGGTTTCCTATTTTTCCTGGATTCATGCAGTTTCCTTTCCTTAAGGGTTCTTGGGTGAGCACTGAGCTTTAATTTTTGGGTGAAGGCTTGTCTGTATTCATTACCTTCAGAGGGTTTCTCTCCTTTGTGAGCTCTCTTACATGTAACAAAGGCAGTCTTTTTGTGAAAGGCGTTCCCACAATTATTATAGTCAAGAACTTTCTCCAAAACAGAATTCTTCTGATGTTGAATAAAGTCCTCATTATGTCTGTGGGATTTCTTCTTGTGATCATTTTCATAGGGCTTGTTCCCTGTATGAGTTTTCTCATGCATAGTATCAAGGAATCCACATCCATTGATATCATTAGACTTTTTTCTTACATGGTTTCTATTACTAATAATTAATTTTGAAACACTTTTCAAGCTTGTTCCAGATGAGTCACATTTATGGGATACTTTTCTTGAGGGCACTGGGTTTGTGGCCATATTAAATGTTTCTCCCAAGGTCTTACTTCTCTCCTTAGTCAATATTCTGTTATTGAATAAAGCTTGCCTTGAAAATTTATCTTCCTTTTCTTGGCTTCTTTCTTTCATGCTATTGGCTTTTTGGACTTCTAGAAATATGAGAAATTGACATACATTACAAATCTTCACACATTTCTTAAGAAATGGCATTGTACACAAGTGGCCTATATGGAGTTGATTCTTAGGTTCTTAGACATAGTGTTCTGGGATGAAAGAAGTCCTGAGCAAATATTTATTCTACTCCTTTGATTTGGTAACATGAAAACAAAGATAAAAACACATTATAGTAGAAAAAAAGGAGAGGAAGCTGAAAATTAACACAAGTGGCTTTGGTTTGTTACAAATATGATGTCAAGATGGATAGAGAGTTTGAAATAAGACATAAGGAATGGTGAGTTGAGTTAAAAAGGATGTCAGGAAAACAATTTATCCAAGGATGGAGAATTATCAAAGGATGGGCAAAGACAAGGGACACTGAGGAGGGAGACAAGGAAGACTGGAGGGTAATAAGGGAAGTATCAGAGCCAAGATCAGGCTGACAGCAGATCAGACTAGAACCATATCCTCTTCTCCCCCATACTTTACCACCTGCAGTGAAATCCTTACTCCACTCACCATGTTCCCAAACTCTTCCTCCTCTTTCCCATTCTGTACACCAACTCCCAATTAAACTTATGAAATTACTAATTTACTTGGGTCTCAGGGTCCAGTCCTATAGTTCATCCCCATCTCTTCATAGAGCTGTGATACGGTAAAACAATGTCCAAGAGAGTGTTAAAACATAAGAGAGAACAAGCCATGCTTGCAACAGGAACTGATTCAATTCTGTATTCTGGTTGTTGGTTCTGTCATTTGATTCCATCAGGATTAATCAACAGTTATCTGTCCTGATTGACACCCTCTACTTCTCCCTCTTTCAATCTGCTGATTTACTTTGCCAACTGATTGTGTCCTCTCACAATACTAATGTTTAATTCCACCTTTATATCATGTTTTCTTCCTCTCTGATTTCTTTTTTTCTGTGAAAACTCAAGCAGCTGGCTATCCAGTTTGGTCCAAGGACCTTTATTAATCTTTGTCTTAAAAATTTTTTAGCTATGGGTGATTATTACTATCCTCTGCTATTCTCATTTTATGCAAGAATATCAAGTGTATGCTTAAAAATATATGACTTTTCTGTAGCAGATAAAACAAATAGAAGCCAATATGCTAGCAAGTAAAATTTGATACTGGATTTTTATACCTAAGAGTTTACACTAGGTTCTTATACCTAAGTTCACAACACATGTTCAAGTGATCAGCATATTATAAGCTAAAGTATTGTTAGATGTATCAGATCAGAGTATTTAATTCTGTAAATTGGACATTTCTAGCCACATATCCACTCATGTTCTTCACTTGGTTAACATATTCTGTCCTTAGCTCTACTCAGAACCTACACATCCTTTAGGGCAATAATACTGTCCCACTGTTTTTTTGTGTTTTTTTTTTTAAGAATCTCATCACTTCAAGTTCCATTTGTGGCAAAGTTTGCAAGTAAATACTATCTGTACAATGTGTTCTGACACTTTTTTCCACAGCTCGTTTGTGTGATGTTTCCTCTCTACTTCTACTTCCCATGACCGAGCCTGATTTCTATCGCTTTTGATTGTAATCCACATTTTAATTAATTAATTAACTAATTAATTAATTTTTAAAGTAGGCTCCACGCAGGGCCTGCTCTCACGACTCTGAGATCAAGACTGGAGCTGAGATCAAGTGTCAGATGCTTGACCGACTGAGCCACCCAGGCACCCCATTCCACTTTTTATTTTAAGTTTGGGATTTCAGCTGCCTCCTACCTCTAGTGAAAATGGAGTTGACATTTTGTTTTTATTTTCCCTGTGGCCTTTGAATGATCCACAGGAAAAGAAGAGGCAACGCTGACTGAACACATCCATCTGGAATTCACTCCTTCCTTCTCAAAACGCTTTGTTCATGGGGCTTCTGGGACCCACTGTCTTCTGGTTCCCTCCCCGTGTACTGAGTGCTTCTGCTCAGTCTCACTTGCTAGAGTCATGTGCCTTCCTGATCTCCAAACCTAGTGCGTACAGGTACAGCCCTTGACCTCCCCTCTCACCTATTGTCTCACTCAGAGTAGAAGTCAGTCTTACCGGGCCCATAAAGCTTTGCTCCAGCTAACTCTCTGACATCAGCTGCTACTTTCTTTTGAACCGCTTCTGGTCCCACTGACTCCTCGCTGTTCCCTGATTACACCAAGCACACTCCCATCTCAGAGGCTTCATACCTGCTGCTCCCTCGATCTGGAAGTCTCTCAGATAACCTGTGGCTCACTCCATCCCTCCATTCAAGACTCTATTCCACTGTTCCTGCACTGTTCCTTTCCCAAACCAGCACTCCCTATCGGTCCCTATACCCTTCATCTGACTTTAATTTTTCATACTGCTGATTACTGCCAGACATATTACTTTTTGTTGTTGTTGTTAATTGCCAACTTTTTGCTAAATCTGCCAATCTGCTAATTAGATCTACTGATAGGAGTGGAGACTTTGTATCCCCTCTGCTTAGAATGTGACTGGTGCATAGCAGGTGCCTAATAAATATTTGTTGGATATAAGAATGCACCAATAACTGCATTCTTTTTTTTTTTTTCCAATAACTGCATTCTTTTTTTTTTTTTTTTTTTCCAATACTGCATTCTGACAGCATGTTTGGCACAGGAGGAAAGGTGAACAATGGCCATTACCCAACAGAGAAAAACAGAAATAAAGATCTAGGATGAGGAAAGGAGCAATCGGGTTCTACGAAAACCAAGCCAATCTCTCTATGCATAAAAGTTGAACAGAACACAAAGAGCACTTACATCTGAGAGTGTTATTTGGAGGTTTGATATCTAAGGGAGGGTGATCATCTGTCTTTAGTCACATCTAAGAGCCTCTAAAACCCTTTCAAAAATACCCTGGACTGGCCACTTGGATCCAGTTCCCACCAGTTGCCTCCTCTCCCCCCTCGGGAACTCACCTGGGTGGCTCTGACCTGGGAGCTCTCTCTTTGGTGCCCATGGCTCTTCTCCTTGCTCCAACTTGCGTATCAGCTCAGGTTTGGTGACACAGCACCCTGTTATGGGAAGTGACATGGGATTTGGCAAAGCTGCTTAAGGGTCAGGCCGTTTGAAGAATCGGAAGGGAGAAGCTTTAGAAGCTGTACAATGATGGGGCCCTCATCAAAGAAGACCTTTTCACCAGGGAGGTGAGAATGTAACAGACTTTCAAGTTCCCTAAAAAGGTCTTGGAATCCAAAATCTCAAGCCTGAGACTCATTACACCCTACAGTGATTTGGTGGCTAAGACAGGAAGTGCATGCTGTGGGTAGCTGCATGGGAAGCCGTGCTTACCCAGGGACACCAGCAGCCTGTGGTTCTCCAGCATCACCTCCCTGTACAGGAGCCTCTGGGCAGGGTCCAGCAGCTGCCACTCCTTCTGGCTGAAGTCCACAGATATATCCTCGAACAACACCGAGCCCTGTAACAGTCCAATCCTGCTCACTGGGAAGTGCTCAAGACCAGATGGCATGGGAAATCCATATGGGAATGAATTTCTACTGTGTTCATTGTTTTAAAATTTGGGGGGGGGGGCAGAGAGAGTGGAGAGGGAGATAGGGAGGGGAGAAGGGGCAGGGGGAGAGGGAGGGAGAGAATCTTAAGCAGGCTCCACGCCCAGTGCGGAGCCCGACGTGGGGCTCGATCTCACGACCCTGAGATCATGACCTGAGCCGAAATCAAGAGTCAGACGCTTCACTGACTGAGCTACCCAGGCGCCCCTACTGTGTTCATTGTTAAGAATTTACTAGAACATGTTACAAAGGATGACAACCATGTACCTTCCTTTATGTTATACTTTGCGGAAGAAACAGAAATCAGAAATACTCTGCCTCTATATTTATTTATTAATTCATAAAATAATGAAAATTTGAGTCCCTTTATATATATCTAGAACTATTCTAGTTGTAAGGATGCTAAGGCAAAGGAGCTGGTCCTATTTTTAAGGTGTTTACAGACCAACAAGGAGACTTTCTACAAAGCACATACATGTCCAATAATAAATTACATGATAATAAATAACAACACACATTAAGTTAAGGGAGTTGTAAGTAGTGCAGGGTGACTGAATAAGGTTGGGGGCTTCGATGAGACTCAGACCAGTAGAGTTATTTAGTGGTCGACATGGAGAAATTTTGGACTTTCCCCCTGGAGACCAATGGCTTCCAAATACTGAGTCACCCCATCAGTAGGTGTTCCTAAGCATCCCTCTGTGCATTAGCTATAAATGATATACGTCTAGGACTCTCCAGCTAGTCACCAAAAGTAAAGTTTCCTTCCTTAATTTTTTTTTTAAGATTTTATTTATTTATTTGACAGAGAGAGACACAGCGAGAGAGGGAACACAAGCAGGGGGAGTGGGAGAGGGAGAAGCAGGTTTCCCGCAGAGCAGGGAGCCCGATGCGGGGCTCGATCCCAGGACCCTGGAATCATGACCTGAGCCGAAGGCAGACGCTTAACAACTGAGCCATCCAGGTGCCCTTAATTTTTTCTAGATACAAAAGAAACATGAAAGGGCATTCTAGTACTTTCTTCACATACCATACACTGCTTGATTGTCAAAGTGCAGTTGTATGGGGCGGACTCCTGGCTTTGGAGATGACTTCCATGGAAATGGGGACATACCAGATTTATATTTTGAAAGCAATGCCCTAGCAGCAGAGTAGGAGAGTGTTTCAAAGCAGCAGTTTTCAATCAACATGGTCTTGCCTGCTGGGGGGTAGGGGGCATTTGGCGATGTTGGGAGACCTTTGTGGTTGTCCCAACGGAGGAAAGAGTGCTTCTGGTATCTAGTTGGCTGGAGTCCAGAGATGCTTCTGGACAACCTACGATGCCCAGGACAGCCTCTACAACAAAGGATTATCTGGCCCCAAATACTGATTGTGTTGAGGTTGAGAAAGCCGGGGAAGGGTTTTTCAAGGGAAGTCAGAGAGGAAGATAATAACCATAATCAGAGAAGATTTTAATGTAGTAACAGGGGCAGTTAGAAGTGGAGTTGATTCTAGATGGTATTCATCATCAATTGGTTAGGGAAAGAGGGGCAACGGAACACTACTCCAGGGTTATCTGCAAGAGCAGCTGGGTCAAGGCTGGTGCCATATACTGAGCCTGACAAGCCGGGAGGAAGAATAGTTTGGGCAGGAAAGAGAAATCTTGGATATCTGTGACACACACAGGTGGAGAGTTCCAGGTGACGGTTGTATATAAGGTCTTGGGGCTCAGGAGAGAGGGCGAGGATTAAGATAAATTTTGGAAATCTGGAGTATCTCAGTGTAGCTGAAGCCATCCGAGTAGGGAACTTGCCCACAAAGAGTGGGGAGATGGAAGATTCAGAGCCTGATGGGGAGGAGGAGGGAGAGAAGGCCCTGGTGACCAAAGAAGCTGGACTTAGCAGTTGCATCTGCACATGGTGAGCAGGGCAGATCCATGACGGTGCTCATGAGGCAGCCGTCGAAGAAACTAAGTGCTCCTTGGGAGCCATCGCTGGTGATGATTTCAAGAACAAGAGATGCTCCTGGGCACCTGGGTGGCTCAGTCATTAAGCGTCTGCCTTCGGCTCAGGTCATGACCCGGTCCTGGGATCGAGCCCCGTATCAGGCTCTCTGCTCAGCAGAAAGCCTGCTTCTCCCTCTCCCACTCCCCTTGCTTGTGTTCCCTTTCTCGCTGTGTCTCTCTTTGTCAAATAAATAAATAAAACCTTAAAAAAAAAAAAATAAGAGATGCTCCTAACTCGACATGATGGGCTGGGCACACACATTTATCTCTTCTGCCTCCAAACCATAGCAGGAAGAGACATAAAAACACCACTGTGTGATCGGGGCACAGGAGTGCATGGAAAGGGGTCTGTCAGCAAGGGACAAATTCTGACTGGTTTCTGTAAGTTATAGAGTAGGAGGCAGATACTGGAGGCCGTGTGCTCATCCTCTCCGACAAACCCAGAAGGTGCAAGAATCTCAGGTTCTGTTCAGAGCCAGGCAGGACTGCCCAGCTCAGCAGTAGCTGTGGCAGGAAGATGAAGTGAGCTCTGGGCTGAAGACCCAGGAGAGTGAGTAGGCATATGAGGACTGCCACACTCCTGGCTCGTTCTTACCCCCCAGAGGGGTTGGCGAAGGGTCAACACTCAGGAGAACCTTCTCTATAAAAAGCGGGGCAACTGCCTCAAGGAGTCTGCGTGAATTTTGCAACCCGAGAGAGAAGCAAAGTACTATGCTGAGTACCCTGATTGGTCCCAGCTTTGCTTTTAGGGCAACGCTAGGGAAACAAACCAACGTGCTCTGCCATCAGGAAAAGGCCCCAAGTCTGTCCTTCCATTCCAGGGAAGAGCTTGCCAAGGAAACAGACCTCTGTGCTGTGGAGTGAACGCACATCAGCTGCCTAGATCGATCTTCTGAGGTTTCTGCCTTTCCATTTACAATAGAAAACTAAAAAGGGCCCAGACTCTGCTGGAGGTAAAACAAACAGTTGGAAAAATAAGCATCAAGAAAAACTGCGTAACAAAGTATTATTTCCTGTAAATAAAAACCAACAGCCTAAACAAATAAGTACCAAGAGGAATCAATTGAAGCCTATGAAAACAAAATTAATTTAGATGTTGAAGACAATAATTTTTAAGACTTCAAATTGGTGTCCTCAGATTGGTGTCAGAGTCTTACTTCCATAAAATGAGAGAAGTTGGCTCTGCGAAAAGAAAAAGGACCCAGATAGGACATACTCTGTGGCTGACTTAGGAAAACAAAACAAAAAAAACCTAAAACCCTCCAAAGAAGGCTTTGAAAACCACATGACTTGGGTGACAAAAATGAGCAAATCTCTTAACGCACAGAACGAAAACAGAGGATAATGGAAAAGGTGACAGAAAGGTAAAGGAGGACAGGCAGACCACTGGGGAGAGCCACTGACAGCCTCCCAGGAGCTCTGGGTGTCAAGAACGGAGAGGAGGCAGGGAGTGGAATAATCTCGGGAAATCATTGGAAGTGTCCCAGGGCACACGAGGCTTCATGAGCCGGAGCATCTTCTTCGGGTACCAGGCAAGCATTCCGGCAGATGTGGCCTGGCGAGATAGCTCAGACCCCAGGAGAAAGAAAATCTTTGCAAGAAGAAAGAATAACACAGGAGTGAGAAGCAGAGTGGCAGATGACTTCTCCTCAGTCTCTGCAGATGCTGGGATATAACGGGGATCCTGTTTTCTCCTCATACCCTGAAGGAAAAGGAGTGCAGACCCCAGTGCTACAGCCAGTCATTCCCGTCACAGGGTAGAATAAAGGTACTTCCAGATACTCAGACTCAGAAGGTGGAAGATTCTCCAGAGGCCTCCGTCAGAACTCAGCAGTTGGAGAAGGAACACAGCAGGAGAAGGGGAATATGGTTGAGCAGACAGAAGAGCAGGAAGAACGGTTCCTAGTGAAGCCAGTGAAGGGAGGGGGACTTACAGACATAAGAAGCACAGGGTAATTCAACAGGAAACTTCAAAAAATATTTATGAACTGCATGTAGGCAACATTTTTACATTTTTGGGCAAAGCAACATATTGTGGGTGTGAAGCCTGAGAATTCTTGAAACTTGGGAAGAGGGGCTGCTACAATGATTGATGGGAAAACTGAGGCAGGCCGTGCTGGTCCAGCAAGAGGCCATCTGGAACGAGGTAGTAAAACCAGCCCCTGAAAAGACAGAGAATGACTGGTCCTCTGGATGGGTTAGGAATGCCAGAGCTCATGGGCAGCAGAGGGCACCTGAAACCCTCTTTCTACCTAAGTACGGTTCCCAGCTTTAGTAAATAAAAACACAGGGCACCCAGGGAAACAACAGATAGGTTTTTAGGATAAGTATGTCCCATGCAAGGTATAATCTCTGTGCCCTGCATCTTCTCTGGCAATGCCATACCTAAGAGATGTCCCGTTCCAAGTTCTTGGACAGGCTGGAACTTACTCCCAAAATCTTACTCCCCAAAATGGGTGGAAAGCTTATAGTGGACTTGGACTCTAGGACAAATTTGACAATTGGCCAAATTTATTTTATTTTTTCTTTAGTAACCTCTACACCCAATGTGGGACTTGAACTCATGACCCTGAGATCAAGAGTCACACGTTCTATCAACTGAGCCAGCCAGTCACCCCCTATCTGGCCAAATTTCTAATGATGTATCCTTAGATAACCTTAGAACCATTCCAGCTACAAGCACTTTAATCTGTTATTTATACTTTCAGTAAAAAGGGCACAATAAAACTCCATACCTCATAATGCTGTTGTTGTGATTAAAAGAGTTAAATCAGGCAAGGAATTTAACAGTGACTGGAACATGATAAGCAACCCTAAGTTGTAGATAACATTATAACACTTTATCTTCAAACTTGGGACAGCAAAAATAACCAAAAAAATGTATATTAGAATTGAAATAATTTTTGTTCAAGTTGCTAGAAGGTGTGATGCGATTGTTAACAAAGAATTCAAAAAATAATATTTATTATGTAAAGAGAAAGTGGGAAAAGAAAAGCATTTAAAAGGAGAATCTGAGATAAAGGAGTATATGTTATTTAGATGGAACTATGGGTGAAAACAATCCCTGATGTTGAAAAAAAAATATGTTCACATATGTGTCACACACATCAAAGGTAATCAATAATACAACACAAATCAAATGTAGACCTTCAAAACCAGGAAAGGAAAAAAGGAAAGTCAGATGATATCCCAGGAAAAAAATTTAAAAAAAAAAGAAGAAAAACAATCGATAAGAAGGCATGGTCACTAAAAAACGTGAAGTCACTCTTAAGAGTTCATTGAAAAAGTTGAGTAAGAAGTAAATGACTTACCTGAGATGTGTTCATTTTCTCCTGTTCTGGGGAAAGTTTGGAGAACTGTGAGGCCAGAGCTGGAGGAAGGGAAAGGAGTGGAGCAATCATGAGAAATAGGGTCTGTCCTGAAGGTCCTCGGAGCGCTTGCCTAGAAATCCACATGAGAGCCAGCCACACGGTGGGACAATGTCTCTGACCCTTCAAAGGGGCAGGGGTGCTGAGGGGACTCTCCTATCCCTGGTATAACCATGGGGAACTAAGAGAAGCATGCTTTTCACTGCGGAGAGTAAATATTCTTATCTTATTGGTTTCTTACAATTCACAGCTTTCTTTGATTTAATAGCAGACAGATACAAAACAAGCCAAAGTCCAACTAAGAAAGAGCCGGTTAAACAGATCTTAGCATAGCAAGGATGACATGCCATGCCTTTGGCCATTATTAAACATGTTACATTTTAAGTTTTTAATGTCTGGGTTTTACTTTATTATTTTTTTAAGTTCATTTATTTATTTGTTTGTTTAAGTAATCGCTACACCCAATGTGGGGCTCAAACTCATGACACCGAGATTAAGAGTCCCACTCTCTTCCGACTGAGCCAGCTAGGAGCCCTCCGGATTTTCTAAAATAATCTAGTCATGGAAGGTGGAAGGGAAATGTGTACATGTGTGTTGGGGGCAGGTATAGATGAAACAAAATGGTCTTAGGTTGATAATGGCTGAAGCTGTGACGAGTATGTGGGAGTCATTATATTATTTTCTTAATTTTGTATGTTTTGAATATTTTCATCAGAAAAAAGTGTAAAAAACGATGCAACAAAAACCTGACAGAGATCTGCTCATTTACTTTCCAACACACACACACACACACACACACACACACATATATTTGCATTTTTAAAATTTTTAAGTAATCTCTTGTAGACCCAACATGGGGCTTGAACCTACAACCCTGAGATCAAGCGTTGCACGCTCTATGGACTGAGCCAGCCAGCTGCCCCTCCTACTTATATTTTTAACTCCTTCAAGTTAAAAAATTAATAGGAACCTCTAACAGGGATAGGTGTGCCTTAAGGAAGTCTATTTTTTTTTAAGGGATTTATTCTCCTTTGGTTTCAGTGTCTCTAAGGGATTTTTTTTTTATTTTTTTTTATTAAGAAACTTGTTTCAACTTAACTGAGCCACAGTGGACAGAACAAGGGCTTGGGAGTCAGGGGGCCCCAGTGGTCCTTTAGGTTCTGGGACTAACAAATAATGTAAACCGAGATTATACTAATATAATCTAATATAAAAACAGGCACTGTTCTAAGTACTTTACTTACATTACCTCATTTATTCCTTAAAATAAAGCAAGGTGTAGGTAGTATTATCACTCCCAGTTTATAGGTGAGGAAATTGAGGGAAGAAGTGAAAGTAATGTGGTAGAGCCTGGCTTTGAACCCTGGCAGTCTGGCTCCAGAAACCTTGTACTTAACCCTATGCTAATGACTCCCTCAGACCCAATACTGTTCACTTTTAAAATGAGGCAGGGTTACATAACCTCTGAAGGCCTTTGGTGTATGCTTACAAAGGCAGGAATGGGGGGGTGGGTAGCATATCCCTAAATTCCAGATGAGGGGATGGCTGTGGTTTTGCGGGCTGTGCAGAATCCTGGGAGAGGGGCTTCAGGGAGAATAAAAAGCATGGGAGTAGTGATGATAGTGTCTCCCTGCCCATCCCCCCAGAACACATCCTCATCCACTGTCCACAGGATTTCCTCATCCCAGAAGCCTGCCTCTTGCCCAGCACCCTCAGCTCAGCTCACCTCTCTCTTTTGAAAGTTGGCCCACACTTTTGCTGACCGACTGTTCTTGACAACCTCTGGTGTGGTGATGTGACTCAGGGCAGAACGATCAGAAATCGCTTCTGAGCAAGCAAAGATAGAACCTGCTTGTTTCTGGGGTCTGTGCCCCCAGCGGTAGTGGGCTGTGTCTGGGTGGGTGGGGATCTCCCAGGTGGGAGTCCTGCTCGTGGTGGCCCCACCTCTTTTCCTTACAAGAGCTGTGGGATCCAAGGAAATGTGAACCAGGCTGGAGGGGTAAATTCAAATAACTGGAATCTCCAGCCCAGGTCCCAACTGTCTCTGGGACTTCACCACCCTTACAACAGGAGTTCTCAGTGTGGTTCCCAGACCAGCAGTAGGAGCATTAGTCAGGAGCCTGATAGAGAGGCAAATGTGGGGACCCCTCCCCAACCTACTGAACCGGAGACTCTGGGGGTGGGGCCTAGCCAGCTCTTGGGTTTTAACAAGCTTATTTGAGAACAACTGTCAGAAAAATCTGGTTTGGGAGTCTTAAACTGCTGAGGTCACAGGGCAGATGGACAATGAAGAAAGAGTAGAGAAGCTTCCATGAGGCAGTAACCCGAGCGCTCTGAAAAGATGTCAAGAAATCTCCAAGAACTATAGAGAAGACTCAGTTTGGTACATTCCAGGTTCTTCCTCATGCCTCTGAGGGACTTGCCACTCTGCTAAGTGCTGGGAAGGATGTGCTGCCGGACAAAGCCCAACATGGGATTTGGAAATAAAACTGTTTGAGGTTTGTATGCTAGCTCCTTCAATTACTGTCCACAAGACTTCACCTCCAGAGTCTTGGTTTTCTTCTTGGTTAAAATGGGATTAATACCAATTTTACAGGGGGGGGGGTCTTTGGAAATAAATAATATTCTTAATGAAAAGAACAATGATAAGGGCAATTAACAGTTCCCAGGTACTCAATGAATGCCAGGACCTGTGCTGAGCGCTTTACAGGTGTTACCTTATTCAATCCTCAGAACAACCTGGAGACAGGTTTTAGGAAAAAAGTTCATTTTACAGACGGGGAAACTGAGTCTTAGAGGCTCATCATTTTGCCCATGGAGACTCAGTGGCTGAGCCAGAATTTAAACTCTTCGGAGTTCAAACTCAGGCTCTTACATCAGTCTGCTACAATGCAGACTCACCATCTGCCCTTAGCTTGCAGGCGTATAATAAATGTTATAAGCGTTCCCTCTCATGCCCACTGCTGTCGTGGATTTGACTCGCTAATGAATGGTTGACCAGGGCACATGCAAATTCGAGGAGCTCCTGGAAACAGTTCTTTCACACGTAGGCGCCTTTTCTCGGCGCACTTTATTCTGACCAAGAAACCCGTGCCCTCATCCTTTCCGTGGAACCTGTGCGTCTGCAGCTAAGCTGCTCTGTCTCTGGCTTTCTTTAAGGGTCCTCAGCCCGCGTGGGGTTCGCTCAAGTTTTTGCTTCCACCATGTGTGGGCACAAACCTATCCCGCGCCCCGCAAAGCAGCTCTCCAAACTAGGTCCTCACCTGTAGCGCACCTCCTTCCCGCAGGACTCGGTCACCGAGCAGCGCGTCGACCCGGAGGCTCTACGACTACCTGCGGGGCGAAGCCGGAGACGAGGGAGCGGGCGAACAATGAGGAAGAACTGCACATGCGCAGAAGGAGCTGCGAGGGCCAGGTTCCCTGGGCTCTCCTGCCGGTAATCCGTCCAATTCGGGACTCCGTTTCCCAGAAGTCTCCGCGCCCCGTGTCTTAGGGAATGTCGGAAGAGTCCCTGCCTTATCTGGTGAATTGGGTTATTTGTCCAAAATCATCTTTACTTTTGTTTGGAGCCCTGGTTCCTCCATGACCCCTGCATTAGGAATCTGAACCCGGTTCCACGGGTACCTACGACCAGGGTCCCTTTAGACTCAAAGCGACCTTGAGAAGGAAGGGTAGATATCAACTGCACACATGAAAACATAAAATTGTAACTAAAGTACTAGAGAATAAAGCCCAGCAATATAGTAAAAGATGGATGCCCACCACCAGCCAGTTTTCTCCCAGGAATGCAAACATCGCCCCCACTCAAAACTGGATTTTGAAGTACCACTAAAATTGTAGATAAAACAGCAGATACACAAAAATCAAAGGAAGATCTGATCAAGGACAGCCCTCATAATCTCCCCTCCCCGAGATGACCATGTTAGGTGATACTTTTGTTAAAACAGGACCCTAAAAATTCAATGTGTTATTTTGATTTTTTTCATTTTCTGACCCTTTTAACCTTTTTATTTTGAAAAATTTCAAACTTACAGAAAGGTTGCAGGCACGATTCATTCTGCATGAACACCTGGAAACCATTTAGATTCACCAATTGTTAATATTTTGCCATATATGCAATTCTCAATTTCTCTCCCCATCTTCTCATCCTCACCATTTGAGAGTAAGCTGCAGACATGAACTGTCATCCCTAGCACTTCAGTGTGCATCTCCTAAGAACAAGGGCATTCTTTTATGTAACTACCACACAACGATCAAACCCAAGAAATCGAACACTGAAATGTTATCTAATATGCAGACCATATATTCAAACTTCACCCATTGTCTCAATAATAGCCTCTATAACATTTTTTCCCCCTGATCCAGGATCCAGTTCAGAATCATTCATTAGATGCAGTTGTCAAACTATTTAGAGTCTTTTAATCTAGCTCCTCAGCCTTTGTCTGTCTTTCATGGCAGTGGCTGTTTTGAAGAGAACAGAGCAGTTGTTGTGAAGAATGTTCTTTCATTTGGGTTTGTCTGTTTCCTCAACAGATTCAGGTTATCACATTTCTTGGCAGAAATTCTACATAAGGGATGTTATATTCTTCTTAGTAAATCACATCAGATCAGTTTCATATACATGATGTTCGTTTGTCCCATTTTTGGTAATATTACCTTTGATCCCATGATTAAGATGATGTGCCAGTCGATATACTCTTGTATCAATTGTTTCTCTTATGCCACATGAGAATGATGGTAAAAGGAAGTGAGTTCCACTGACAGTAGCATTCAGTGTCTAGGACTAGGTTAACAAGAATTTAGCTACACTTGTGGGAAGCACAGCATAATGTATAAACCTGCGGAATCACTATGCTGTACACTTGAAACTAATATAACACTGTGTCAACTATACTAAAAAAAATAAAAAACAAGAATTTGGCAGAATTACACAAAAGAAACTATTACACTCTACTGTGTGACATTAAAGATGTGACACATATTGTATTTTAAAGACACATATTTGTTGTCCTAGATGGGAAAACTCAATATTCTTTAAAAAAATTCCAATCAAAATCTTTTTTTTTTTTTTAAGATTTTATTTATTTGACAGAGAGAGACACAGCGAGAGAGGGAACACAAGCATGGGGAGTGGAAGAGGGAGAAGCCGGCTTCCCGCTGGGCAGGGAGCCACATGTGGGGCTCGATCCCAGGATCCCAGGATCATGACCTGAGCCAAAGGCAGACGCTTAACGACTGAGCCACTCAGGCGCCCCTCCAATCAAAATCTTAATAACTTGAGTGACCTGACTTCTTTCTTCCCTCCCTCCCCTCCCCCCTTCTCCCTCCCTCCCTCCCTCCTTCCCTTCCTCCTTCCTTCCTTCCTTCCTTCCTTCCTTCCCTCCTTCCTCTTGCTTTATTTTACTTAACAGAACACATCTAAATTTCATCTGGAAAAAAAACCAAACCCTAGCAAAAAAGCTGGGACTTAAAAAAAAATTGGAGTATTTCCTAAACGTTGCCTGCTCCTTCCAAGAACAGGTACCCAAGAGCTCACAAGAATTTAGAGCACGATAAAGGTGGAATTTCCAAGTAGAGCACTGTGGGAGGAGGGGAGAAATGAGGCAGTCAAGAAATCATGTTCAGAATCTGGGGGCCATGGGAGGAGAGGGCAAGCTTATGTCTCAGTCCGGACACATTATAACACATAAATTTCATATCGACTCTTGATTTAACATATGAACAGTAAGCCACCAAGTACCTAGAGAAAATATAAAAGAATTTTCTCACTTAAACTGGGCAGGGATGGCAAGCTGGCAAGCCATAAAAAAATGACTGTTGAATTTTACTCTAGAAAAATTTAAAACCTTACTTTCAGAAAAAAAAATCAAGTAAACACACACTTGGACAATATATTTGTTAAATATATGAAAGAATAGTTTATTGGCTTCATTTAATTATCTCTTACACATTTATAAGAAGATCACACTACCATAAAAATGATTGATGGATAGGAGGGGGAAAGTAATAAAAGGGAAAATGCAAATGAGGAATAAATATGTGGAAGCAGCCGATAAACCACAAATAAAAAATGCAAATGTTTAAATACATTTTTTGGCCTTTACAGTTGGCAAAGATTATAAAGAAAAATGATATCCAGGGTGGGCATAAGTTTGGGAAAATGTTCATTCTCATAAATTTCTATTTGGAATGTAATTTATAAAACAATTTGGAGGCCACTCTGTACCAAGATTTAAAGGAGCATGTAGTTTAATGTATCAATTCTATTGTTAGGAATACAACCTAAAGAAATAATTGTCTAAAGATACATGTATAAGTACATTTCTTACAACTTATGTTAACAGCACCACACTGTCAAAAATCTAAATCTAAAAAAACCAGGGGCGCCTGGGTGGTTCAGTTGGTTAAGCGACTGCCTTCGGCTCAGGTCATGATCCTGGAGTCCCGGGATCGAGTCCTGCATCGGGCTCCCTGCTCGGCAGGGAGTCTGCTTCTCCCTCTGACCCTCCTCCCTCTCATGCTCTCTGTCTCTCATTCTCTCTGTCTCAAATAAATAAATAAAATCTTTAAAAAAATAAAAAAAAATAAATCTAAAAAAACCAGAAAAACAGAAAAAAAAAGAGCTTGTAGGAATCCATAAGGTGGGGAATATATCAGGTACCCACGAAAGATTATAATGCAGAGATATATTGACTGACATGGGGAGAGTTTACAATATTTTATTTATTTATTACAATATATATTTTTTAGATTTTATCTATTTATTTGATAGAGAGAGAGAGATAGCGAGGGCAGGAACACAAGCAGGGGGAGTGGGAGAGGGAGAAGCAGGCTTCCCGCCGAGCAGGGAGCCCAATGCAGGGCTCAATCCCAGGACCCCGGGATCATGACCTGAGCCAAAGGCAGACATTTAACTGACTGAGCCACCCAGATGTCCTATTTATTACAATATTTTAAAAATAAAATACTTTTTACACAAAAAGATAAGGTATTGATTTTTTTTTTTAAATAAAAATCATAAATGTCTCCTAAGGGTATAAAAACAAATGTAAAAACCAAATACAGGAACAAAACTGAACGCAAAAACTTAAAAATTACTTTACTTTCATATGTAACAATAGAGCAGTCTATGTAAGGATTTTGCTTATAAGACCTGGAAAAATTCAAAACCTGCCTTATTCAATACTCGTATCCCCATAGGAAGAGATGCAGAATAGGAAGAATGCATTCCCAGGGAGCATAAATTCACACCCACTGTGGAATGTATCAGCTTTAATACTGCCTTTTTTATTTTGTTGGCCTTAGCTCTGATGTTGTATTGAGCATTCTCCACTAAATTAACTGCACAGTGCATTATGGTGTTTATTTAAGTGTCTTTGTAGTATATTATAACATCTAATTTCCACTTCAAAGTAATTGGTCTTCATGAATTTTTAAGCCCCTTAAGAGCACTACCATTTAATGAATATTTGGATGAGAATGGTGTAGTAATTAAAATATTTTAAATTTTAATAACAGTGAATGCTAAAATAACTGCCAAAGTAACAAAATCATTCAAAATATTCTAAAGCATTAGTAACAGTGTGCTCATTCGAGGACATTAACAATCCAGAGCTTGATTGTTAAATGGATGAATTTTACTTTATCTGCTAAAATGACATAGCCAAATCTCAGTAACATAAACAGAGCTCACAATTAGCACTCTTTGCTGCTTATAATGCATGTGGTTCCTTACAATTTTGGAAAATCCAACAGACTTGTATTATATTGAAATTTGTACCTTTTTTTTTTTTTAAGATTTTATTCATTTATTTGAGACAGAGAGAATGAGAGACAGAGAGCATGAGAGGGAGGAGGGTCAGAGGGAGAAGCAGACTCCCTGCCGAGCAGGGAGCCCGATGCAGGACTCGATCCCGGGACTCCAGGATCATGACCTGAGCCGAAGGCAGTCGCTTAACCAACTGAGCCACCCAGGTGCCCTGAAATTTGTACCTAATGTGAGACATTAGTATACTTGCTGTTGGTTTATTATAAATGTCCATTATCAATCATATTTAGGAAATTTCCTTCTATTCCTAGCTTGCTAAGGATCTTTAAAATAATGAATTTAAAAAATTATGACTGGACTTGAATTTTAACAAATGCATTTTCCATATTATTGATATGACCTTTATGTTGCTAATATATTTTTGTTTCACTGGTTAATTTTTTTTAAAGATTTTATTCATTGGGGCGCCTGAGTGGCTCAGTTGTTAAGCGTCTGCCTTTGGCTCAGGTCATGATCCCAGGGTCCTGGGATCGAGTCCCGCATCTGGCTCCCTGCTCAGCGGGCAGCCTGCTTCTCCTTCTCCCACTTCCCCTGCTTGTGTTCCTGTTCTCGCTGTCTCTCTCTGTCAAATAAATAAATAAAATCTTTTTGACACAGAGAGAATGATAGAGAGAAAGAGAGCACAAGCAGGGGGAGCGGCAGGCAGAGGGAGAAGCAGGCTTCCCACTGAGCAGGGAGCCCGATGCGGGGCTCGATCCCAGCACCCTGGGATCATGACCTGAGCCAAAGGCAGATGCTTAATGACTGAGCCACCCAGGTGGCCCTCACTGGTTAGTTTTCAGAGTTAAACAAATACTGTATTCCTGGACTAAATCCAACTTGGTCATGAACTCTCACCTTTTAAAAATATTGCCTTTTTCTTTTCTTTGTATCTATGTGAGATAATGGATGTTACCTAAACTCATTGTGGTAACTGTTTCATAAAATATGAAAGTCAAGTCAGGGGCCCCTGACCGGCTCAGTCAGGTTAGCATGTGACTCTTGATCTCAGGGTTGTAGGTTCAAGCCCCACCTTGGGTGTAGGGATTACTTAAAAAAAAAAATCTTAAAAAAAAAGTTAAGTCACTATGCTGTACATCTTGAACTTATACAGTACTATATGTCAATTATGTTTCAATAAAACTAGAAGAAATATTGCCCAATTTTATTTGCTAATATTTTGTTTAGAACTCTACTTCATGAATGTGATCGACTTTTATTTATTTATTTAAATTTTTTTTTTTAAGATTTTATTTATTTGAGGGGCGCCTGGGTGGCTCATTCGTTAAGTGTCTGCCTTCAGCTCAGGTCATGATCCCAGGGTCCTGGGATCGAGCCCCGCATCGGGCTCCCTGCTCTGCGGGAAGCCTGCTTCTCCCCCTCCCACTCCCCCTGCTTGTGTTCCCTCTCTCGCTGTGTCTCTCTGTCAAATAAATAAATAAAATCTTAAAAAAAAAAGATTTTATTTGATACAGAGAGAGAGCACAAGTAGGCAGAGTGGTAGGAAGAGGGAGAGGGAGAAGCAGGCTCCCCAATGAGCATAGATATGGGGCTCGATCCCAGGACCCTGGGATCATGACTTGAGCCGAAGGCAGACACTTAGCCGACTGAGACACCCAGCTGCCCCGTGAGATCGACTTTTAATGTTTCATTCTTATAATATCCTTATTTGGTTTTGATATCCAGATTATGTTGGCCAATAGTTAACAACTGTTGTAACTGCTAAATGGGTACCTGAGTTTTCATATATTTTTTCTACTTTTGTGAATGTTATAAATTTTCAATCATAAAATGGAGAAAAAAAGGGAGAAAAATTGGAAGTCTTTTTTTAACTTCCCAATGACCTCTTTTTTATACCTCCACTTCCCTTATACAGGTGACCCAAATCTAGCAATGTTTTATTTTTTATTTTTTTAAGATTTTATTTATTTATTCATGAGAGACAGAGAGAGAGACAGAGGCAGAGGGAGAAGCAGGCTCCCCGTGGAGCAGGGAGCCCAATGCGGGACTCGATCCCAGGATCCTGGGATCATGACCTGAGCCGAAGGCAGACGCTTAACCGACTGAGCCACTCAGGCGTCCCTCTAGCAATGTTTTAAAACAGTATTTTATGACTAAGTTGGATTTATCCCAGGAATACAGAGATAATCCAACATCCAAAAAGTTATTTTATCATATTAAAGTATGAAAAACTCTATAGCTATTTTAATAGATGCTCTGCAAGCATTCAATAAAATCCCATACCCATTCTTGATTAAAAACAAAAGAAAAATCTACAACAATACAGTTAAATTTACCCAACGATAAAGGGAGAATGGCTGTACTAATTTTAACAAATGTAAGTAGGCTGAACTACTCTATTAAAGAATGGCTATTGGCTAAATTAAAAAAAAATTTTTAATGATTTGTGAAAAAAAAAATATGTTGGCCAATAAAATAAGTTGAAGAATATTTCCTCTTTTTCTACTCTCTAGAACAATTCTGTAAGATTGGGTTACTTCTTCCTTATGTATTTGCTACAGTTAATCAGTGATAATATCTGGGACCTTAAAATTTAAATTATAGAATCAATTTTAAAAAGAATTTTAAATAAAGAGTTATGTAGATTTTCCATTTCTTCTATCAGTTTTGGTAATTGATATTTTTCTAGAAATTCATCCATTTCATCTAAAAACAGTGGCAGGAGGTTTCTCTCAATTTCTAGTCTTAATTCTGTCACTCACGATATATGTGATCCTAGACAAGTTACTCATTCTACCCTAATTTTATGGCTATTGTAAACCAGGAGCAAGATTTAGGTATCTTACAAAGTTCACCCAAGTACTACCTTTCAGTGATTCTTTAGCGAAGAGGAAAAGCTTTTCTTCACCTTGACCAGGATCGAGGGGGGAAAAAAAAAATCAATTAGGTATGGTTAACACCTATGGTATACGACCATCCCAGGATCTGGAAAGAGGAAGCAGAAAATAGAATTGGTGTATAATGTAGGGAAGAGTGGAGGCACATTTCATCTGCTGGGGTTGGTGAGCTCTTATTCCACGGCCAACCCCTTAAAAACCCTATGATAATGTTTATTTCCCCCTTAGACCTTGTCCCTTACCAGTCCCTTTTACCCTGGCTTACCGCTCACCTCTCAAAGTTTGCCCACAACTTCCACTGTCACACTGAACTCGATGGCTCACGGATGTGGTGATGTTATCCTAATTTTGCTCACTAGAAGCCGGAGAATCAGGAACTGCTTCAAGCCCAGCTGTCTAGGACCTCCTCCTTCCAGGGAATCTGACTCTGTCCTAACAGGTCTCAGGTTAGCGAGGGGGCTCTCCAAGATGCTTCTAGAACCATCCCCTTATTCCTTCTCTTGAGGTCGTGTTCCTCTGGAGCTTGGATGTGGGGGTCAAATGAACTTGATCTAGAACCTCAGACTGAGCTATAAGCTCTATACTGGGCTACTGAGGACACAGCCAGACTTGAGAGGTTAGGGGAGGCTTACAGTTCTCACTGTCTGACTTTTTGAAATGCAATCACCACAAATGTAAGATTAACTCAATATTTTCTCCATAATTATTTGGCATAGGGGATACATGTGATTAAGGATATTTTTATTTTTTATTTATTTAATTTATTATTTTGAAGATTTCAGTTTTAAGTAATCTCTACACCCAGCGTGGGGCTCGAACTTACAACCCTGAGATCACGAGTCACAGGCTCTACCTGCTGAGCCAGCCAGGTGCCCCAAAGATAACTTTTACATTGTTTTGATATTAAGGATAAAATGGTGCATACATTTTTAATTTTAGGCATAAATATGTATTGAAAAGATAATGAAATTTAGAGTTAAATATCTATTTGAACCCCAAAGCAACTCCATCCACTAGCTATATGACCTCTACTTCAGCTGGATGAGCCTTACTTTACTTATTAAAATGAGGATTTATGGGGTGCCTGGGTGGCTCAGTCGGTTAAGTGTCTGCTTTCAGCTCAGGTCATGATCCTGGAGTCTCAGGATCAAGCCCCGCATCGGGCTCCCCTTCTGCTTCTCCTTCTGACCCTCCCCCGTCTCGTGCTCTCTCTCTCTCAAATAAATAAATAAAATTAAAAAAAAAACAAGTGTGCGGCTTACCAAATGACTGTGACAGGAAAGCGAGTGAACCACACCCACGTCTGGGAAGACAGTTCTCATGCATTTCCATGCTCCCGACTAGCATATAGAGTACACTGACTGAGAAAGGAATGAAGGCAAATTAAGCCTCCCCCAGCTTCCTCCAGCCCTGGAAAGCAGATCTCGGGCTGAGGTCTACCTTGGTAGACCTGGGGGGACTTTAGGGCAGGCGAAGAAACAAAGAATTTAGGGTCCTCGCTGGCATGGATGGGCTGATCTTAAAGTTTGCCTCCAACCCACGGGGGCCAATCTTGCGACTAGTTTTTCCCACAAACTGCTTTGGAAAGAAGAAAAAAAGTAAAGAGGGAAAGAAAAAACACACATGAAGAACACTGCACACCTTTGGGAAGCATGTTTTGGTCTAACAAAATCCCAACCAAAATCTGATTGGTTTAGTTTTTGCTTTGATGTTTTACTTGACAGACATTTCTAAAACTTCATCTGAAAGGAAAATAATTAGACCAGGCAGGACTTTTTTTTTTTTTTAGAAAAGCAGAGTAATGCTTCTAATAAACAGAATGGCTCAGGACTGACTCCAGATAGGCTTCCTGTTGAAAGGCAGGCAGAGGGGGAGCGCTGGGACACTGGGGACCCCTCACCCACCGCCCAGAGCAGGAAAGAGTGGAGGAGCAGGGCACTGTGAGGGACTGAGGGCACTCACTTCCCCAGGGACTGTAATAGGGAGGGACCTGGACTAGGACTGCATCTGGAAAAGGACAGAAGGGAACGGATTTGAGAAATAGTTTGGTGACCATATGCCAAGTAATTGGTAATTGATGGGTGTGAAGTATTAAGCAGAAGCCATTTCTGGTGGCTTATTTACCATTATTGAGCTTGTGAAAGTCATACATCTATACACGTATCCTTACGTAGCAATATTCTCCTGCAGAATCTACATCTTTAAAGAAAGGACTGAGATACCCACTCAACTGATTATGCAAATGCAGTCACAACACACAGGGCAATTTACCTAGGCAGACTCAAACATACTCCATTCATCACAAAATACAGATTCACATATGCCATGATTGCAGTAGTAACACTTGGCACAATAGAACAGTCACAGAAAAATCAGTAGGTGATCCACTCATGTCCCAAACATTCCATACCTAGTTGTCTCTATCATTATACAGTGTGCTTATTGAGGCATATTTTTCTTGTCTAACCCAGCTGGAAGTAGCAGGATTGATGACACTTGTTTCTTTTTAAATTATTTTATTTATTTAATTGAGAGAGTGAGCAAGAGAGAGAGAGAGAGCACGCGAGCAAGCATGAGCAGGAGAGGAGCAGAGGAAGAAGCTGACTCCCCGCTGAGCAGGGAGCCTGATGCAGGGGGTGAGGGGCCTCCATGCGAGGCTCGATCCCTGGACCCCAGGATCATGACCTGAGCCCAAGGCAGCCGATTAACCAACTGAGCCACCCAGGAGCCCCAGCAAGTAGTATTGTTTTGAAAATGGGCTGAATCTTATCAAATTCACAGTTTGGTACCCACTGGGAGTTTTTCTTTTCTCTGTTAATGTACTAAATTTGAATAACAGGGTCTTTATAATTGACCTTTGTGTTCATTCCAGGAGCAAAATGTACTAACTATATAGCAGAATAATTCTGCCATTTTATATTTAGAAATTGTATCTGTTTAAAATAGAAATCAGTTTATTTATTCTTTTGTGGCTACAAGTATGTTTGCCCTGTTTGTTTTGGGGGTGTCTTTGTCTCCTAGAATAAGGTGGTGAAGTTTCCCATACCGATTTTCTTTCTTCTGTTTTGTATAAAAAGGAAATGTGTCCTTTGAAGTTTTCATTTATTTATTTTTATTAAAAATTTTTTTTTTAAGTAAACTCTACCTCCAACGTGGGGCTTGAACTCACAATCCCAGGATCAAGAGTCGCACTCTCTACTGACTGAGCCAGGAAGGTGCCCCATTCTTCGAAGTTTTGATTGGCTTTCTACGTAAAATGGTCAAGGCCATGTCCCTATTTAAGAAATGATTTTGTTTACTCTGGAGTCATTGGTCAGAAGTATTTTCTGAGTCCAAAACTGTTAATAGTCCTATAATTTATTCTGCTTTCCCTAAAAATACAAATTTATTGGAATATAGATGCATACTTTTTTCATTTCTGAATAGTAATAACTGTAGGTAGGTCATTCTTGCTTTTTATACTTGGAGTTTCTCTTGTAATCTTTCTTTTTTTTTTTTTTAATTTTTTTTTATTTATTTATTTGAGACAGAGAGAATGAGAGACAGAGAGCATGAGAGGGAGGAGGGTCAGAGGGAGAAGCAGACCCCCCGCCAAGCAGGGAGCCCGATGCGGGACTCGATCCCGGGACTCCAGGATCATGACCCGAGCCGAAGGCAGTCGCTTAACCAACTGAGCCACCCAGGCGTCCCTCTCTTGTAATCTTTCTTAATACAGATGCCTTTTGGTCTTAGAGAATCATATTTTTTTTTTCTAGGCACATCATTTTTCTTTAGGGTTGAAAGGGGCTGGCATGATAATCTCTGGTTCTGGCTTGATGTCCTGTTCCCACTAATAGCTTTCATTGCACTGTACCTATTTAAGAGTGTTACTCCAGGTAAGGCTATACATTTATTTTTAAATTTCTATTTCTTTATTATTATATCAAGTAGGTTCCATGCCCAATGTGGGGCTCAAACTCATGACTCTGAGATCAAGAGTTGCAGTAGAACCAGCCCTACTGGCTGAGCGAGCCAGGCACCCCAGGTGTACATTTCTTCAGATATTTCTTTGACCACATCCTGAGAATGTTGATATGTACATTCTAGTTTCTAAATAGTTCAAAATCTGAGTTAATACCTCTTTTGCTGTAGTGTTTCATAATTAAAAATTTTTCAGAATAACACATCATTATTTTGTTTTCTGTTTGGCTTTTTAATAAACATGATTGCAGTTTGGGCAGAGAATCTGACATAGAATTTCTGCCCTTAGAATCTGCGATTTTCTTTGTTCCTAATACGTTGCCAGACTGTAAAGGCTGGCTGTTAACTGATTGTTGCATTTAAAGTAACTTTGTAACATTTAGATCAAGTTTAATTGTGACACTCTTCTTCTTTGTTCAATTTGCCTATGTGAACTGTTTTCCGAGACAGAGATGTAAAATTCCTTGTGGTTTTCTTTTTGTTTCTATTTTTTACTTGATTTAAAGCATACAGTATTGGTGCATAAAGGTTAATGCAGATTCTGAATAAGACTAATATTAATCTATGTAAAATTCTTCTTTGTGTCTTTGACATTGAACATTTGGACATTAACTTTCTGTGCTCTATCACTACCATAGGCATTGAAAGGTGGAGGGGACTCTGCAGGGTAGGACTTAATGGGTGCCAAAGGAGTATTTTGACACAAACCAATCTATTGTTTCTAAATTAAATATTTTTTTGAAGATTTTTTAAAATTTATTTATTTGACAGAGAGATAGCACAAGTAGGCAGAGCGGCAGGCAGAGGGAAAGGGAGAAGCAGGCTCTCTGCTGAACAGGGAGCCCGATGCGGGGCTCAATCCCAGGACCCTGGGATCATGACCTGAGCCGAAGGCAGCCGCTTAACCGACTGAGCCACCCAGGTGCCCCCTAAATTAAATTTAATAGAGAAAAGTTAGTCCTTGATCATAATGAGCTCCTACTATATACACTGTGACTTCTTTACATTATTTTGTGTCCTCTGCATGGGTCCTCGAACCATTTAGTGATCTTTCTGGTCCGACAATTTTAAGTATTCTAATGTGAGTCTTGAATACTTCATCTGCACCAAAAGGAATGTTCAAAGAAATGTATTTCCAGGGTAACTTCCTTCCCATAACACAATCATGTCAGATACTCCAGGCTCAAGAACTGGATTCATTCATTCCTCAGTCAACCCAAAAGTCTTGGACAACTTTTCCGCTTCTATTAAAATAATGCTTTAAAGAAAAAAAATCATACCTATTCAGTGGAAAAGTTGAAAATATGGGTTACAAAGAAAATCTATCAATACGGCCACATCTCAGACAATCACTGTTTGTAATTTTTCCTAGGAACCTGTATATGTTTTTTCAAAGTCACACTATATAAAATTTATATATTATCAGTTTAACATAAATTCTACAAGTCATTAAATTACAATATACAACTGATAATATATAAATTATTGACTTTAATGGCTTCTTTGTAGTACATCCCCAAATAGGTATAAGTTGACCAATCCCTCAATGTAGGCAATTTTCTACTTTTTTCACTATTATAAAACACTGCTAAGGACATATTTCTAGTTAACTGTTATATATTTATCTTAGGATGCATTTCTGGGAATTTCTCTGTTGAATCCTGCTTCTTTTTCATTTATGACACAACCCAAATTTACCTCCTCTTTGAAGGCATCACTCCTATACAAACTGTGATCTCACTTTTTGACATCCCTTGGCCAATGTAACGTAGTATTTAGCACTACCTGTTGTAATCCTCATTTTTTAGTGAAAATAAGTAATTCATCTTCCTTAAACTCTGCGAGGGCAAAAACACTCCCTAAAGTGTTCAGTTTGCATCATAACTTGACAAGCTAGGGGCATACGTGCTACCCAGTAATCTGATGTGGGTGACTCAAGATTCTTCCAAGACTCTTACGTCTTTATTTCACATCCAACTACATGTTCTTTAAGCCTCGATTTTGAGTTATAGATTTATGGGAGTTACAAAGACAATATAGAGGGGTTCTCTGTACCCTTCACCCAGTTTCTACTGTTGGCTACAACTTAGGTAGTAAGTATAGTACAATGTAAAAACTAGGAAACTGACATTGGTAGAATGTGTGTAAATCATCCTATGTCATAGGTGTAGATTAGTATAACCACAATGGCAGTCAGGACACAGAGCTATTGCATCATTGTAAGAATCTCATCTACTTGTGGTATATATATACAATGGAATATTATGCAGCCATCAAAAGGAATGAGATCTTGCCATTTGCAA
>NC_138378.1:12744273-12762263 GCF_054177405.1 Leptonychotes weddellii | reverse complement strand
TCCCAAGTGACCAAGACTAATTCTTCTAGGACTACTTGATTATTTGGGCAGTTGGAGATCATAAAGTATTTGTTATTTCAGAAGTCAATAAAATTTGGAGATGTATTCATTGACTTATCTCAGGAGCAGTGGGGATATCTAGATGCTGTACAAGAAGGTAATATGGGAAAACTACAAACATCTGATCACTTTGGGTAAGAAGATCTTTCCCATTCGTTGATAAGCTGCCTACTTTGAGCTTTTTCTTCCTACTGTACAAATATCTACAGAACTCCTGAAATGCTTACCTAAATATCAGCTCCCTATTCCTAAATAATCTGTGGGAGCTTTCTGAAAGAAGAGATGGGCACACTCATACTATAGACACCCAAGCTGAATGTATCCCAGTCTCCTCAAATCTCCATGCCTTTCTCAAAAGCAACAGAGCGAATGTGATCACAGAGCCGAAATTTGGCTAGAGAACTATTTTTAAAAGGTGATTTGTGGGCAGAACTGTGAAAGAACACTGCTCTGAGGCTTCCTCTCTCTTTAGTGTCAATACATAACTTATACTCTATCCTAGGTGGAGTTTGAAAGTGAAAGGGAATGTTACAAAGGATACTGGAGTAACTAAAGCAAACTGGGACCCACAGTCACTGTGTGTAGAGCCAAATACTGGGTCTAAATTCTCTGATACTCAAAGCATTGAGAAGAACATTTTCTTTTTCTCTATGCAGGGCTTTTTAAAGCAGAAGTGAGGTCTTCTCTGAAGCGAGGCAGTGATCCCTGGATGATGATGAGAGAAGGGACAAATACCTCATGACACGGTGAGCAGGTGGAAGTCATCACAACCCACACCCCAAATGGTCAGAGGAACCTGGGCCCCTGAGGTGAGGAGACATGAGCTCTTTGCATGGGCTTTAGTATATGGGAAAAAATACGCAAATGGATCTTTTTACCCATCATTATTGTGCTAGAGTCCCTCTTGCTACATCTCTCTTCTTAAAGAGGTAGATACTCTTGCCTGTCTATAGGCATGTCCTTTAAAACACCTTTGACATAGGTCAGGATCCCAGAAAAATAGAATCTGTTATCTGAGATTTGCAGGTAGCAAGTTTTGGCATTCTTTTGGGAAAAATTGTGAAGGGCGAGGGGAAACTGGATTGGGTCAAGGGAGAGACTGAACTCCAACGCTGTTGCAACAGAGGGTTCATCCAATCCTACAGGGAGTTTTGGAGCTGACACGACCCTTCAGTTGTTCTGAATTGAGGCAGAGGAGTAGGACCTTTGCACCCCTGCCCTTATGTGTCTGCTGGCTGCATCCAGGAGGGGTGTAACTTTGGGCCAGGTAGCAGTCTTTAGGCAAGGGCAATGTCCAGAGAATGACTCATCTGTGAGCCGTAAGCAGCTAATACTCCAAACAGCTGGAGGAAAAGCGTCTTAGTCTTAAAGGGGGATCTGGGTGATGGTCCACAATATCCATCGTAGCCTTTCTTCAAAGCTTAGCTTTCTCTTTCAGATTCAGATATGGATTTTTTTTAAAGCTGATTTTTGTTGTTTTTATATTTTAATTTTACTAAGACAACAGTGCAATGGATCATGGATTGTTGAACTGGATAACCAATTTCATTGAGCAAAAATGAGTAAAAGAATAATTCAAAAAGCGCAAGTATTACAGAGATTTTAACAAATGATCATGGAAGAGTCCTTTTAAAAATGTTTGTGGTAACTCAACAAGCAAACTGGGTTATAAAACTAACCTCAAATAATCAAGAAGTTTATGTCTAACTGGGGAGAGACGCTGTGATCTTAAATATCAATGTAGGAACCGCCAGGATTTCAAATCACACAGAATGTAAGTTCAGTGCAGAGTTCAGATGTAGTAAAATATAATTTTCTTCTTAAGTTTTATAATAGAATCTTGAAAAAAGTCACTGTCCATTAGCTGATGCCTAAAAATTAAGGGGAGAATGTGGCAGGGGGATATAATTTCTGCTTTGGGTCATAATTAAATTCAAAGAACAGGGAATAGATCAAATGTAGGTAGGCTGTAATCAGTGTGTAATGTGAACTGGAAGCCCAGAAGTAAGTTTAAAATCTCTATTTCTGAGAATCATTCATAGGAATCACGAATAACATCCAGGTATTTAGTTTCCTGGGTTAAAAATTGCTCCATGAAGGTGATCTTAATAAGTTTCCATTTACGATAGTCAAAGCATAAACTTGATTTCAAGATAGCATAACCTGAGTTGTGATCACTCATGTAAAATATAAGAAAATACTCTTTCCTTGAATTATGCTTTCAAAAAATATAAACTGATACATAATCAAATGCCAATCTATGAAGTTTTAGAAAAGAAAACATAAGAAATGACACCAGGGGTGCCTGGGTGGCTCAGTCCATTAAGTGTCTGCCTTTGGCTCACGTCATGATCCCATGGTCCTGGGACTGAGCCCCAATCAGGCTCCCTGCTCAGCAGGGAGTCTGCTTCTCCCTCTGACTCTCCCCTTACCCCTGCTTGTGTATTCTCTCTCTCTAATAAATAAATAAAACCTTAAAAAAAAAAAGAAATTACCCCAATCTTACCACTCTGTGAGAACTGAATTACCCTTTAGTTCTTACCTTAAAATTATCAATTGAACACTTACTAAGATCTAACCATTATCAGACAATGCCCATGTTAATTTTTTTTTTTTATTTGACAGAGAGAGACACAGCGAGAGAGGGAACACAAGCAGGGGAAGTGGGGGACGGAGAAGCAGGCTTCCCCCTGAGCAGGAAGCCCGATTCAGGGCTCGATCCCAGGACCCTGGGACCACGACCCGAGCTGAAGGCAGACGCTTAATGACTGAGCCACCCAGGCGCCCCAATACCCATGTTAATTTAATGTAGGCACACACCAATGCCCTCGTTCATTTAGTTGGCTCCCAGTACTTTGGCACTTAAGTTACCTTATAGGACACATAGAATGGCAGAATGAGAAGCTTAGCAAATCCTCTCCCCAAAAGCACTGATAAAACTGAACAAAATTGTGAAACAACCATTTCTCTGGTAATAAGGTCATACACGAAACTGAGAAGTATTTCTCCAAGGAAACTACTGAACTATGGGAATGAACAGCAAGATTCTTGGAGTTTTATCCCAGCTGTCAGGCCAGAAGTCTCATGGCAAGCTAGAAAACTAGACACTTTGCTGCTAGAGAGGATTGACTTAATTCGGAAACTTAGAAGTTTTTTGAAAACTGTAGCCATTTCTGCGCAACTCATTGAGGAAGGTCAAGGTTGTGATTCTTCTTGGGGCCAGCAAGAAACTGGCAAACTAGCCAAGACTTTAATCAGAAATCCAAGAAAGGAGAAAGATATACTTAGCCTTGATAAGTTTCCTGTATCCTGGTGATCTGGAATTCTGAGCAAGGGGGTGCACATGCTTAGGAGAGGAGGGGACCTTGATTATCTACCCTTTCCTGGATAAAGGGGAGGACTTGTGCAGACACAGGAGACACAGACTTGTAAACAGACTGAACTTTGAATTCAATATCCAACCCTCACATAGGTTCATTGGCAAAAGGTAAAAGACTTACTGGCTGGAGACATTTGAGCACAACCTCTGACCAATCATTGGCTAACTACCAACCTATGCTGAAACAGGAATGAAACCAGGTTTACGAACAAAATCAAGAATAGTTGTTTATAGGGGTGCTGGGTGGTTCAGTTGTTAAGTGTCTGCCTTCGGCTCAGGTCATGATCCCGGGGTCCTGGGATGGAGCCCCGCATCGGGATCTCTGCTGAGCAGGAAGCCTGCTTCTCCCTCTCTTACTCCCCCTTCTTGTGTTCCCTCTCTTGCTGTCTCTCTGTCAAATAAATAAATAAAATCTTAAAAAAAAAAGAATAATTGTTTATAATGACAAGCAGGGGGCTCCTGGGTGGCTCAGTCAGTTAAGTGTCCAACTCTTGATTTCGGCTCAGGTCATGATCTCAGGGTCAGGAGATCAAGTCCCTTGTTAGGCCCCACACTCAGTGGGGAGTCTGCATGAGATTCTCTCTCTCCCTCTCCCTCTGCCTCTCCCCCCACTCTCTCACTCTCTCTCTCTCAAATCAATCAATCAATCAATAAAATGATGAGCAGAGACAACAGTGGTTGTACACCATAGGGGAGACAGACTCCAAAGAATTAGTTCAGACAAGTCACCAAACAACAAAACCTACAACAATAATGCCCTCGTGTGGTAGAAATCAGAATTCCAGAGTTGCTGCAATATTACCCTGTTTTTAAGGGAAAAAAAAAATTACAGGCCATGTAAAGAAACCAGAAATTGTGGGCCACACTGAGAAAAGCAGCCAACAGAAATTCTGAAACTCAGATGCTGGACTTACAAAGACTTCAAAAATGGTTTTTGTAGGTAGATGTTCAAAGAACTAAAGGAAACTATGGCCGGTAAGACAATGATTCAAATAAAGAATATCACTACAGAGATAGAATTTATGAAAACTGGAAGTTCTGGAGTTTAGAAGTACCATGACTGAAGTGGATATTTCACTAGAGGGGCTCCACAGCAGATCTGAACTCGCAGAAGAGAATTTGGCAGAAAGCAAACTTGAATTTCTAGCAAACTAGAAATTACCCAATCTGAAGAAGAGAAAGAACAAGAATGAATAAAAATGAACAGAGCATCAAAGACCTGTGGAATGCCATCAAGCATACCAATATATGTCTAGTAGCAGTCTTAGAAGGAGAGGAGAGAGTGAAAGAGAGAGAAGAAGTATTTAAATATTGTCCAGAAAGACTTCAAATTTGGTGAAAAACAGTAATCTACATATCCTAGAAGGTCAAAAACTTCACATAGGGAAAGTAGAGACTTCTACAACTACATCCATCAGGATCAAACTGTTGAAAGCCAGGGGGAAAATCTTGAAATCAGCAAGAGAAAAATGACCCATCATGTACAAGAGAACAACAGCATAAAACGCAGCTGACTTTTCAAAAATAGTGGAGGGCAGAGGCAGCAGGATGATACTTTCAAAGTGCTGAAGGAAAGAGACCAAGCCTGTTCAGCAAGGCTCATTATTTCTGGGATTCTGATATGCTAGATTATTTTTCTCCTGCGCATTTAATTTTTTTCTTCTATTCTGAGGCTTCTAGTTACTAAATAACAGTATTTCTTTATTTTATATTTGCCTTAATTTTAATATTCTTTTAAATCCAGGGGTGCCAGGGTGGCTCAGTCATTGCGTGTCTGCCTTTGGCTTGGGTCGTGACCCCCGGGGTACTGGGATCGAGCCCTGCATTGGGCTCTCTGCTCCAGTGGGAAGCCTGCCTCTCCCTCTCCCACTTCCCTTGCTTGTGTTCCTTCTCTTGCTGTGTCTCTCTCTGTTAAATAAATAAATAAAATCTTTAAAAACAAAAAATTCGAATCTGGATTTTTCTAAATTCCTCATGGACTTGCGATTTAACTCTTTTGTCTTTGCCTGTATTATTCCATTTATCCCATTGACTGTATTCATTCCCAATAGTTCTACTTTATTTTTTAAATTACTTCCCGATCCTGCTTCAAGTTAGCAATATCTTATCCATCATTTTTTTCAAAGATTTTCTTTATTTATTTGACAGAGAGTGAGAGAGCACAAGCAGGGGGAGCAGCAGAGGGAGAGGGAGAAGTAGGCTCCCCTGCTGAGCAGGGAGCCCAATGCAGGGCTCGATCCCAGGACCCTGGGATCATGACCCGAGCTGAAGGCAGACACTTAACCGACTGAGCCACCCAGGCACTCCCCGCTTATCCATCATTTTGAGAAAGAGTAGCATTACCCACGGTTCGGGTGCAGGCAAGTAACAGGATGCTATGCTAATTACACTTTTTGTAGGTAGTAGAAAGTCTCATGTTTACTACCTCATATTTTTCTAATTTATTTTGTTTTATTTCAGGAAGCAAAAACCAAATGTTTTTCTAGCAATTGAATAAATCCAAATACAAAAATCAGCGATAAAACTTTGTATCTGGATGCCTGGGTGGCTCAGTTGGTTAGGTGTCTGCCTTTAGCTCAGATCATGATCCCAGGGTCCTGCTTCTCCCTCTGCCTGCCGCTCCCCCTTCCTGTGCTCTCTCTCTCTCTGACAAATAAATAATATCTTTAAAAAAAAACTTCGTATCTGATTGGCAAAAATATAAAATACTGGTAGAACCTGAGGTTGGAAAAATCATGATAGCAATGATATATACCTATATTAGAGTTTAGAGTGCAAACGGACCAGAACTTGAGTTTTGTGCTTTAATATGTGGCAAATATACAATTGAGATTCCTCTTTGAACAAGCCTAATTCTGGAACTTTAAATATAGTATACGGTGATTAAGTCCACAAAGACCTACATACAAATTAGTGGATCACTCTTTATATTAACAAATGGACACAATGTGAATTCCAGGTAGTAAATCAATGGGTAAGTCTAGTATGGCACTCTGATTGTTAGGGTTGAAGTAACATTAAAATCAATGTACTATATTTATATTTAATCATGTATCAAATCATTAAAATCTGTGGCTAAACAAAAAACTTGAGAGTAAAATCCCAATTAACACTTTGTCTATTAAGCGTAAAATTTTTTGAGTGTAGGGGCACCTGGGTGGCTCAGTTAGCCATCTGACTCTTGATTTCAGCTCAGGTCATGATCTCAGGGTCCTGGATGGAGCCCTGCATCGGGCTCTGCACGCAGTGGGGAGTCTGCTTGAGGATTCTCTCTCTCCCTCTGCCCCTCCCCCACTCTCTCATAAATAAAAAATAAATAAGTTTTTGGAGTGTAAAATTTCTTTCTTTTTTTTTAATTTTAAGATTTTATTTATTTATTTGTCAGAGAGAGAGAGAGAGCACAAGCAGGGGGAGCGGCAGGCAGAGGGAGAAGCAGGCTCCCTGCTGAGCAAGGAGCCTGAAGTGGAACTTGATTCCAGAACCCTGAGATCATGACCTGAGCCAAAGGCAGATGCTCAACCAACTGAGCCACCCAGGCGTCCCTGGAGTATAAAATTTTTAATAGGTAATACTTACAGAAAAAAAACTTGAAAGTTTAAAGAATAATGTCTGTGCCTTTTTATTAAATATTGGTGCTGCTTTTAAATGAGACCTTCAAAATGCATAGTTGCACCACTCGCTCTGAATCACCCCCACACACTGCCACTTCCGAACCTGCAATCACCGTTTCCTTGTATCCTACACACACACACACACACACACACACACACACACACACACACACCCCTCATTGTGATTTATATTGTGATGTGAGAGTCTAATCTTCTTTTCTTCTCTTATTGTCTCCCCATCAGCCTGCCAGCCAACTCTGGATTCTTCTTCTGAACTTAATGAATGCTAGAGTGCCTTCAGACAGAGCTCACACTTGACTGCACAGCAAAGACTTTCACTGGAATGCAGAACCATGAGTGTGAGGACTGTGGAATGACATTCAGTCCTTTCTCACCCTTTACTCAACATAAGAAAATTCATACAGTAGAGAAACCACACAAATAGGATGCATACTTGAAGGCCTTTTAGGTATTGTTCATTGTTTTCTATTCATCAAAACGTCCATGCATTCGAGCAACTCTCTGAAGGTCATGATTGTGGAAATACTTTTTACCAGAGCTTCAAAGTTTATACAACATCAGAAAAAGCACATAGGACCCAAACTACACAAATGGGATGCATGTAACAAGGCCTTTCTATTTTACTCCCTTCTTATTGAACATCAGAGAGTTCACACCGGAGAAAAAGCCTTTCCATGTGATGAATATAGAAGGGCCTTTAGCCAACAGGCGACCTTGAAATGACATAAGAGAATTCATACCCCAGGGCAACACTTTGAATGCAATAAATGTATAGACACCTTGGACAAAGTTTCAAAGCTTATTGAACACTGGGTAAGTCCTACTGAACCAACACTAAACAAATGTGATAAATGTGAAAAATGCTTTAAGTTTTACTCACAATCTAATAGACATCAGAGGACTCATAGTGGAGAGAAACCCTTCAAACAATCTATGTGAAAAGATCTTTAGTCAAGAAGTCCTGAGATGGCATTAAAAAAAATCACACTGGAGAGAAACTTTTTCATTGTCGAGTGTGTGGACATGATTTTAGCTATGATCTTACCCAGCATGAAAGGACTCATACTGGAGAAAAGCCAGAGGGATGTAGCCAGTGTGACAAGACCTTCAGAACTACATCTAATTTCAGCAGCCATAAAAGAACTCACTTAGAAGGGAAACCCTTTGTATTCAGTGTAAAAAAGCATTTAAAAGAAGGTCATACCTTGTTCAACGTCAGAAAATTCATAGGGAACAGAATTTCTAAAATCATGATAATACTGCAAAGGTCTCTAGGTGCCACATCTTTACTAAACACCAGAGAATTCATCCAGAGAGACTCTGTCTATAGCTAAATAGCTTTCCATACTGAATCCTCAACTCTTGTTCATCAGAATTCATACTGAAAAATCCTAGAATATAAAACTCATGTAGGAAATTTAAGAACATACTCAGCAAGGAAACAGCATTTATATGATTACAGATGTATTTTCTATCTTCCTTTGACCATGGTTCTTTGAAATATCCACCATAAAAATGAGAAGATTCAGCCTAAGATTTGAAATAAGCCAAAGCTTTGTCTTTATCATCTTCCCTATATTGAGAGTAGGAAGTGAAGAATACCGTAATCAGAAAAATAATTTTTTTAGGTTACTCATTGAAGATAATAAATCAGATCATGAAAACTTTTTAGGAATAGAGGCAATATGGTAAATGATAAAAAGATTGTGTGGAAAACTGTACACCCAATCCAAGTAGACATAAATAAATGATGTGAACTCTGTTTCTGGAATTAAAACTATTGAAGAAAATTCCTAGGGGCACCTGCGTGGCTCAGGTCATGATCTCAGGGTCCTGGGATCTGCCAGATTCTGGATCCACACTCAGCGGAGAGTCTGCTTGTCCCCCTCCCTTTGCCCCTCCCCCCACTTGTGCTCTCTCTCTCTCAAATAAATAAATAAAATATATTTTTTAAATTGCTCTAGGAGCACTTGGGTGGCTCAGTCAGTTAAGCATCTGCCTTTGGCTTTGGTCATGATCCCAGGGTCCTGGGATCCAGCCCCACATTGGTCTCCCTGCTCAGCGGGGAGCCAGCTTCTTCCTTTCCCTTGGCTGCTCCTCCTGCTTGTGCTCTTTTGCTCTCTCTCTGTCAAGTAAATAAATAAAATCTAAAAAAAAAATTTGCTCTAGTGGGAAGAGTTCACCAGAGCTTTAGGAAGAATGGATTCAGATTCTAGTTTTGTTACAAAGAACTGGGAACCTACACCATGTCACCTAACCTATATATATATTCTGAAAAGAAAAAAAAAAGTAACATCAAGTAGTTTTTGCTCTTCCTTCCAAGCACCAGGACCAAGATCATAGTATGAGATGTGGAAGAACTATAGAGAAGTAACCTTCCAGGTTGGTGGGTAGAATTCTAAGAATCAACTTTAATTTTTCAATGTTTCCAACTCCAGCATCTGGTTATTTCCTCTTCATCCCCTTCCTTCCTCAGTTCCCATATTTAAATCATGCATTTAAAAATTGAGAGCCTATTTCTTTCAGGTATACACATTCCTAGTTGCTGAGGATATACCCATCAGTGGACAAGACAGAAAAATTCTACTCCCTCATGGAGTATACATTCTAGTGAGGAAGATAAACCAGTTACAAATTTACAGGTAGCCAGAAGGTTGGGAAACACGGATAAATATTTGGCTTGTGACCATGCTACATAATCAGTTAATGCCTACATTTGACAAGATAGAGGGAGATCACTCAACGTGAGCCTAACAGGACCATGTGCTACCCCTTCATGCCAGAATGGGGAGAAACTGGTTGGATTAATTTCCAAAGCTGGGTTGGACAATATAGCCATGTGGAATTGGCTGCACATTCTCCAGATCTGACACTCTGATTACTTCTTCTGAGGGATGGTCAAGGCATGGGTTATCTTGTGAAAGTCAGGGACAAAAATCATCTGAAGTATGCATCCTATATACAAGTAGAGGGACTGGGGCGCCTGGGTGGCTCAGTCGTTAAGCATCTGCCTTCGGCTCAGGTCATGATCCCAGGGTCCTGGGATCGAGCCCCGCATCGGGCTCCCTGCTCCGCGGGAAGCCTGCTTCTCCCTCCCCCACTCCCCCTGCTTGTGTTCCCTCTCTCGCTGCCTCTCTCTGTCAAATAAAGAAATAAAATCTTTAAAAAAAAAAAAAACAAGTAGAGAGACTATTGAAAATGCCAGGTCAATGGCCCATGTTCAGTGCAGTTTTGCAAAGTACACAGAACCACACGCTGCTAATGAGGAATAAGAGTTTAAATATATCACAGAAGCCACTGGGTGTATCATGTATTATAACATCAATAAATCATTGTATATGTATGTATATATTTACCTGTATTCAGAATTTATGGCCATCATGTAGACCAGTGGCTGATGTCTATAACATGACTGTGGTGGTGGATACACAAGCCTGCACATATAACAACGTTGTACAGAACACACACACACACACACACACACACACACACACACACAGGAAGCACACTAGGGGAATGTGAAAAAGAATGGAGAATTTTATCAATGTTAATATCCTGGTTTTGATACTATATTATCATTTTGCAAGATGTTACCATTGGGTAAACTGGGTAAATGGTATATGGAATCTCTGTTATTTCTTACAATGGCATGTGAATCTACAATTATCTCAATAAAAATGTCGATTATTAAAAAAAAACACGTCAGGGCGCCTGGGTGGCTCAGTCGGTTAAGCGACTGCCTTCGGCTCAGGTCATGATCCTGGAGTCCCAGGATCAAGTCCCGCATCGGGCTCCCTGCTCAGCAGGGAGTCTTCTTCTCCCTCTGACCCTCCTCCCTCTCGTGCTCTCTGTCTCTCATTCTCTCTCACAAATAAATAAATAAAATCTTTAAAAAAAAAACCGTCAGACCCAAAAGAAAGTCTTTTTTCCCTGTAGTCTCAGGTTACACCTGCAGAATCACAGACATGTTTGCATCATGCTTATAACGAAAAAAATGTGAAAGAGCCCAATGCCTTCATTTTAAAGAGGAGAAAACAGAGATACACCAAGGTTAAGTACCTACCCAAGCCCCTAAAATTTGTTAATGCTAAGCAGCTTGTCACAATTTCTGCCTTTCTGTATTTATAATGAGCATTTTGTGGCAACTGCCAAGCCCTCCAACAACTTTGGGATATAGCCCATCAGGACCACAACTGTCTGGCCATGTGATCTTAGAAAAATAATGTTTGAAATTTATAATAAAGTGAGAACGATCGTACCAACACCGATGGGATTTCAAGATGCTGAAATAAAATAATTCACGCTAGTACAGCAGGTGGATGGCGGAAGACTCTTAAAAGAATGCCTCTTTACTGGCAGGTAAAATGCCAGACCCTCGAGCTGAAGGCTTCCTATAGAAAGACATAAAAGGTACAGTCCTTGTTCTAGGAATAAAGCCTAGAAAGAGAGACTAATATATATATATTCATATATATATATATATTCATATATATATATAAACCTCAGAAGCATGGAGTGTGAGAAATATGTGGGTGTAGGGGATTGGTGGTTGATGAATCTGCCAAGTAAACTGGGGCCAGATGCAAAGTTAGGCATTTGAACGCTGCTGAGGATTCTGCCCTGGAGGATCATGCCGAAGAGCCTAGTCTTTCAGCTGGGAGGCTGAAGCCCCACGGGGCCCCTCACCGCCAGGAGGCCTTCGAGCAAATTGCCTTTCTCAGAATCCTCCCTTTCCTCATCTCCAAAATAACAGAATAATGTCCGTAGAGGACAACTGTGTCAGTAAATGAGATCATGAACTTGGAAGTGCTTAGCACCTGACGGGTTCACAGGATTTCCCCCAGCAAATTGATGACCTTACAGTTCTGGAGGCCGGAAGTCCGAGACGGCTCTTATGGGAGGAAACTCAAGGTACTGGCAAGACTGCGTTCCTTCTGCAGGCTGGAGGGAGGACCCGTTTCCTCACCCTTCCTTAGCTCTTGACCCCCTTTCATCACCTGACTCACCTTCCTCCTTCTTCCAAGGAGGATTTTGATTACATCAGCTCCACCTGGACGTTCCAAGATATTCTTACACCATCACGCACTGAAGTCACCTGTTTCTCCTCCTTGCAGCTGCCCCTGGTGAGGGGCACCAGGTGAGTTCCCCCATCTCAAAGATTCAAGTGGGAAGTGCGTCACAAGCCCTCCTGTGGTGTGTGTTATATGATATCATGATTGGGGTACACAGGAGGCATGAATAAAGAGCACTGGGGAATTTTCAGCCTAAACCTTGACAGACACCCTTGCATTCCCTACTCCTTCTTGTTCCAACTATACTCAGGACCAAAACTGCTGAGAGCTCTGCAGGCAGTTAATGGCCTTGATTGGGAAATGAAAAGATTCTGGGTGTGGTGACCTGGGCTCCACATAAGCAGGCTCAGCTGCGTGCTGGACTTGCCAGCCATGTTGGGGCTGACCTCTCTGAGAGGGTGAGTTTGTGCTGTTCTACTGGGATGCAGAGCGGGTGTTGTTCAGGGTAGATCTGGGAAGCAGGGCCACACACTTTGGAACACGGGCAGAGGCCCTATATACCCCCGAATCCCAGCTGCTGCTGCAGCATCACATGTGGGCTCCTTGTAGGGCCCAGGAGAAGAGGAAACTGCAGGTCAAGGTTGGGAGGCTGGTGTATATTCCTGGTTTCCTCTGTGTAGTCGAGGTGGTAGTGATTTGGGGTGGGGATGGAGGTTGGGGTGCCTGGTTTCACATACTTCTGCCCTCAATTTGAAGGTGTGACTTCTCTGGAGTCCGCTTTCTCCTGAGAAGAGGAAGAGGAGGAGAAAAATGGCCCTTTCATTTCTAAAGGTGATATCACAGGTGAATTGCTTACTTCTCATTTCCCTCCTAAAATAGAATTTATAGGGCCTAAAAACATTTTGCTAATTGGGGCTATAGGGAGAATCTGTTCCAGACCTCAACCCTAGCTTCTGGTGGTTTTCTGGAATCTTGGGTGTTCCTCGGCTTGTAGATGCATCCCCTCAGTCTCTGCCTTTATCTTTACCTTGGGGTCTCCCTGGGTCTCCTCATTGTTCTGTCTCTGGGTCCAAATTTCCCCTCTGTGCATGCATGTCTGTCTCTGAGTCCAAATTTCCCCTTTTGTATCAGATTAAGGCCCATCCTAATCTCATTTTAATTTGATTACTTCTGTAAAAACCTTATTTTCAAATAAGGTCACATTCTGAGGCACTGGGGATTAGGACCTCAATATAACTTTTTTGGGGAACTGTTAGGAATCCATAACAGACAGATATAAAAAATTATCAAACTGATTTCTTCTGGGAGAGAAGTTTTCATTTGTCTTGTGGTTACTGGTCATTCAACTTTTCAAATCCAAATTGGTAACTGCCTTTGTTTTGGAAGGATATCTTTACTGGGTATAGAACTTTAGGTGTGTGACCTCAACTAAATGCTCAGTCACCCTGTTCTCCCTAGGCACTGGAATAGTCTGGAATCCTACATTCCTACCAAAGAAAGTAGGATTTCTTTTTTTTTCTTTTTAAAGATTATTTATTTATTTATTTGACAGAGAAAGACACAGCGAGAGAGGGAACACAAGTAGGAGGAGTGGCAGAGGGAGAAGCAGGCTCCCGCCAAGCAGAGAGCCTGATGTGGGGGCTTGATCCCAGGACCGTGGGATCATGACCTGAGCCGAAGGCAGATGTTTAATGACTGAGCCACCCAGGCGCCCCGGAAGTAGGATTTCTTAGTGACCTCTGAAGCTTCTGTCCGACTCTGTATCCCAAGAGCTGTTCTTTCAAGTCTGGCCCTGTGCAGGCACACTTCCAATGTCAGCCAAGGACCCAAGGGAAATTCTCCTACAGGTGCTTAGGGCTTCTTCTCTAGCACCCTGCCCTCCCAACCCCAGCTGTATTGGAAGGAAGCTCCAAACTCTGATATCCTCTCCCTCCATCCAGCAAGACCACTGCTTGGGTTCTATGTCCCTGCGCTGTGGCTCCAGAAATGCCATCAAGGAGAATGCCAGGATAACACACTTTTCTTCTGTCAAGGGTCACAGCCTTGGATAAGTTGCTTTCCAGTGTGTAAGAATAGTGGCTTACCTATTTATCTAGCTTTTTAGTTCTTTGACGGTGAGAGGGCAACTCAAAGCAACTACTCCATCATGGCTAGAACCAGAAGTGCTCTCTCCTTTAAACCACAGCTCGAATTGACTCCATTTTTGCAGTATCCCTCGATGCCTCAGCTCATAATCACAGTCTTTATCAATGCACACTGCATGGCATTGAACGAGTGATTGTATTAATCAGGGTTCTCCAACAGGAGATCTATATGACTTATTATATAACTCATGTGATTATGAAGGCTGAGAAGTCCCCAGATCTGTAGTAGGCAAGCTGGAGATGCAGGACAGCTAATGGTGTAGTTCTAGCCCAAGTAAGAAAGCCCAAGAACCAGGAAAATCAATGGTGTAAGTTGCAGTCTGAAATCCTGCAGGCTTGAGACTCAAGACTCAGTTTAAGCCTGAAGGCAGGCAAAGACTGATGTTCTAGCCCAAGAGTTAGGATGAGCAGTATCCTCACTGTTCACCTGGGTGCGATTCTGAGGCTTCAGTCATAATCCCACAGATGGCAGCCTCACCCCACTGACTCCTCTGCCAAGCACACCAAATGCATTTCTTTAGTTGTTCTTTTTTTCATGAGGATAGGCAAATTTGCCTCCCCAAACTCTACAAGGACAAAGTAGATTTCTTACAGTTTCCACTTTCCATTATAGCTTTTGGCCACACATTCTTCTATATCCTTGTGTACTGTCTGTCTCCCTCTTATGCCCAACTTCAAAGATACCAACCAAGAGCCACATGGAAGCATAAATAAAGTATACATTTTTATTTCAGGAGTCCGTGAAATTGAGAGATGTGGCTGTGATCTTTTCTCCGGAGCAGTGGGCTTCTGTGAGCTCTGAAGAGAGACAATTGTATAAGGATGTGATGCTGGAGAACTGTGATTACCTCGTGTCTTTGGGTAAGGAGATCTTTCCTTGTTAGTTTAAAACTGCCCGTGGTAGAATTTTTTCCTTCTGTGTGCATATCTGCAAAGCCCGTGAGAATCCTTGATTGAATTTCAACTTGACATTCCTCAGCAAAGGACTGGTGCTCTGTGATGCCAGCCGTGTGATCCTATTCTCCACCATCTTCCGGACCATTGAACTTTCCTTAAAAGCCATGCTTCTCAGGCTATTGTATGCCTAAGAAACCTCTGGGGAAAGGCTAAAAATGTAGATGGTCCTTCCTAAAAAAGAACACAAATAGTACTTTGGAGGTTGCTGAGAGATTTTTTTAAGGTGGTAATGAGATTCCTTATCACCAACAGTGTGCGTCTAAATTCTGTAATAATCACAGCATGATCAAGGTCATTTATCTCTCTTAGGACACTGGACCTATAAGGCAGAAGTGATATCCGCTTTGAGGCAAGGGAAGGACCTCTGGATGGTGGAGAAAGAGGTGACAAGTCCTCCATGCCCAGGTAACTGACCAGTACCAAGCAGGTGGAAGCCATTACAGCTCATACCCCAACTGACCCGAGTAACCTGGACACCTGAGGTGACAGGGAAGAACTCTTCCACAGGCTTCCAAGGAACTCTTGTCCCCGCCGCCCCCCCCCCATATTCATCATTCTCCCTGAACTCCTTTTGCTATACCTCCAGTCTTAGGACACTAAATGGTGTGCTGGTAAAATCATGAAGCTTAAGTTACCACATGAAGAGACGGAAAGATGAAGAGCTGAACTGGTCAAGTAATTTATCAGTGATTGGAATGAATGAATGGCTTAGCTCAGGAAAGTGTCATGAAAAGCCCTTTTTTCCCCAGAAAGAATTCAGGAGAAGGATTTTTTTTTTCTCTCTCTCTAGATTAAGATAATAGGTTAATCAGATGTACCATAACCAGAAAAACGATCAAATTCGCCTTCTGATGGAGGGTGAGGAAACCCCCTTCAGTACAGAAAGTAGAAACTGCCAGAAGGCAAGATCATCTAGGGATTTCAGAGAAAGGGCTTAGTTTCAGGGCACGATATAGAAGGAAGCTCATTAACAGCCTCCTGAAAGTCAAGGGACAGAAAGTTAAAAGCTGGGACAGATGATGAGGATTTGGCTTGGGACATGATTAGGTCCGAAGAGTGGAATAAAATCCCCAAATGCATATAAGCTGTTGCTGGCATTTGGAAAGAGGGCCTGGAACCCAGGAAGAAATCCAAAGCTTTTATAAGATTGTTCCCAAGAATTCCAAGTAACACTGGGCCTTCTTATTCTTAAAAAAATGTAATGACCTGGCCCAAACTCCTCTCCCACCCCAAACTAGTTCATCTATCCACAGCGGTCCTCTCTGAACTCTGATTCCATTGATGTATTTATCTTTCTTCCTTACTATTTCATGCTTTGTGCACTTCTGCATATTTTTCTATCAAGTTGTAGTCCCTTTTGATTTACTCCAGTATTTCCTATTCTCTCCACTGCCTTGTTTTAGAAAACCTGTTTGCTTTCTGTTTTGCTTTTACTACTTACAAACACACACACACATATTTAAAACAGTTTAGACGGTTTACGGCAGGCAATCGGGTAGAGAATTCAGTCAATCACATTGTCACTTTATAGCCAATGATCACAGCTGCTGTATTCAAGAATCCTCCATTATTTTGCATTTCCTTCCTCTGTAGGCTGTGATCTCTTTCTTCTCCCTACCCACAGCCAGTCTGCTATATTTCCTATGCTAAATATGCACATATCAGGTATAAAACACGTGGTTTCAAATATAAATGCATTTTAATTTAAATGGCATGCTGTGAAAAATCTCTTATCTTTCCATTTGTCTCTATCTCTGAGGTCTTTACAAGTTATATATACATACACATATACGTGTCTGTCTTTTGTATGCAATATAGTGTTTTATAGTATGTGTCCACCATATTTAACTTAGGAATCTTTTCCCTAGCAATGGGTAAGTCTCTACAACCCTTTCTGACCATATTTTATCAGATTTATCCCTGAGTATTTAACCTTTTTGATGCTCTTGTAAATAGTATTGGTTTTTTATCTTTTTAAATATGGATTTTATTGAAATTATATGATCAAAGAAACACATATGCATAACCCAAAGAATCAAACAATACTCTTAGGCTGACTGTCTTCTTCTTTTTCTCTACCTACCCCTGATTTATTCTTCCCAGAGAAACCACTTAACTTCAGTAAGAAACAGCTTAGAGGGACACCTGGCTGGCCCAGTCAGTGGAGCATGAGACTCTTGATCTTGGGGTCATGAGATTGAGCCCCACACTGGGTACAGAGATTATTCTAAAAAAGTCTTAAAAAAGAAAAACAGCTGAGAGTGAGCTTTTTTTTTTTTTTAAGTAATCGATTTTTACTGATTTTTTCCTTATCTAGTTTAGATCTTGGTTGACTCCACCCATTGTACATATGTTCTTCTATCCCCACAACATGCTGTACAATCATTTCTTGTTACATTGGTATTCAGTGTTTATACAACTGTGACTGACTTTATATCCTTTATATCCTGACTAGTATCCTTTACAGTTGAGGCAAGCAGTCTTGAACAACTTATAATTTCTCCTGGGGTTCATAACTCCTTCAGCTTTTTTCAGTTCTTGTCTATAGGTCTTCGATCCATCTCCCAAATCACTGGAAAAGCTAAAAAGCCTCTGTTACACTACATATATCAGGTGACTAACAATTCTTTGTGAGCCCTCTCTCCTGGACTCTCCACTTATAGACACTTTCTGTTGACTTCATGCAATTCTCTCCACCCATCTCCCTCTTCAACATCGCTGTATTACTTTAACAGCTTTATGGCCACTCTTCAAGTAACAAAACAACCTTTCCCCTCAACAACAGATAGCATCTCTCCTCTTGGCA
>NC_138378.1:12716544-12743773 GCF_054177405.1 Leptonychotes weddellii | reverse complement strand
TTTTTTTTTTAAAGATTTATTTATTTATTTATTTATTTATTTGAGAGAGAGAGAATGAGAGACAGAGAGCATGAGAGGGAGGAGGGTCAGAGGGAGAAGCAGACCCCCCGCCAAGCAGGGAGCCCGATGCGGGACTCGATCCCGGGACTCCAGGATCATGACCTGAGCCGAAGGCAGTCGCTTAACCAACTGAGCCACCCAGGCGCCCGAGACCTTCTTCTAATATAGGCACTTAGTCCTGTGAATTTTACCCAAATACTGCTTTAGTGGCATCTCACAAATTCTTATATATTATGTCTTCATTTTCCTTCAGTTCAAATACTTCTTAATTTCTCTGTTCATTTGTTTGAACAGTTAGAAACATATTTAGTTTGAAAGTACTGGGGAATTTTGCAGGCATTTTTCTGCTAAGTTCTAATTTAATTCTATTGTAGTGAGAGAATGTACTTTGCATAGCTTGAGTCTTTTTAAGTTTGTTGAGACTTGTTTTTATGGCCAGAATGTGGTCCAACTTGGGAAATGTTTCCTTGTGCACTTGAGAATGTATATTCTGTTGAGTGGAGTGTTCCATAAACAGCAATCAGATCTAGCTGGTTGATAGTGTTGCTCAAACCTCTCATATATTTGCTGGTATTCTGCCTACATCTTTAATCAATTATTGAGACAGGGTATTGAAATCTCTGTAATTGTGAGTTTGCCTACTTCTCCTTGATATTCTTTTTGAGTCCTGTGTTTTGAAGCTCTGTAGGTACATAAACATTTAAGGTTGCTTTGCTCTTCATTGCCTACTTCATCATTACGAAATATGTTTATTCCTGGACACTTGTATCACTCTGAGATGGGTTTTGTCTGCTATTAGTACAGCCAGCCACTCAAGCTTTCTTTTTTTTTTTTTAAAGATTTTTTTTTTTTTTATTCATGAGAGACAGAGCGAGAGAGAAAGGCAGAGGGAGAAACAGGCTCCCAAGGAGCAGGGAGCCCGACGCGGGGCTCCGATCCCAGGACCCTGAGATCATGACCTGAGCCGAAGGCAGATGCTTAACCATCTGAGCCACCCAGGCGCTCTCAAGCTTTCTTTTGACTGGTAGCATGGTGTACATATTTCCCATCCTTTTCCTTTTAACCTATTTGTGCCTTTAAATATTTAAAGTGAGTTTCTTTAGAGAATATATAATTTGGTTTTGCTTATCCAATCTTGATAATCTCTACCTTTTTAATTGGGGTGTTTATACCAGTAGCTTTCAATGCAGGGGGGGAAGGGGAAGATTTTGTCCCCTCATGATATTTGGCAAAGTCTGGTGACATTTTTGGTGGTCACAACTGGGGATGGGAGTGTGCTACTGACATTTAGGGGGTAGAGGCCAGAAGTGCTATTAAATATCCTATGTGCTCAAGACAGCCTGTACAACAAGAATTATCTGGTATAAATTGTCAGTAATGCCCAGATTGAGAAACCTGGTTTATTGCCATTACAGTTTTGCTTTTTTAAGATTTATTTATTAGAGAGCAAGTGTGTGCGCACACATACTAGGGGGGGTGGGGTGGGGAGGAGCAGAGGGAGAGGGACAGAGAATCCCAAGCAGACTCCCCACTGAGCTCAGAGCCTAACATGGGCCTCGATCTCACAACCCTGAGATCATGACCTCAGCTGAAATCAAGTCAGATGCTTGACCAACTGAGCCACCCAGGCACCCCGATTGCTATTTACATTTAAAGTGATTATTATTTTTAAAATTTTTTTTAAAGATTTTATTTATTTGAGAGAGAGAAAGAGCAGGGGGGGAGAGAGAAAGAGCAGGGGGGAGGGGCAGAGGGAGAGGGAGAAGCAGACTCCCCAGCTGAGCAGGGAGCCCAATGCAGGACTCGATCCCAGGACCCTGGGATCATGACCTGAACCAAAGGCAGACATGTAACTGACTGAGCCACCCAGGCACCCCATTTAATGTGATTATTGATATGGTTAGGTTTGAACATATCTTGTTATTGATTTGTCACTTCCGTTCTTTATTCCCCTTTGTCCCCTTTATTGCCCTCTTGAATTGAGTATTTTTTATTTATTTATTTTTTTTAGAATTCTACTTTATCTTCTTTGTTGGCCTATTAGCTATAACTCTTTGTTTTATGTTAGTGGTTGCATTAGGGTTTGGGTTTATGGTATCAATCTTTAATACAACAGTTCTACTTCCATTTATCTCCACCCAGCCTTTATGCTGTTGTGATGCATTTTATTTGTCTGTTATAAGCCCCACAATACACTGTTGTTTGTGTTAATCAGCCAAACTCTCTTAGAGAGACATAAGTAATAATTTTAAAAACCTTACATATTTACCATATAGTTATAATTTCTGATGTTCTTCATTCCTTTGTGTAGGTCCTAATTTCCACCTGGTAGCCTTTTCCTTAAAATTTTTAAATTTAAACTTTTTTTTTTTTTAAGATTTTATTTATTTATTTGACAGAGAGACAGCGAGAGAAGGAACACAAGCAGGGGGAGTGGGAGAGGGAGAAGCAGGCTTTCTGCTGAGCAGAGAGCCTGATACGGGGCTCGATCCCAGGACCCTGGGGTCATGACCTGAGCCGAAGGCAGACGCTTAATGACTGAGCCACCCAGGTGCCCAGGAGCATCTCTTGTTCTTGAAATTATCACCAGCGATGGCTCCCAAGGAGCTGTATTTCTGGAATTTTTGTTTCTTTTTTGCCTTCATTTTTGAAAGGTTTTTGCTGGGCGTAAGAATTCTGGTTGATAGGGTTTGTTTGTTTTTCCTTTCGTGTGTGTGTGTGTGTGTGTGTAACTTTTTTTTTTTTTTTGAAGTGTTCCCAGTGGGAAGTCTGATGTCCTTCTTATCTTTGTTCAATGTGCAGAATGTCTTTTTTTTTATCCTTTCTTAAAAAAGAGTTTTCTCTTTATTGCTGATTTTGAGCAGTTTGATTATCATGTGCCTTGGTGCACTTCTCTTCATGTTTCTTGTGTCTGGGTTTGTGGGGCTTCTTGGATCTGTGGGTTTATAGTTTTCATTGTGTTTAAGTTTTGGGTCATTATTACTTTAAAATTTTTTTTCTTGTCTTTCCTTCTTTCTCCCAGAGATTGCAGCTGCCCATGCACTAAAGCCATATGAAGTTTGGTAAATCCTCTAAACTTTTTCTTTTTTTCCTCTTGACTTTTATTAATAGATGGTGATACTTCTCTTAATCCTCCTCTTCCAATTTTTGAGTTCTACATTCCATTTCTTCAGCCCTTTCTCCTCTGAGTTCTCCAACTAGGATCTTCCATGTTATTGCTTTGCCTTTGGTTGGGTAATTTTGTTTTTGACTGTATAATTTTGCTATAAATGTGAACTATTAAATTTACTTAAACATTATATCTTCAAACCAATTATTTCTACTTTGTTCTTTTTTTTTTCTTAAAGATTTTATTTATTTATTTGAAACAGAGAGAATGAGAGACAGAGAGCATGAGAGGGAGGAGGGTCAGAGGGAGAAGCAGATTCCCCGCCGAGCAGGGAGCCCGATGCGGGACTCGATCCTGGGACTCCAGGATCATGACCTGAGCCGAAGGCAGTCGCTTAACCAACTGAGCCACCCAGGCGCCCTCTACTTTGTTCTTTTTAATTACCACTTGATTCTGTCTTATATTATAACAACACTTATTTTTTAGAAAATATTACTCATCTATTTTAAACTATTCCTCTGTATCCATACATTTTCAATCACTTCAGTAGCCTCTCAAGATCTAGGATGAGGAGGATAACAGAAACCCATGCTAGTTCTCTGTCTTGTCAATGGTGTAACATTTTGAACTTATTAACCTATATAATACTTCCTATGTTCTACAGAAATACTCAAATTTTTTTCCTAGCAATTAACCAATCTTAATTTAGATTTCTTTGTTATAGAAAGTTAGAACTTATAACCCCACAGTTTGACAAAAAAAGGTAAGTTTGACAGAGTGGGAGGTTATAAAATACAATGATGTGCTCATGCAGTATAAAACTTGAGTGTGGTGTGTGTGTGTATATATCAAAAATTGCGACTCCCTTTGACGAATCTGTGCCTAGAATATATTTCAAAATATAATCAAGATGTATATATAAGCTATTCTTGGTGTTCTTAGCAATAACCGAAATACAACTCAAATATCCAAGTAGAACACTGGCCCAATCGATAATGACCCTGTCACAAAGTAAAATACATAATATATAAAATATACATATCAGTTTTACTGATATATATAAATATACATACTGATATATATCAGTAAAATTGATGAACCAGATTTATATTTACTCATATAAAGACCCCCAATTTTGTTGTTCAAAGGAAAACACTTAAAGTATAATCACTTTCACAAGTTGCTAGATCTATACAGAGCTATTTTAAAGAACCTTAAGGAAAATCAACCTTTGGTCCCTGTTTAGAATTTCATGTGATTCTCTTTAGATTCTTTAAGCTTTTCTGTTTTGGTAATTACAATTTTAACTACTTTTTTTTTTTTTAACAGTCACAAATATAAGTATTTCAAATTTACAGAAATTTTTCATGGGCCACATGTTGATCACTTAAATTCTTATACTTGGAGAACACGTCTCATTCCTCCACCCCCACTTCCTGTCCTACCTCTCTGAAGTTCCCAGTCACTGAGACGTTCTCTTCTCCTATACCCCACTTACTAATGATCTTGATGTTTGTTGTAATGCCTGGATTTAATTTTATTTTCCTCCTATTGTTTTCCTACTAGCATGTCAGCCAGCACTGGTGAATTATCATGCCCTTAATGAATCTGAGAATATTGTCAGACAAAGCTCTCACCAGGCTAAATATAAAAAAAATTGTACTTCTGTCCAGTGTTATGAATGTGAGGACTGCAGCATGTCTTTCAATCATATCTCCCATCTTACTGGACATCAGAGAATTCACAAGGTAGAGAAAGCCCACAGGCAGGGTGAAAACACAAAGGCCTTTAGGCATTGCTCATCATTTACAACACTCCAAAGAATGTATATTCTAGATCAATGCTTGGAGTGTAACCAATGTGGTAAAACCTTTAACAGCACTTCCAAGTTTATTCAACACCAGAACGTGCACAGTGGACTGAAGCCATACACTTGTGGTGTGTGTCAGAAGGCCTTCAGGTTTCTCTCCTCCTTTAAGACCCACGAGAGATTTCACATCGGCAAGAGACCGAACCTGATTCTCCATCACAAACCTCCCACTCAAAAGAAACTCTTTACCTGTAAGTCTTGTGGGAGGGCCTTTGACAGTTTCTCAGAAAAAATGCAACACCAAAAAATTCATATTAGAAAGAAATATTATACGTGTAATTATTGTAAAAAGGACTTCAGTCCATACTCGAAATTTATCCTACATCAAAGAGTTCATACTGGAGAGAGACCCTACAAATGTAACGACTGTGAGAAATCCTACAAAAGCAGCTCAAATCTTAAAAAACATCAGAAAATTCATACTGGAGAGAGGCCCTTTTCATGTAATGAATGTAAAAAGACCTTTACCCAGCACATAGATCTTCAACGTCATCAACACCTCCATACTGGAGAGAAATACAACATGTGTAGCAGTTGTAAAAAGACCTTTGTCCGTTTCTCAGATCTAACTCAACATCGAAGAACTCATACTGGAGAGAGGCCTTACCACTGTAATGTTTGTAAAAAAACCTTTAAATATCACTCAAACCTTACTAAACATCAGAAAATTCATTCTGAAGAGAAGCCTTTTACGTGTGACGAATGCCAAAAGACCTTTCGCTATTGCTCAGACTTTCATCGACATAAAAACATTCACACCAAAGAGAAACTCTATAAATGTAATGAATGTCAGAAGGTTTTTAACAATAATTCAAATCTTAATAAACACAAGAAAATCCATACCGGGGAGAAACCTTTTGTATGTGATCAATGTGGAAAAGCTTTTAGCTTAAACTCAAAACTTACTCGACATCAGAAAACTCATGATAAAAAGAAACCCTAAAAATACAGAAGATGCAGAAAGGCATTTAGAAAGCACTTACCTTTGGGTTCAATCTCCAATTCTAACAAAAGAGATCAATGTGGAAAGGTTTTTAGTCAAAGCCCAATTCTGTGTAAAATATTTGAGAAATAGAAATAAGTATATGGTGAAGAAACGGGGAGATGTGATTAGAAATGTACTATATTGCACGGACTTGGTTCTTCGAGCAAAAATGGCTAAATGTGTTCAACCGGAACTTGAAATTGGATAAGGCTGTTCCTATCATGAGAAGTAGGCTAAGAGATGGAGCGAAAAGGACATTTATTTTGTTGTCTGTTCATATTCTGTTTTCGCTGGATGAATAAAAAGTGTATTTTCAATGGAGGCAGCTGTCTAAAAATGTAAACTTTTGTAGGGAGATGGTGCAACGCGAATCTAAGCATAAATAAGGAAAACAAAAGCCTTCTCTTTGGAATCACAACTATCAGAAAAGAAGAAACTTTGCCAGGGGACAGTGAAAAATGAAAAGCTAATCATGACTAAAGAAGCTAAAGGATAAAGAGTTAAGAGGGTAGACATGAGAAATCTAAAGGTCACTGGTTGCGGGGTAGGGGGGCGGTGAGGGCTTCTGCTGTTAGTCTGAATGGATAGAACTCTGGAACTCCCAGCTTCCCTGAATAGTTAGCACCATCCTTAGATGTATTTAGAGAACCAAAAAGGGGTGGACAAATTGCACCAATTCTAGTTAGATTCAGGACACGGAGAATCTATTACTTGTAGTGTTATTTGAAATAAGTTGATTTCCTGTATGCTTTAATGAATAAATGCTAAGTTTTCTATTATATGCTAACACTGGTGTATAATGTTGAATCCATTCAGGCCTTGGGTCAGAAATCTAATCACACTTCCCTCCATCTGTTCCTATCACCACTGTGGCAACTTGGCCACGTTCAGCCAAGTGGGACAGGAGTGGTCTAACAAGTCTGTTTAAGGACTGGCCCCAATGCACAGAAAGTGATGGGAAGACAACATTCAGTTTCTTCTTTGCGGGGGGAGTCATTCTCACCTCTCTCTCCTTTCCCAGATATTACAGTGGCTACCACAGAACTAAATTGTTGTGATCCCCAGATGTGGCCCCTCCTTGTCTTATTATGTGTTTATCTCTAAGTAAGTGACATACATATAGGTTACCTTTTGCAAATAAGACCCCTTATAGCTTTAAAGGTTAAGTTATATATAAGCTGAAAATGCAACTGAATTGAGTTTTAAAATGAGTACAGAAGAAACATTATCAATACAACTATGGAAACAGAAGTGGTTATTGGGATAAAGAGAAAAAAATTGGGCACTGGGCTCCTTACTAATTCTGGTTCTTAAAATTCTCGGTTAGAGTTAAAACTAAACAGGAGCTATTTCATGTGTTTCAAACCTTAAGATTTCCAACATGGCTCCTATCAGGGTCAAATTGATCATTCTAAAGGCTGTATTAGAAGAAGAGAAAAGAAAGAAGCTTCATAGAACAGACTAGAACAGCTTGTTCTGAAAAGTCTAGAACTCCAAATTTGCCATCACTAGACTCAATAGAAACCTAGATCGCAATAAAAAATTCTTAACATCTATTCTTTGGATCTGCTGCCATGTTTCCTGGGGGCTACCACTAATTATAAGCCATAATTCTCCAATTATATGAAAGAGAAAAAATGAAAGGCTAGCCATTATGCAAAAGTTAGCCTATTTAAGACATTCTAAGAATTCCAGCACAAATTTTTGTTTTCTGTTTATTTCCAATTGGATTTTAATATCAAAACCATCTGAGGGGCGCCTGGGTGGTTCAGCCGTTGAGCATCTGCCTTCAGCTCAGGTCATGATCCCAGGGTCCTGGGATCGAGTCCCGCATCGGGCTCCCTGCTCGGCGGGAAGCCTGCTTCTCCCTCTCCCACTCCCCCTGCTTGTGTTCCGTCTCTCGCTGTGTCTCTCTCTGTCAAATAAACAAATAAAATCTTTAAAAAAAAAACAAACCATGAGATATTTATATCATTTAAGTAACTGGAGTTGTTGGTATGATAAAGAAGGGAGAAGTTATAAATGCTTGTATTTAAGCTTAAAATGTCATCTGAACACTAACCTAGTGTATATACAGCTAATGTGTTTGTTTTTAGTCATTAAATCCTTATTTACATTGCGTTTTCATCGTCACACATTTGAGGATATAACCTGTTTGTGGGCTGACTTAGGTTTAAGTCTTCACCCCCATGTGCAGGGGGTTTCTCCATTACTCTCACACGACTACCACACTCATGACACTTTTGACACTGGCTGTTGGGGGGGGATTCCCACACCAAGCAACTCTGTGACGTGAGCCAGGTGTCCTCTAATTTAGCTCAATTCTGATGCTATTTACTTGGAGATAAGATAGTGTCAGATCCTACGGGTTAAGGGCTCTTGCCCCCCCCCGCCCCGGGGCCAATCACAAGTCCAGGTTGTCACCTGTGCTGACCCATCAGCTATGAATCAGAGGTCTATGGCCCCTTCTACAGTTTGATTAATTTGGTAGCACAGATCATAAAACCCAGGAAAAGTTTACTGCTGCTTACCAGTTTATTATAAAAAAATAACAAAGGGGGCGCCTGGGTGGCTCAGGTGGTTAAGCGTCTGCCTTCGGCTCGGGTCACGGTCCCAGGGTCCTGGGATCGAGTCCCACATCGGGCTCCCTGCTCCTTGGGAGCCTGCTTCTCTCTCTCTCTCTCTCTGTCTCTCATGAATAAATAAATAAAATATTTAAAAAAGAAAAAAAAATAAAAATAACAAAGGGTACAGATGAACATCCTACTGGAAGAGAGGTGTAGGACCAAGTATGTGAGAGAAGAGGTATGGGGCTTCCATGTCCTTTCCGGGGGCACCACTCTCCCAGCACCCCCATATGTTCATCAACCTGGAAGGTCTCCAAAGCCCATGCGATTGGGATTTTTAAGGAGGCCTCATTGTGTAGGCGTGATGGATCATTAACTCAATTTTCAGCCCCTCTCCCCTCTCTGGAGAATGGGGTGTGGGCTGAAAATTCCAAGCTTCTAACCATGGCTTAGTCTTTCTGGTGACTATCCCCCAACCAGGAGCCCGCCAAGAGCTCCCTCATTAAAAGAAAAGACACCACTGTCAGCTATGAGACTCTAAAGGATTTAGGAGCTCTGTGCCAGGAACTGGGAGCAGAAATCAATATACATCTTTTCTATTCTCTCACACCCTGGTACCTGCAAATGTGACCTTATTTAGGAATAAAACCTTTGCAGATATAACCAAGATGAGGTCAAAAGCCAGTCAATGATAATTACTATTAGATGAATGTTTTAACTTTATTAAAGATTAAATTATCTCTGTGAAGACCATTCAACTTGCGCAGAATGCAAAATTGAAGTACACAGCATACTGTAATCTCTGTACACCATACAAGCAATGTTGGATATTTACATGAAATCAGTTGCTACCTCTCAGACGATTTGGGGATTCGGGTGGGGAGGGTCTAAATTTAAAAATTACCAAACTAGATTATCATGGGCTACAAGAGTATCAATGTAATACCTTCATAGACAGGAAATCTGCCGGCTGCTAAGTCTGTCTCTATTACACATTCTGAGGAAATAACCACAGGATGGGCTTGTGGTTCAACTGATGGAAATAAATCCTTTGCGAGGTAGACTCAGGCCCAAACTCCATCTGTCTCGTGACCATTACAGAAGTCCCTACTCTGACATGGCGGTGTTTGGGAATCAAAGAAATAGCATTATATTGGAGCCAACACCTAATGACCCTTGGAGGTCCGAGTATTTCCCTTTCTCCAGGGCATAGTTACGCTGGTAAATAACCACATCTCCCTCTGGGAAGGCCTGGAGGAAGACTCCCACTGTCTCCTATGGGTACATTGCAGGCCCTTATTCAAAGGTCCTCCCTGAAGCTACTTTGGGCCTAGGAGTGGACTTAGGTTTGGGAACTGAAGAAGGTACAGTGAATCTCCACTATAATCACTCATCAGGCTTCTGTCCGGGAGACCCAGACATTTTCCACTTGTAGGTCAAGCTATACCTTAGAAGGCTGCCCATATTCGAGTCTCCATGACCAATTAGCTGTCACCAGCAGGCCAAAATCCTCTGATTACCACTCTGCCCTAAGGCATGTTATGATCACTGTCCACTGTGTCTCCAAGGGTTGGGTCCTGACACCTGGCCTCTGCCACTCCAGGATCTTATTATTTCCATTCTGACAGTCTGTTTCCTGGGGCCACTTCTGGCACCAAATATGCAATCAGTCCTGTTAGGAAGCAGTGCATTCAAAAGGCATGAAAGAAAATGGGATGAAGAGATTCTCTACAAGTGTGGGCAGGGCTGGGGGAAACTGACAAGGATGGTGGGGGACACACAGGGCTAGCTAGCAACAGGGGGAAGTGTCCACTGTTCCTACCTTGAAGAGAACAGGGGAATGTGATGACCTTGTAATGTGTCACGTTGGCTTGGCTGAGCTATATTCCCCAGAGTTCCCTTCCCTGTACATTTCCAGTGAGGTCTTAGGTGAAATTTGGAAGGGTGGAGGTGGAGAAGTAGTTATCAGAGTCCATTTGAGCCGCTGTGACAAAATGTCAGACTGGGTAGCTTACAAGCCACAGAAATTTATTTCTCCAAGTTCTGGAGGCTGAGAAGTCCAAGATGAAGGTTCTTCTGGTGAGGGTTCTCTTCCTGGTTCACAACTGGGGCCTTCCCACTGTGTCCTCACATGGTGGAAGGGGAGAAGGGTCTCTTGGGGGGTCTCTTTCTTTTTCTGAAAAATTTTAAATTTTTTAAAAAAGATTTTATTTATTTATTTGAGAGGTGAGAGAGAGAGAGAATGAGCACCGAGTGGGGGGGAGGGGCAGAGGGAAAGGGAGAAGCAGACTCCTCACTGAGCAGGGCAACAGACACGGGGCTCGATCCCAGGGGGTCTCTTCCGTAGGAACATGGATCCCACATTATCTCCCAAAGGCCCTACTTCCTAATACCATCACCTTTGTGGGCAAGGATTCAGCATATAAATTTGGGGAGGATGCATTCACATCATAGCAGCTGTCATTTGGTTTTTTTGCTCAGAAAGGCTTCTGTAGCTCACATATGTTGTGGCTTATCTGCTGGCTCTCCTTGCTGGCATGAGTCAGTAGACAGGCTGCTCTACCTTCCCCAGTACACCCCTCCCTCGAGCTACCAGGCCATTTCTCTTACCTTTAGTACAACTTCTTGAAAGAGTTGTTTGTATTCATTGCTCCCCGTGTGTCTCCTCCCATCGTTCTTGAAACCACTCCATTTGTGCTGTGGTTACCTGTGGTAGCCAGCCTCTAAGATGGCCCCAGTAGTCCCCATCTCCTGCTTTCCTGCCTTTGTGGGGTCCCCTCCCACCTAATATCAAGGTGGGTCTGTGTGACCAATACAACCCGGGGATTATGATAGTTATCACTTCCACAGCTAGGCTAAAGGGAAACTGTGGCTTCTGCCTTGCTCTCTCTTGGGTCCCTCACTCTGGGGATTGCCAGTCATCATGTGGTGAGGCCACTAAAGAAGCTCTATGAAGAGGTCAAGTGACGAAGAACGGAGGCCTCCAGCTAACAGCCATGCAAGGGAGCCATGTTGGAAGTGGACCCTTCAGCCCCAGTCAAGTCTGGAAATGACTGCGACTCTGATCAACATCTTGATGGCTAACTCATGAAAGACCCTGAGCCAGAACCACCTCCGTTGCTTCCAGATTCCTGAACTACAGAAACTCAGTGAGATAATCAATGTTGGTTGCTGTCTTTAAGTTGCTAAGTTTGGGGGCAATTCGTTACACAGCAATAGATAACTAATATATTACCCTGCGTTATGGGTTGAAGCACTAACCCCCAACACCTCAGGATGTGACCTTATTTGCAACTTAATTAGTTAAGATGAGGTCATACTGGAGTAGAGTGGGCCCTGGTCCAATGCGACTAGTATCTTTACATAAAGGGGAAATTTGGACACAGACGTGCAGGAAGGGAGAATGCCACGTGAAGACTGGGTGATGCTCTCATGAGCCACGGAACTACCAGAATGCAGGAGAGAGGCCTGGGGCACATTCTGCCCAAGAACCTTCAGAAGGGAGCAAGGCCCTGCGATCCCTCGTCCTCAGACTTCTAGACTTCAGAACTGTGGTACAATAGATTTCTGTTGTTACAAACCACCCAGTTTATGGTACTTGTTATGGCCCCTGTAGAAAACAAATATACCCTCTATGCAATGTCCTTTTTTTGCGTTTGGCTACTTTTAAGATTTTTCTCTTTATTAAATTTGGCTTTGATTTTTACAGGTCTTGAAATTTGACTTTGATGTGCCTTGTGGTTTTGTTTTTACCCTGCTTGGGGTTCAATGAATTTCTTGGATTTGTAGATTTACCGTTTCTATCAGATTTGAAAAACATTCTTCCCAACACATAGTTTTTCCATCTGTATAATGTTAAATATAAACAATAAAGAAAAACAATACAGTAATGGGCAGAATCTTGTGTTGCCACAGAACCCAAAGCAAGCAGGGAAGCAGAGGGCATAACTGGACAGATAGCTAACATGCAGACCTTTAGCACATGAAAATCTCTGAAACATACAAAGCAAGAAAGTACTAGAACTGAGGGGAAAATATAGACAACTTTGGTACAATTTAAGAAAAAATTCCATCAATAAAGAATATAGTTTTTTTGTTTTTTTTAAGTAGGCCCCATGCCCAGCATGGAGCCCAGTGTGGGGCTCAAACTCATGACCGTGATATTAAGACCCAAGCTGAGATCAAGAGTCAGATGTTTAACCAACTGAGCCACCCGGGCACCCCAAGAATATAGTTTTAAAGTGAAAGATAATAAAATCCATTCTCAATAGCAACCAAGGCTTTGAAGTAACTATGAGTAAGTTTCAAGAAAAAGAGCAACACACACACATATAGACACACGTACATTTACATATATGTACATATTCATAATACATGCCTACACACCTGCGGATGTATATATATGCCAATTTTACCACTTGGATAAACCCGCTTCATCTTCCCTGGGGCAGAATGCACAATGTGGCAGAGGCCAGGAACGGGCTTAGGGAAAAATCCCACCCACGGACATGAGGATTTGAAGGAAAAACATCTCCTACTAACTTAATGGCAATCCTGCCTTCCTGCATGTATACATCCAACGTAATTCTAATTGGCATTACAGAGGCCTTTTTTTCCCCTCAGAATTTGGTAAGCGAATTCTAAAGAACACTTCAATGAACACATTTATTAGAAAAAAGAAACAGAAACAGGAACCCTGTCTGTTGACATATTCAAACCACTGACAGAATAGGGGTGAGTGGATACCAAGCAACACCAACACCAGGGGGACCAACCCTTTCTGGATTCAAACACCATCAGCATTCTCTTTACTACTCAAATCTGCTTCTCTCTGCATTTTTCTTTTCCTAGTGCAATTGCTCTTTTCTTGACTTGGCTGCAGGGAGCTTCAGGATCACATATTAGCTGTCCCGTGTCTATCTCTCATCACAAAAGTCCCACGAGGGCTTTGGTGAGCTCGGCTTTATCAAATGCTTACCAGTGGCATTCCCACTGTGGGGCCTGGGGGGTGGAGTACCAGTAAGTCCTCTTAGTTGGCGCCTCTGCAGATAAAGGGGTAAGAATCTGTTACTAAAAGGCTAAGGAGTCCGGGAAGACAAAACCAACCTGTCTAATCTGAGCATTGAAAACACCATAAATTGAAAGATTGTAAATTAATTATCGTAGGAACAATTGATACCGATTTGTAATGAAATAAGGTTAGATCCTCACACCTCATCACATATATTGTCAAGTAACAGTGTGGGGAAGACTTGACTAATTTCACTTAAATAATGTTTCATTATTTTAAAAGGGAGGCACACTTGGCATAAAGTCTGATTGTGGAATGTTTTAATAACTCACACCGAATGTTTCACCACATGGATTAAACACACTCTATTTCTCTCCTGTGTGAGTTCTCTGATGTTGTAATAAGGGCTGATATATGGCAGAAAAATGTCTCACATTAATTGCATTTATAAGATTTCGCTCCTCTGTGCATTTTTATAAGGCTTTAGCATTCTGTAAATTATTTGATGTGTTACTTTGTTGGTCATTGCTTCTCCGGAATTTACCCCTTAGGAGCTTTCTGATGTAAAAGGAAGTTTGATTTGTGGCACAATGTTCTCTTGCATTTATTACATTCATAGGGTTTCTCCCCTGTGTGTATTTTCTGATGTTCAGTAAGAGTCCTCAGCCGACGGTAGGTTTTTCCACATTCACTCCATTCATAGGGTTTCTCTCCTGTGTGAATTCTCCGATGTACTCTAAAGGCTGACTTACGGCAGGAGGATTTCCCACATTTGTTACAACCATGTAGTTTCTCCCCAGTGTGAGTTCACTGATATTCAATGAAGGTTCTGGGAGAAGGTTTTCCCACATTCGTTACACTCCTCGGGTCTCTCTCCTGTGTGTGTGTCCTCTGATGGTGAGTGAGGGCTGACTTCTGGCAGCAGGTTCTCACACATTCAACACACGCGTGAGGTCTCTTCCGTGTTCAACAAGGTGTGAGTTTTTGCTGATGGCATCCCCACGTTCATTACACTCAAAGAGATTCTCCTTTGTGTGTGTTCTCTTATGTTTGTTGCGGTCTGACTTCACCATGAATGTTCTACCACATTTATTAAACACACCATGTTTCTCTCCTCTGTGAGTTCTCTGATGTATAGTGAGGGTGGACTCATGACAGAGAAATGTCCCACATTCATTACATATGGAAGATTTCTCTCCTCTTTGAGTCATGTGATGTGCAATGAAGGCCAATTTAGCACACAGAAATTTTCCACATTGACTGCATTCATAGGGTTTCTCCCCTGTATGAGTTCTCTATGTACAACTAGGGTGGGCTTCTTAGAAAAGGTTTTGCTACATTCACTGCATTCATTTGATTTCCTTTCTGCACACACCCTCTTCTGTGTAATGAGCTGCCCTTCTGAAGAAGGTTTCCCCCCATTTATGACAGTCAAGAGGTTGTTATTTCAAAGTCTGAATGTTCTGGTGCAGAATAAAGTCTTCATTTCGACTTTTGGCTTTCCTAACTGGATCATATTTGTGGTTTTTGTTTTGTTTTGTTTTTTTACTCCAGAATGACTTTTCTCACACTTAGAGTGGTAGTTTCCTATATCCACTGTATTCATCAGGAATCTTTTTAAAATAGCTTTTCTGGGGTGCCTGGGTGGCTCAGTTGCTTAGGCGTCTGCCTTCCACTTGGGTCATGATCTCGGGGTCCTGGGATCGAGCTCCACGTCGGGCTCTTTGCTGAGGAGTCTGCCTCTCCCTCTGCCCCTCCCCACCACTTGTGTTCTCTCTCCCTCTCTGTCTCAAATAAATAAATAGAATCTTAAAAACAAACAATTTAAAAAATTTTTTAAATAGCTTTTCATTGCAACAATTACTTCTGAATTAGTTTTCAAATTGGCTCCACAGGGATCATATTTGTAGGATATTTTTCTTGAGGGAACAATATTCATGCCCAGATTAAATGTTTTCCCAAATACATTATTTCTTTCTGTAATCAGTGTTTTATTATTGAGGCATAAAATTTGCCTCAAATGCTGCTTTGGATTTCCTTGTCTTTCTCTAAGACATCACCAACTTCTAGGAAAGAGCACAATTAACAGTAACTTGTGAGCCCTTACACATTTGCTATGAAATAAGAGTTACAACTGCCTTGCAGTGGGGGATTCGACTTCAGGCCCAGCCTCCCAGAATTAAGGACATTTCAAGGGCAAAATCTCCTCTGTGGTTGATTTAGGGGAAAACCAAACCAAAAACCAAACCAAAACCAAACCCCCACTCAACCCCCCAGCCTGTTTCATAGGGTGAAGGGAAGAGGAAACTACCTTTGGCACAGAACGAGTAAGACAGTCACAGGGAACAGTGAGCACAATGCAAACTGCGGGTAAGGCTGACAGAGGCCTGAGTAAGATAGGCAGGAGTCAAGGAAGCACTTGGAGAAGACAGGGAGACAGTGAGACCTGGACACACAGACCTCACTGACCCTTGTCAAAGAAACAAAAAGCAGGTGTGAATCTGAAATTTTGGCAGTGACATGGGAACTCTGGAATTAGCACAAATAAAAAGGAGAATGTGGGCTGAGCAGGGCGGGGACTACGGTGAGGCAAGCATGACGTCTAGAGCACCTGCATGACCCTGAGAGTGAGTGTTTTCTTAAATTTGTGCCCGAGACACCTTGTTTGCCTCACCACAGTCCCCACCCTCGTGGGGCTGAGAAAGGAAAGTGAAACTGCAATTTCTCAGTTAAAGGATAGAGAGAAAAATGGAAAGTAACTAGTCAGATCATGTAAACCAAGCAAGATTTCTTTTTCTTTTTTAGAGGCGGGGAGGGGCAAAAGGACAGAGAGAACCTTAAGCAGACTCTGTGCAGAGCGTGGAGCCCAACGTGGAGCTTGATCTCACAACCCAGAGATCGTGACCTGAGCTGAAATCAAAAGTCGGACGCTTCACCGACTGAGCCACCCAGGCGCCCCAAGATTTATTTCTCTCAAGATAGATCTATGAATGTCTGAATATACAACAAGTCTATGACAATGGTCGGTGGGGGGGTGGTCAGGTAGGCAACAGAGAATGCCACAGAAATAATGTGGAAGGTACGGTGAGGGAGGGACTGGGTTCTGGGGATACGTAACTTAGTGGCAAAAATCTTTATAAATTTTTCAATTAAAGAGAAGAGTACATTTATTTGGGGATGATGTTTTATGTATCTGCAGCATGACAATGATCTAATCCTCCATTACCTCCCAAGGTCTGGGGCCTATAAAAAGAGATTCCTGAGAAACTTACAAAGATGCCAACTATGATCAGTAACGGCTTTGGAACTCTCCTTTCCACTGGTTTCCACCTACTCTGATCAGTTACTCACCTGGGTAGTTCTGACCTGAGAATTCCTCCACTATCCGTGGCTCTTCTCCTTGCTCCAGTTTGAAGATCACATCTGGTTTGCTAACATGATACCCTGTTAATGGGAAATAACACAGAACTTGGACCAAGCTCTTTGGACTTCAGGGACTCTGAAGGATGAAGAGAGCACAGCTTTAGAAGCTACGTGATGAGGATGCCCAGCAATTCATCAATAAAGCTAGAACATTTGGAGGAAGGTTGGGAGGGGCAGTGGATACACACACAGAGTTCTACTGCCTAAATCATCTTTCTTCCTGATGCTCAAGGCTAAATAATTAAATTCAACATGTTTTTGTGACACAGAGCAAATGCATGCTCTTGGGAGCTAAACAGGGGAGCCGCACTCACCCACGGAGACCAGCTGTCTGTAGTTTTCCAGAATCACAGCCCTGTCCAGGAGCCTCCGAGCAGGACACAGTTGCTGCCACTCCTCCCGGGTGAAGTCCACAGTCAGGTCCTTGGATGAAACTGATCTCCGAAAGAATATGTTCAATCCAAGGTGAATAGAATCCCATTGGATTCTCGGGGTGCTCCCTACCCTTCACTTTGGAGACTGCTGTTGTGAATAGTGGAAATCCATAGAGATATTTGTTAGCAAGAACTGGAGTCTTATGATCAAATTTATATTTTAGAAGCAATGCTCTAGAGCACAGGGGTCAGCAAACTACAGTCTGTGGGTCAAATCCAGCCCACTGGGAGCCAAATTAGGCCATGCCCATTGGTCGACACATTACCAACCTGCCTTCACACCACAGAGACTGTGTTGAGTGGATGTGACAGAGACCATGTGGCCCTTTGAAACAATGTGTGCTGTCCCCAACCCTAGAAAAGTGGCAAATGGCTTAAAGGTCAAATTAGAGGGAAAGAAAGCTAGGACCGCACTGTGAGTCATGCCCACGGGTAGTTCTAGTGGGGGTGGGAAGGAGGGAATAGACCCTACACGATGAGGAACCAGGGGATTTGGCCTCTAACTGGTTGTGGGAAATGTAATGTCCAGATTATTTTGCATGATCAGCTGGTAGTACTGTATGCTGAGATCAGGAAGACAAAACCAAAAAAGAACTGACCACAGAAAGCTAGTGCATTGCTATTTAGAATGTTACGCTTGGGTCTGTGGAGCATACAAGTAGAGATGTCCAGCTGGATATTTGGTTCTGAGCTCAGAAGACGGAGAAGACAGAGTGGTAGCAAAAGCCACACTGAAGGCGTAAATAACAGAGAAGACCTCTATGAACCAATACGGAGTGATTTTCGGGCTATATTGTTAAGTGAAGAAAGCAAAGTGTGGAAGAATATCTATAGTATGCTACCTTTAATGTAAGAAAGAAGGGGATATAAGAAAATGTACTGCTGACCCTTGAACAACGTGGGAATTAGGGGCATTCATCCCCTGCACAATCGAAAATCCACGTGTAACTTTTGACTCTCCCCAAAAACTTAACTACTAATAGCCCACTGTTCATCCAGAGCCTTATTGATTACATAAACAGCTGATTAACACATACTTTGTATGTTATATGTATTTTATACTGTATCCTTGAATAAAATAAACTAAGCTAGAGAAAAAAAAATGTTATTAAGAAATATAAGGAAGGGCGCCTGGGTGGCTCAGTTGGTTAAGTGACTGCCTTCGGCTCAGGTCATGATCTTGGAGTCCCGGGATCGAGTCCCGCATCAGGCTCCCTGCTCGGCCGGGAGTCTGCTTCTCCCTCTGACCCTCCTCCCTCTCATGCTCTCTGTCTCTCATTCTCTCTCTCTCAAATAAATAAATAAAATCTTTAAAAAAAAAAAAAAAAAAAGAAATATAAGGAAGAGAAAATACATTTATAGTACCGTGCTGTATTTATAAAAAAAAAAAACTCTGCATGGAGCACTGGGTGTTATGCGAAAACAATGGATCGTGGATCACCACATCAAAAACTAATGATGTACTGTATGGTGACTAACATAATAAAATTAAAAAAAAAAACTGCATAGAAGTGGATCCACACAGTTCAAATCCATGTTGTTCAAAGGTCAACTGTACATGTAGCCACTTGTGTGTAACAAAGATAAACAAAAAGATAAACCGGAAACCAATGAATGGGTTACCTTCCAGAGGTAGGTGGGAACAGATGGGAAGAATAGAGGAGCAGGAATGGGGAGATGGATGCGGGGAGGTGACAGTTTTCTAAGTATATCTTTCCATATAGTTCTGATTCTTAGAACTATGGTAATAGCACACACCCCCAAAATAAATATAATCAACCAGGATGTGGAATCGAGGCCCCATATGGAATATAAACAGTAACAAATGAACCTAACTATAATAAAATTAAGTAACTACAGTGAAGGGGTTTGAGAAAGAAAGTAAGCAACTTTGGAGAAGAGGGTTTTGACTACATTGTGTAAGGCTAAAGAACTGTGTGCAGTGACATTCTAGTTGGGAAATTCATTTTTCACATGGGGTGTGGATCAGCGATTCTTTAACAACCTCATGTGTATACTTGAATGAGCAAATAAGTAAATATAATGTAGATTGTGACAGCCAGGTTTCTCCCTGTCAGACAAAGAGGTTATAAATAAGAAAAAGAAAAGGCTAGAATGAACCCAAGAAAACGACTGGCCAGTAAAGGTCACGAGAGACAGAGAAAGACTGTTCGAGATTGCAGGAGGCTAAGGAGACATGACAACCGAATGCAATGGGGGATCCTAGGTTGGATCCCTGAGCTGAAAAGGACATTCCTCAGACAACTGGCAAAATTTCAGTAAGATGGAGAGTAGCACTGTATTAATGTAATTTCCCTGGTTTTGATTGCTGTGCTGTGGTTTTCAAAGATCAGGAGAAGCAGAGTGAAGGGTATGTGTGCTTTGTGTACGATTTTTCTAATTCTTTTGTAAGTCTAAATAAATAAAATCTTAAAAAAAAATGATCTGAGCATATTACCATACTCCATTTTACATTTGAACACACAGTATTTTTATACTTTTTATACAGGGAACACTGTATTTAGTTCAGATTGGAACTTCAGGGATTTCCACTTCTTTTGAAAAATACTGCTAATGGCCATCCTGCTCACGGGACTTGAATCATGAAACATTGCACCCACATCTGTGGGAATTTTTAACTGTCACATTCACAGTGATTCTACCTACAGGTACACACATCAGACTACCTCTCTGACTTAGTACAGTTGTATGTGAGTGTTCCATACTAAAATACATATTAACTCCTTTTTTAATTAATTAATTCAATTAGTTTGCTTTTATCCCTTTACATCAGAGAATTTTACTGATTTTTAAAAATTATGCAAGTAGATTCTATTACCCATGATTTCCAAAATAAGATGAAGGGAAGATGGGTTTTAGCTAGGATGTCTAGGAAACAGAGCTGACTCTTATATGGGGGGCTCCAGCCAGAGCAGTGAGGGTGGAAAGAAAGGATGTAAGCAACGAGGGGTGACAGGCGGCACCACCCTGCCCACCACTTCACTACACGCCCAGACAGGCAGCAGGTCTCTGAGCAGGAGCATTCAGCCAACGCATGGGACCTCTCCACAAGGGCCACATGGATAGTACGTGGAGGAGTGAAAGGAGTGAGAACGTATCTGTCCACTTGCTTCTCATTTCCCACTTCCCTTCAGTCAAGGTTCACCCCGAGATGACTTCCAGATACCCCACTTCCTGTGTTGTTTTATCTGGGTCTATAGGAGGGGCAGCCCGGCATGGGTGGAGTATTGACGGAGAGATAAAGGAGATGGGTGAACGTGAGGTTTGTGTCCTAAGAGACATTATAGAAAGTGTCCTGGGTCTGACGGTGGTGAGAACCCCTCACCATGCTTTGTGTTGTCTGTGTAATGTCTAGCTCCTTCACCAGCTTCTGAGCTCCCCGAGGACAGGGACAAGATCTCTTTTATTCAAGCTGTATCAAGAGCATCGTGCCGTGCATAGTGTTTGGCATATACTGGCTTGATCTATATGTGGCTGTGGAATGAAAGGTTCATAGTGGTAGGAATTAAAAAGAAGAAAAAGCAGGTCATGACAAGAATAGCTTTATCAGTCATACCAACGACCGAAAGAGCCTGGAAGTGGTGTGGAACCACTGCAGCAATTTCTGTATTAAGAGACATGACTAGATTGGCATTTTAGGGGGATCACTCAGCGTGAACAAGTCTTCTCGTAGGGAAGGGAAGAAGGCAGGCAAACGGAGAGTTATGATAATCCAGGAGAGAAAAACTGAGGCAGGGGAAGAGGGGATGGAGGACAAAGAACAAATTCCAGAAACGTTTACGAGACAACATTCGCAAGACTTGATAACTGGATATAGGAGGTGAGAAAAAGGAGAGCTTGAGCTGGGCCCCATTATCTGGCCTGTCTAACCTTCCAGATAGTAGGGGCACTGATAGGGAATGAAGAGGAAGAAGCAAACTGAAAAGACTGGAAATGTTATTTCCATTTTGAACATGAGGACTCCAAAGGCCTTCTGGACGTGCTTATAGAGACGCTCAGCAAGTCTCAAGCTGAGGTGGAAAAAGACTTCAGAGCATAAAAAGCTGCATGTCAAAACCACAAAGGGGATGAAAAAAACCCAGGAAGAATAATGGGCTAGTAATGTAGGGAAGAAGATTCTATAAAAGATATAAAGAGAGCCAAGAAGAGAACCATGTGGATGATATCAGAGATCATCAGAGGTGCATGTCAGGGAGGGGATGGCCATACTGTCAAATGCAACACAGAGTTCAGTAAAGCACAGACTGGAAAAAAACCACTGGGTTTGGAAATATTTAGGCTACTGCTAAGTTTTACCAGGACAGATCCAGCGTGGGGGCGGGGGGCGCAGATCCAAGACTGCATGAAGTGAGTTGAAGTGAGACCAGCAAATGAGGAAGTTTTACCCACAGGATAGAAGACTGAATTGTTCCCTCTACAACCGGTTTCAAAAGTAGAGCTGAAAGAAATAGTTATAGGACACTATTTGATGAATAGGTGATCCATTTATTCTCATTTTTATCCCTGGATCATAGAGAATCATCTGAATGGTGTCTACTCAGAGGACAATGAATTGGTCCCCTCCAATAACTGAGCTTTGCCTGCATATGAAAGTCACGGGAAACCCACTGCATTTCTTTCACGATGTTCTTGGCAAGACTGGCCCCTGTGTCATTTATTCAAAGATCATCTAAGAAAATGTTTAGATATAAATGACAGGAAAACCATTCAAATAGCCAATGTAAGACCTATCTCATATTGTCTGGGCCCTTCTGGATAAGTCTATAGGAACATATGATTTCTGTATATTTATGTCAATTTTTCCAGCAGTGATCTGATACTCTTTTTTCTGATGCTTTATTTTACATATTTCTACCATTTCATTTGAATGAACATTACTAGAAATGTCTTTGAAATCCACTGTAAAATGTGGGAACTAAATCCCTAAACAACTTACCTGGGATTTGTTCATTTTCGGATGCTCTTGAGAAAGGGCCAGGAGTTGGGATACCAGACCTGGGTAAGGAAGAAAAGGAATATAGTCATGAGAGGTCTGGCTAACTCAGCAGCTCTTAGGATTACCTATCAAGAAAATGGTCTTATGACCAATCCGGTGAAGGAACATCCACTTGTCCATTTATAATTCTGAAATGATAATAGAGAACTTTTCTTACTGAGTGAATATAAACAATTATTTTTTTTATGGAATTACTGTCAACTTAGGCCTTGGAAAAAATTAAAACTAACCTGAGTGCAGTAATAGATTGGATCAATAAAATTCAGGATATACAAAGTTTGGAACATGATTCCAACATTAAAAATAATACTAGGATTACAATACTTATTGGCACAGAAAATGTTGAAATTATGTCATTTACCTATTTTCCTACTAATATTTTTTAGCCATTTGAGAGCAGAGAATCCAGGAGAAGCTCAGAAAGGAATGCATGTGCTTTAAGATGTTTGCCTTTTTGTCTGGCCTCCCTCAGATGCAGTTTCACCAGAGGATCTTTTGCTAAGAAACTTGTTTTAACTTAAATGTGGTAGAGGACAGAGCCCTGACCTGGAAACCGAGATGTGAATTCAGTTCTTGGCTATCACTAGCAACTGCATAACTGAAGAAGATATTGGCCTCCTGAGTCCTAATTTTAAAATAAAGCAAAGTTACACAGTTTTAAAAAACCTTCTCTTTACCTCCACTTGTGATTCTACAAGGGGGACATTTGATGAATCCCAGGTTTGGTGGTGGACGTGGTTTGAGTGGCTAAGAATAAACAGAAAGAGTGGAGATTACAGGGAATGACACGTATGTGCTTGGAAAGGGATGAGAAATTATTTCCTTAGCTATGGCTGGTACCCCTTCCCTCCAACCCACACCCCCACAAATACTTCAGGGAAGCGTCTTTTCCTGTCCCATCTGTACCCTGCTCTTTCCCTTCTTTTGAAAGTTGAACTAAAAGTTTTGCTGAGCTACAATATCCATGGTCTCTGACATGGTGTTATCATCCAGACTTTGCTCACACTGGAGAGGAAAATTCTGCCCCGTAACTTGAATACGTTCCTTTCAAGGATTCTTCTGCTTCCACACTGAAATTCTAGGGAGAGGTTTCCGTTCAGGAATATGTTCTCCCAGGTGGGATTTCTGTTCCTGGGGACTGCTGCTTTTTACTTCACAGGAATGGTTTTGTTTCAACCTGGACCTTGGAGCCACATTTCCATTAGCTGGAACCTACACTTGGACTCCCAAGGGTCAAGTGCCTGGTGAGCTGGACTTTTTCTAGAATCTAATCAGGGCTGCTGAAAAGTGAGACGATGCTTCAGGAGCAGGAAGAGCCTAGAAGCCTCAATTACGCCTTGTGACCTAAGGAAAACAAGTCGAACGGTCTATCAAAACATATGGCACAATTGCTTCTTAGGACACACACAGGACAAGTCACTGTGCCAGAGAAAACTCAATGGGTGTAGGTAGAGGAAAACGCATACTGCAGAGATCATGAGACCAGGAGTAAAATAGACCTAGTTTGAAAACTCAACCCATTCACTTTAGCTTTCTGCAAATGAGGTTTTTAAATGTGCTCCAACAGGGGAAGTAATGCTGTCCCCACAGCTTGGTTGGGAAGATTGAATGAAATGTCTAAAATTCTTTGTAAACTGATAGCAGGGAATACTTATCCAGGACATACTATATTTTTGGCTCGACCCTCGGATCATTTTACCTCGGAACAACCCTTGTGAGGCAAATATGATTACTATGCTCATTTTACAGGTGAGGAAACATGATTAGTCTAAATAACATGCCCAAGGATGCAGTGCTGTTTTGTGACAGGACCTGATCTGAACCCAAACATCACGCTCTTAAAACCTAATGCAATGCTGCCGACATCTCCGCCCCGACCCTCAAGTCCCTCACTGAACTCTTTCTCGTCCAGTCAATTCTGCACCCTGGCCCTTCCCTTCAACTGCAGTTCGCATCTTTCTCCTAACAAATACTTAGTGTAAAATAACTAACATAATAATAATAGTATTTATTTCTCACAATAAATATTTGCTCACTTCCCTGCTGCCCTCTAGCACTTTTCAACCCAGCCCGGCAGGCTGCAGATCCAAGTGCATCAGCGAAACTTCGGGAATCAGACTTTAGCCATTTGGATGCACAAACCTTTCACCCTCACAAAGCACCTTCTTCAGGCAAAGAAAGGCTGCAGAGCGCGCCCGCCCTGAGGCCTGCGGGACAGGAGGCCAGCCTGGCTCTCGCCGCTCTTCTCCGGGACCAGCGGAAAGCCGCTTGGAGACTCCCTCCCGAGGGATGGAGGAGAGCGCGCGTCCACCCTCCGCGGACCGGGGCCAGCTCCGCCCCGCCCTTCCCTCCGACCCCCGAGGGCCCGGAGCCCCCTGCCAGTCCTTCTTCTAACTCGCGGTTGCACCCGCTGCGCTTCCACTTTGCACCAAGTACAGGTGAGCGTGGAACCCGACCAACTGGAGACTGCAGGACGCGCCTCCGGAAGAACCTGGAGAATGAGAAACAGCGCCAGGCAGAACGCCAGCATCCGCACACGCGCAGAAGCAGGCCCCGGGCCGCCCTTCCCAGGGTTCCCCAAGGGCCGGTCGGCGCCTTTTTGAACTACATTTCCCATAAGGCGCCGCGGTCCCCGCCGCCTGCTTAGGAATTCTTCAAGGAGCGTCTGCTTTGATAACCGGGCTTGATGAATTGCTATGAACCATTAATACAAGAAGAAAAGTTGCCTATTAACTTCATCGAAGACTATAGCTGAGAAGCGAAGATTACAGACTATGAAATGTCCACCCACATGTTAATGATTCCAAAATCTTTATCTTCCTCCTAAACTTCCCTAAAGAGCACCAGAGCCGTTTATCTTACTCTTTCTACTGTTTTTCCCCTCTGAGCATCAGAAAACACACTGGGGAATAACGCTGCAAACATTCTAAATGTGAGAAAGCCTTCTTTATATCTGAGATCTCGTAGGGGAGCAATCAGAAGAATGTAACCAATACAGGAAAGACTTCACCTATTTGGGTGGATCCATATAAACATGTTGAATGTGTGAAAGCATTGTGGAATTCAGACATTATCTATCCAAGAATTCATGCTGAAAGAAAATTTATCAGTGGGGAGTGCAGTAATAAAAAAAAGTATGATATACTCTCAAATAAAACAATAGGCAAACATATATGAAGCATAATTTTATCTTTTACATATACATGTTTAGATAAAGATATGCACATTTAAGTAGGTATTCATTTAGATAAAATTTAGAAAGATATGCTCCAAAATTAACAATGGTAATCCATGAGATTATTTAGGAGGAAGAGGGACTTTCCCTTGTGCATATATATATTTTTTCTATGAATAAGTAAAATGGATGATTTTTCCATTTTGTGTATGAAAGATAGACAAAGTGAAATGGAAATATAAAGGCATTCTTGGCCTATTAATTTGAATTTCAAATGTGTGTGTCTGTGTAAAGAGAGAGAATAGAATATACACACACATACAAATAGATCTTCATTGAGATAAGCCCTGGAATTGAAAATATTAAATGTTCACTACTTATAGGTACAGGTTCAGGTTGATACGGAATTTTTATTTTTGATATTAAGTATTTTTCTTTTTAGAAATTTCCTTAATGTCTCAGTAACTTCTGTCTTTCCTCAAATCATTCTTTCTGCCATCTTGCCATCTGCTGTTAACTGGTCATCTAATCTGTGGTGGACATCTGTTGGTTTTCTTGGTCCTCCTTACATCCATACTACCTTAACATCACTTCATTTTTCCTCAGGAGAACTACCACACTTCCATTAAGGTCTGCCACATACACTTGCATAGGAACACTGCACAACTCCAGAGGATTCATCCATTTAGATTGCTGAATAGCACCTGCTGAAATTGAGCAGTGCCAAACCTATACAACTGTCAATGGCAGCCATTGAATGATGGGCCAGTAAGTTGCCCATCCCACTCCTGGCCTAGGTGGAGCCGAGTCTGTCTGATATGGAAGCCTTGAAGCAATTGCCCATTCCTGTTGTGTAGATCTCTGGAGTTATCCTGGTTCTGGTTCTTACCAACTCCAACAAATTCCTTTTTTGTGTAGCTATTCAGAGATACTTTGTGTTGCCAACAAAGAACTCCAATAAGTCACAATCCACACCTCAAGCCTTCTTCAAACTGGAAGCCAAATCACAGCAGAGGGTCTTGAGTGTTAAAACTAAAGCTAGTCTTTGTTCGTTATCCATCATTTAATCACCCAACAATTATTTCTGGATACCTGCTATGTTCCAGGCACTGTTCTAGGCTCTGGGAAACAAGAGTGAAAAAGCCCAACACCGTCCCTGCCTTCATGGGATCTGCCTATTCAGAATCTGGTGAGGAAGACCACAGTATTTATCAGCCACAAGTAGCTATACCATTTCAAATAGCTATAGAATTCCAAATTGTAAGGAGCTCTGTGAGGAAAAAGAATGGAAAGCTGTGTGGAAGATTTTTTTTTTAATTTTTTTATTGTTATGTTAATCCCCATACATTACTTCATTAGTTTTTAGATGTAGTGTTCCATGATTCATTGTTTGTGCATAACACCCAGTGCTCCATGCAGAACGTGCCCTCCTCAATACCCATCACCAGGCTAACCCATCCTCCCACCCACCTCCCCTCTAGAACCCTCAGTTTGTTTTTCAGAGTCCATCATCTCTCATGGTTTGTCTACCCCTCCGATTTCCCCCCTTCATTCTTCCCCTCCTGCTACATTCTTCTT
>NC_138378.1:12682616-12716044 GCF_054177405.1 Leptonychotes weddellii | reverse complement strand
TGTGTGTGTGTGTGTGTGTGTGTGTGTGTGTAAGATATTTTTAAGTAGACAGCATTTATTTTAGGCTTGGAAGTGCAAGCACTTTCTATGCTTCCTAACGATCACCCAAACAATGCTGCAGCTTAAGTCCGACTGTAGGTCCTATTTCACAGATGCGAAAACAAAACCTACACAAAATAGAAAGATATATCATTAATAATTTATAAATATAAATAGGGTTTTTGCCAGGACCTGGAACTTTAAATACTAAAACTGGGGCAGTCCTGGGCAAACACAGACAAGTTGTAGTTCTAATAAACACAGACAAGTTGTAGTTCTAATAAATAACTCTGCTAAGGTCACACTTTAGGGAGTGGTGGGGTGAATACTGACTCCAGATCTAGTTTCACTCCAAAGTTCATGTACACAGTGACCACCCCACAGGTGCCCTCCGATGTGAGCAGTCTGTGGAGAAACGGAGGCGAGCAGGAGAGGCTGAAGGCAGGTCAGCGAGAGGCTGAGGCAATGGTCCAGCAAGACATAGGAGTGGAGATGAAAGGAGGCTTTCTCCCATCACTAACTGTTTGGATCGGAAGGGAGAAGGGGACAGAAGTGGGATGACTCAAGGGTTTTGGCTCAGGAGTGGGGAGGAAGTGATCTGGGGAGGAGGACGATGATTCAAATCGGCCATAGTGTGTGTATCACCCAGGTAGAAATGCTAGAGCACAGCCGGAGAAGAATCTCAGAAGAATCCTTGTCCCCACCCCAGCTGTCCCTTACTCAGCTCTTTCCAAGGCACCAAATGCCACTTAAGCCCAGGTTCCTCCTCCCCAGTCTTTCCTCCTCCTCCCTGAGTGTGGTCCAGAGCAATCCTTTTAGCCATATTAAATGCAAGCGGCTCCTTGGGCTTCTCTCCCTCTAAGCCTGCCAACTCAGCTCTCTCTCCTGCCTAATTGAGCTGTTCACTTGCCAGCAGCAAAGGGCAGTACTTGGCAATGAACTAAGTACATCTCAAGTGGCATTCTTTATTTTCCCATACCCTACCTCATCTCTAGTCTTCCTCATCTTAGTAAAGGCATCTTGGTAATGCCACTGATTGCTAAAACCTCCACCCGTTTGTTAAAACCAAATATTCAGGAATCATGACTCTCTCTCCCTCACTGCTGACATCCAATACTTAAGGAAGTCCCTCAGTCCTACCTCCAAAACGTACCTCAAATTAATGCACCTTTCACCACTACGCCCTGGACTGGCACTTTCCTCCATCCCGAACCTCTTGATAGGACAACTGCAGTCGCTTCCCAGGTTCTCTGCTATGTTCTTGCTCTTCACTCTATGGCCCATTCTTCATACAGTATCAAGTGAGCTCTTAAAAATGTAAGCCACTCTCCCGCTGACACCCTTCAATGGCATTGTTTTGCACTTGAAATGAATCCAAACTCTTTCCACAAGCCCCAGAATGCCCTGCAGGATGCGGCCCCTCCCCCCCTCCCCCTCTTACTCATGGTGCCTCTGCTAGAGCCTCCATCCTTCTATCTGTTTAACATGGTGTGATGGTTGGATAGTGTCCCCCCAAAGTTCATGTCTACCCAGAACCCCGAAAGTGACCTTATTTGAACATAGCGTCTTTGCATGTGTCATTAGTGAAAATGAGGTCATCCTGGATTAGGGTGGCCCTAAATCCAATGTCTGATGTCATCATAAGAGAAAGGAGAGGGAGATTCAGACACAGAGGAGAAGCCACGGGAAGACAGAGGCAGAGATTGGAGTGCGGCAGCTACGGGCCAGGGAAAAAGCTGGGGAGAGGCAAGGGAACGTTCTTCCCTTGAGCTGCAGAAGAGCATGGCCTTGTGGACACCGGGGCTGCCAACTTCTAGCCTCCACAAACTGTGAGAGAATAAACTTCTGTTATTTTAAGCCCCCCGGTTTGTGGTGCTTTGTGACGGCGGCCTGGGAAAGCTAATGTACATGGCAAGGACCTTCCTGCCTTGGAGCCTTTATCCTTTGTACTCTGTACACGATTTCCTTCAGCTCAGTGCCCAGCCCAGATGCCCCCAGTCATGGGCATGTGATTCCTACGGTGGGAGGGAGGGTGATGCTGGCTGGTGGGGTAGGAGAGGCTCTGCTCCCTCAGTCACTCAATGAACACCCACAGAGCACCTGCTCCATGCTGGATGCTGGGGATACGACAATGAACAAGATAGCCACTGACTTGTTCACTCACACATTCATTCGTTTACTACTCATGCATTCATTCATTCAACACATATTGCTGGGGGCCTAGACACATTGTGGAAGTTTCTAATAATGGTCTGGATTGTTTGTCATTGCTTCCATGGGAGGTAGGGTCTGTGTTCCCTTCCCTTGGATCTAGGTGGACTTGTGACTTCTTCAACAAATAGGGCATGACAGAAGCAATGCTGTGTGACTTTGAGACTAGGTCTTAAAAGGCCACCAGTTTCTACTCCATTCTCCTGAAACACTCATTCCTGGATGCTTGCTTTGGGGTGCTCTTTCTCGGTACCCAGATGCTACAAGAAGTTCAAGCCACAAAAGCAGCCATGTATAAGTACTTTGGTCAACAGTTCAGACGTGATGTCTCAGCTCAGACATCAGACATGTCAGTGAAGAAACCCCCGGATTCCAGCCCCCAGCCGCTTGAATCACTGCCCGCTGAGGCCCAAGACATCGTGGAGCAAAGACATCCATCCCCACCGTCCCGTTCCATTTCCTAACACAATCCATGAGCATTATAACATGGGTTGTTGGTTTTTGTCACTAAGTTCAGGGTGGTTGTTACATAACAATAGATAACACTGGGACACCTGTGAATCATGACTGTCAGCAATTGTCAGGAAGCAAAGACTATCAACGTGGGAAGCGAAACCCACTCAACTGATTTTGTGTTAAGGACTGATCTGGGTCGTCGGAACAAATAGCCAGCCCTGTGAATTAGGCGGAGTGGGCATGATGGTTCCCATTTTACAGACGAATAAACGGAGGTGGAGGGACGAAAAGAGATGAAGTGATCTACTTGGTGTCCCATGAACAACAAGGGGTAAAGTAGGTATTGGAACCACATCTGTGCAGTAAAACCCTCCACCAGACCCTGTCCTTTGGGAGACACTTCCGTTAGGAGACAGCTGTGAACACAAACGACTCGGCGCCTGGCCTCCCAGCACTTACGGTCCAGTAAGGGAGGAAGGCAGCAAACAAATAGACCATTAGACTTGCCGTAAGAGTTTTGGAGGTGGTACAGCAGTGTGTATTGGAGAGCCAGGTGTAGTCTGCGGTGAGGGCAGGGTACAGAATTCTGGGACTGCCTCCCCAAGAAAGTGACATGTCAGCAGAGCTGCTGGGACGCTCGTACTGTTGGCCCAACATTAATTTTGTCCCAAACAATTAACTTAAGCTACCAGTTTTCCTTTTTGCCCAGTACCCACAAAAAGTACATTTCAGATAGCACCCCAGGACACACACACACACACACACACAGCTGAAACAAGGTCTACAAAATCATGCTTATGCTTACTATGAGCGATGTATGCTGTTTTTTCCTATTCTATTACATTTTCTTGTTTTTTAGAAATACTGGTTACACTGTGCTAATTTGGTTCCTGATCCACAGTGGTGACCCACGGTTTGGAAAACATCTCACCCAGCCGTCGTAATCCCAACAGCTTTACCCGTGATTGGGCTGGAATAAGCAAGTGACTAATTCCAGTTAATGAGTCATGAATGGCTGTTGCTGGGGGGCTTCTGGGAAGGTTATATGCTTATATAACCAGTCCTAGAGGGAGGGAGAGGGAGAGAGGGAAAGAGACAGAGAGATCCTACACAAACACACACGGCCCTGAGGGAGGGCCTCCTGAAATTTTGGGCTCTAGCTGCTTTCTCACCTCATCTGCCTCCCGATCTTAGGTGGAGGAGATAGGGAGCACCATCCACACCACTCTCAGGGAAGGGCTCCCAGGTGGAGTCTGCTCCCAACACCTCAGGGGCGGCTCCAGAGGAAGCAGGTTGGGTGACTTTGGCCGCAGGTGCCTGGGACCTGGCCCTGACCTCCCAGGAGTCATCACAGATGTACACAAAGCCCTCTGCAGCCAGATGGTGGCCGTGCTGTCACCAGGAGGAAACCCTTTCCCTGTCCTGTGATGACCAGGACAGGGAAAGAGTGAGGACCGGGCATGGGTCTGTGGGCGGGCAGCCCCACAGAGTGCTTCCAGCCCCCGGCTTCCTTCAGATGGAGAGTGAAGAGGTGATGGGGTGCCACCAAGTTACCCAGTCCTCAGTGAGAGAGCTGAGAGCTGCATGTAGCTGGCTGATTCAAAATAACATTGCCATGCTGTAGAGATTATTGCCGTTTCTCCTTCCCCTTCTTCCTGGAGTAGCATCCAGAGAATGCAGCCTCTTCCTCCAGGTCCTTCCCAGCTGAAATCAGATTTGCTCCTGCTCTTTGAAAGCCGAAGGCTTCACCTGGCTCCTTGTGTCCCACGGCAGCAGATTGTGTTTTCTGAGGGTGCTCCAGGGAGGTGGCCCATGTGCTCTTTTGCAATGTGACCTGGCCACTTCTGGTCAAGAGGTGGGGTCCATTTCTCCACTCCCTGGAGTCTGGGTGGGCTCTGTGAGTCTTTTGGTGGAAGTGACGCTCACCAGTTGAATGGGTAACCCCTAACTGGCCTGGCAGATTCTGCTTCCCACCTCTCTGAGCCCCAAGTTGCTGGTAAGATGTTCAGGCTGCTCTGTCCAGGCCACGTAAGGAGCACTGTGGCCCCAGACACTGAGTGGAGAGGCCACTGTGGATGGCCAGTCCGGTCGAGCCTTCAAAGGACCCCAGCCCCTGTCCCCTTCCACCTGTACTGATAAAAGAGACTGCATGCGGGAACCACCCTGCTGAGCCCAGTCAACCCACAGAACGGTGCGAGATAGTAATAAATCTTTGCTTTAGGGCCCTACGTTTGGGGGTGGTTTGCTCCACAGCTATAGATAACCAAGAACACCCACCCTACAACAAGGTGAGTGTAATAGAAGAGATTAGAACTCAGGGACTCTGTCTCCCAATTTAGAAATATTTTGATTTGGTTTTCCTTCCCCTTCATACTGGAGCCAGCAAGTGCTAGAGTGGGGACTGGAACTCAGCATTGAACTCCTTTCCAGGGTCATGTTGGCATTTCCAGGTGGGCAGTGAGAGGGAGCAGCAGGGGACATGGCCTTCTCCATACCCGGAACCTTTCTTGGCGCTCATCCCCAGGCTGGGCCTGTGACAGCCAGCAGAGGGCGTCTGATACTGCCAAGTTTCTAAGGACTTTGACAACATGACCCCAGGGCCTGGGTCAAGGGAAATTAGCACTCCCCCTTCCCCATCTCTCTTCTTTGAAGTCGTGGAATCTTTCTTGCGTAGGAGAAAAGTCAACGTTAATATTTCTGACCCTGGGAAAATCCCATAGTCCTCTCTGAACCTCAGGTTTCTCATCTGTAAAATGGGCATAATAATGATCCCTTTGCCTACATCAACAGGGCTCTTGAGATAGAAGCGGGGAGCAGGTACCACCATGTAGAGGTTCCAGCTGCATGTTTTTCAGTCTCTAGACCAAAGAGTAAAAGGATCCTGAGGCTGAGTGTGGGATTGTCAGCAGGGCTGGAATTAGTCTTTTTTCTGTCCTTTTAGACCTGGCACCCACCAGGTAATCTGGTGATGGGTTCGAGAAAAGAGTCTGGGCCTCAGAGAAACTAACAACCTCTCCATCCTCTTTTCTGTCCTTCAAAAATATCAAATTTGTCCCTACCCCAGTGCCTTTGCACTTACAATTTCTCTGGCCTGGAATGTTCTTTCCCTTTCTCTTTGCACGCCTGGCTCCTGCTCATCTTTTGGGTCTCCATTCAAATGACATCTCCTTAGAGAGGTCTCCTCTGGCCACCCCATCTCTACGTGAAATTATCTTGTTTATTTATTAACTTGTTTCTAGAATGTAAGCTCCATGAGGAGCTCGTGTGTCCCTTTCACCACTATACTACCAGAGCCCAGCACAGGGCTTGTCGTGTAGGACGTGCTCGGTAAATATTTGTTGAGTACATGAATGAAATGTCGGCGAGAACTAAGGACGTATCAAAATGGAGCTGGACGCTTCTTCCATGTGTCTCTCACATGGAGTGAGGAAAGTTCTGTTATTCCCCTTGAAAGGAAAAGAAAAATGAAGTGCAGGGAGACTTAGTGATTTGTTTGATGTCACACAGCTACTAAGTGGTGGAATCAGAACGGAAACATAGATCTTTCTGGCGTCCAGGTGTCTGTTCTTTCCAGTATGTCCCACTTGCATCCCCTGGGCACTAGGGGTACCCATAAAGGTTGCTGGTGTCCCACCGTGAGCACCCACCGTGAATACCTGAAGGCATTCCCCCCTCAGCCCAAGCAGGAGGCAGGCTGGAGGCTCCAAGGGAAGGAGCAGCCCTCAGCCAGTGACAGCTGACGGCAGAGGAGAAACACCCAGACTTCCTCGGGGTGGGGGTAGGGGAGACCCTGAGGCGTGTTCTTCACCATCTTCCAGGAGTTCTGCAGCAGCCATATCTGCTTACTGATGCACCTGAATCGGCTTCTTCCCCTTTCTTCTCTAGCTTCCCCACGCCCCTATTGGTGCTTCCTGGGATTACCTCCCATACATCACTACACTTAAATCCCTCTCAGCCTTGGCTTCATCCCAGCAGTATTGCTGCATAACAAATTACCACACATGAAGTGGCTTAAAACAACACACATTTCTGATCTCATGGTTTTTGTGGGTCAGGAGGCTGGATATGGATCCTCTGACTTCTCTGCTTCAGAGTCTCTGACGGGTTACAATCGAGGTATGGGCGGTGGCTGGAGCCTCACCTGAAGACCCAAGGATCTTCTCACCGCTGTCAGAGTCGGGGCCTGTTGGACTGAAGGCCTCAGTTTCCAGCTGGCTATCGCCAGAGGTCACCCTCAGATCCTTCTATGTCGGCCTCTCCAACATGGCAGCTTGCTTCATCGAAGCAGGAAAGCCGAGAAGGCAAGAGAGAGAGCCCGCTAGCAAGATGGGAATTGCAGTCTCAGGGAACCTGACCACAGGAATGAGACCCCACCACTTTTACCATATTCTGTTAGCTGGAAGCAAGTTCAAGGGGAGAATCACACAAGGGTATGAATGCCATGATTCACTGGGAGTCATTGGGGGCCATCTTGGATGTCTGTCTGTCATACCAGCTAGCATGCACCTAAAAGCTACAACCTCATGAATAAGTTAATAAGTAAGTTCCCATGTAATTCGGGAAGTTCTACATCTAGTCCAGGAAGCTCTCTGATGTACACCAGGAAGCACGGCCAAGGATGTCCATGGCAGCGTTGTTCACAATAACAAAAATTGGAAACCACCTGATCATCCACCAATGGGGGAAATGCTAAACAATTCATGGCATGTCAATGCCATCCAACAGTGAGAAAGAATGAGGTAGGGCCGAGACATATTGCTGAATGAAAACACAGGCTGCAGAACTATACATACCACACTGTGCCACCCAGAACAACACACAACCTTATATATTTCCATGTTCTATTTACATATATTTACGTGTGTAGACAAATATCCGAATGGTACCCACCCAACTGATAGTTGTGGTTGTGTCTATGGGGTAGGGAGGCAGATATATGTGTGGTGGTCAAAGGAGTTGTTACTCTTATTTGTTAAGATCATAGGCTCTGGAAGCCAGACCACCTGGATTTAAGTTCTGGCTCTGCAGCTTATTAGCTGTGTGACTTTGGGCAAAACACTTAACCTCTCTGAATCTCCATTTCGTCACCTCTAAAAGCAGAAGAATAATACCATCTACCTCGTATACTTTTGTGAGGTTTATTCTTCTTTAAAGAAGAAGAATAATTACTTATTTAGAGAGAGAGATAGAGAGAGTGCAAGCAGGGGGAGGGGCAGAGGGAGAGAGAGAAGCTCAAGCAGACTCCCCATGGAGCACAGAGCCCGATGCAGGGCTCGATCCCAGAACCCTGAGATCACCACCCGAGCTGAAACCAAGAGTCAGGCGCTTAACCGACTGCCACACCCAGGTGCCCCCTTTTGTGAGGTTTAAATAAGATGATGTGCATAAAGCTTTCAGAGAGTTTGGGGCACATCTAATGGTGTTCTAGAGCCAGCCCACTCCAGCTCCGAAGAGCCAATTGCGGGCCTCTCTGCCCCACTCCCAGGACACTCCCAGCACATCACAGGCACCCAACAGACACTAGCTGTTCTTATCTTCTCTGCTCTAATTTTCCTAAGGACAAGGATTCACGTGTTACTTGTGCAATTTAAGAAAACGTGGGGGTGAGTCACTGCCTAAAGCCACAAGGCAGCTCTATGTGTGGGAAAGGGAGCCGGGGTGGGACTGAGTGATGGGTGAGGCCGGTGATGGCCCTCGGGGACGAGCGCAAACACCTTTGGGGAGCGGGTGGCGAGGCGGCGGGAGTGTGGGTCCGCTCCACGCAGCTGGTGACTCACACACACTGGCTGCTTAAGTTGAAACACTTGGCCTGGGAATGTATCTCTTCCTGCTTTGTGGCTTTCCCTTTGGCTACCAGTCTGGCCCAGAGCAGGCTGCTCCCAGCACCTACCCGTTCCCTTCTGCAAGCCCCAAATCTTCAGGAAGGAGCCAAGAACAGAGAGTGCACAGTCCTACCTCCAGAGACCCGGTCATTGAACGGATTTTTACTGAGTGCTTACTCTGTGCCAGGCACTGCTTCAGGTACTGGAAATACCTGTGGAGGACCAGACACATAGTATGGAGTTTACATTCTTGCGAGGACCATATGAAACACACCGCAAGTAACAAAGAGACAGCTAAATCTATAAATGCATAGGTAAGCTAATAAAGGATATTGATAAGAGTATTTACAGAGGCTAGATAACAACTTGATATGATAGATCAGGGGTCAGCAAACATTTTAGTTAAAGAGCCAGATAGTAAATATTTCAGATTTTTGTGGGCCACGCAGTCCCTTGCCTCAACTACTCAAATCTGCCATCAGAGACAATACTTAAACTAACGGGCGTGGCAATGTTCCAGTAAAATTCTGCTCATAAAACCAGGCAGCAGGCCAGATTTGGCTCACAGATTGAAGCTTTTCCACTCCTGAGATGGAGTGAAACTGGCTGGGATGGGACAATATGAGGTAAGGTGGTCAGGAAAGGCTTCTCTGAGGAGGTGACATTTGAGCTCATCCCGAGAGGATGCAAAGAAGCTCTCCATGCCAAGACTTGAAGGAAGTGTGTTCCAGGATGTGGGAACAGCAAGAGCATTGCCCCAAGGTGCAAACCAGCCTGGTGCATTTGAGGAGGTTAAGCCCATGCAGAGCGGGCATAGTGAGGGAGGGAGAGGTTGGCTTTGTGACCCAGGGCACATCATCACTCAGGGTCCTGGCAGGAAAGAGATGGTAGTCTTAAAGGGGAAACGAAAGAGAGTTTAATGAAGGTACAGAGGTGGGGACTTGGTAAAGGGAAGGATGGTGAGGCTCTCAGAGACTACCACCCTTGGAAGCTGTACCGTTCTAGAACCCGGGGACATCTACAGCCACCATGAGGGGGCCACCCAGCCAGGCAGGAGCTGTGGCTGCTGGTAATGGAATGTAGCCTTCGCCAAGTAGCCCAGACGGCTGCAGGGACAAATATCCTGACATCTCTCTCCTCTCCCACTTTGGCTCGCAGGCCAGTGCCTCCCATTGGCTGAGCCCGACTAGAAGTCAGAGGCCAGGGGAGCCAGGGTGATACAATTCACGGAGGTACGAATTCCTGGGAAAGAGAAGGGCAGAGAATGATCTGGAGGGGACAACAGGGAATACTAAGCCCACAGGGGAGAGAGCTGGGGTTTTACTAGAACTTCGATGGGGATGCAGTTGCCAGATAAAATATGGATTACTCAGTTCCATTTGAATTTCAGATAAGCAACAAATATAGGTTTAGTATAAGTATGTTTAGTATAAGAATGTCCCAAGGACGTACTTAGACTAAACCCGTATTTGTTATTTATCTGAAATTCAAATGGAACCGGGTGTCATGTATTTTTATTTGCTAAACCCTGGTGACCCTGGATGGGAAATCCCCAAAGGAATTTGAAACAAAAGAGTAACATAATCTAATTTAGGATTTAATAAATACTTTGCTTATAAAAATCAAGAAAATTTTAGATGGCTAAATGTAAGAGGATTCAGGGGACATATAAATAAGTTCCGGGAAAATTTAAACCCATTCACCACGTGAAGTTTCCATCCACCAGGGAAAGCAGTGGATGCAGATGAGAGCCCAGGCTGACCCCCAACTGGCCAGGAGGAACCTCGAGTTGTCTCTGCACTTGCTTGTCTTCACTGTGCCGAGGCCTTTCCTGCTTCTTGAAGCCTCTTATGCCCAATATCGGCAGTCCTTCCTTTCCACACCCCCACGTGGAAAGTAGGTCACATGGGTTGTTATGACGCAGTCATCATGCAGGTGTAGAAACTGAGGCTCAGAGAGGTGAAGCAATCTACCCAAGGTCACACAGGAAGGCAGCAGGAGGACCACGGTCTGCCCGGCTCCCAAGCTCCTCCCCCTCTGCCTTACTGCTCTCTCTTCTTCCCAGCGGCCAGCGTGCCGTAGGCCTGTCTATCCGCGCTGGGTGGGCGCTCCCAGACTCGGGTCTCGGGAGCAGGACGGGGGCCCCAGGGGCAGCCGCCGGCCTCCGTGCCGGTCGTATCTACGCTGGAGCCGGGCGTGCAGGTGGCGGACCCTCCTAGCCTCCTGGGCGGAGAAGAAGGAGGCGGCGATGGTGTGCCGCAGGCGCCGGGCGTAGGTCTCCAGCAGGACGGTGGCGCCAGCCGCCAGCTGCAGGGCCCCAGCGGCCAGGGGGGCGGCCGTGTGGGGGCGCCGGGCGGGCAGCAGTGGGCAGCCCGGGGAGGTGAAGCGGAGCTCCCACTGGAAGGCGTTGTGAGCAGAGAGGAAAGGGCTCTCCAGAGGCGGCTGGTTGAAGAGGAAGGGGATGAAGCCCAGCACCGTGTATGTGGCCTTCAAAGATGGGAAAAAGGCCAAGTGAACAGACAGACGCTGCAGCCATTCCCTGCCCCCCACCACTCGCGGCCGCTGGCCCCCCTCTGTAAGATGGGCACAGAAGTAACCCAGCCTCCTGCCTCCTGGGCACCGAGGAGTAGCAAATGACATCAGGAGTCTGAAGCAGGCTTTCTGACAGACAAAAAGCACAGTACTATTACATTCGGAACACAACGCTTTCGAGAAAACAAACAGTGCTACGGGCATTTACTCTTTGCTAAGCCCTTAGTGAATACCTTAGATGTGTTTTTCATCAAATACACACGATCCTCTGAGTTTGAGCCCAGAATGAGCCTCACTGAAAAGATGGGAAGCCTAAGGTCACACAAGGATGTGGCCAGCCCCAGGGGTCAGTCCCAGCCAAGGCGGGTCCCAACCCCCTGCTCCCAAGAATTAGGCTCTACAATTCCCTTGGGGTATATAGGAACAGGTGCAGGGAGGCAGGGAGGTCAGAGGTTAACCATTCAAACTTTGGAGCCAGACTTCTTGGGTTGGATCCTTGGTTCTGCCCAGGGCCCACTTCTCTGCCGGGCTCAGGGCAGGGGGCTCACAGAAGTATTTTATTCTCTTTTAAAATCAGAATGAAGGGGCGCCTGGGTGGCTCAGTCGGTTGAGCGACTGCCTTCGGCTCAGGTCATGATCCCGGAGTCCCGGGATCGAGCCCCGCATCGGGCTCCCGGCTCGGCGGGGAGCCCGCTTCTCCCTCTGACCCTCCCCCCTCTCATGCTGTTTCTCTCTCGCTCGCTCTCTAATAAATAAATAAATAAAATCTTAAAAAAAAAATCAGAATGAAAACGAACTTTTAAGTTGAAGAATACGTTTCACTTCATAGATCACACTGTCCCTGATGCAACTATCAAGAGCAGCCAGGGGCCAATACCTAAACAAATGACACGGCTATGTTCTAATAAAACTTAATTTACAAAGCCAGGAAGCCCACAGGGTTTGGCCCTGGGGAACATAGTTGGCAGACGCCTGATCTAGATCATTCGTAAGCCCTCCTCCAGTCTGATACATACAGCTGTGAGCTGTTCGTGATAACCACTACTGACTGGACCTCTCCCGTGTGGCATGGAGCTCCCTGCATACTTTTACAGAGGACCACATGTTAAGACTCACAATAAGCCGGCAGGGTGAGGAGGATGGATCCAGTTTGTACAAGTGAAGAAAATGAAGCTAGGACACCTTGCCACTTAGGAAAAGAGTGACCTGGGCGGGGGGGTGCGTGGGGGGGTGTCAAATTATTTTCAAGTTGTTGGGTATCTGGATCCTCATCTGCCACGGGGGTGAGAATAGAACCCACTACATTGAGCGAGTCTGTCTGCAAATGCCCCAGGATCTCCTAGCTTCTCCAAGGGCAGGGTCTTGAAACAATTGCAAATCGAGTGGTTAACACACCCCGCCCCTTCCTACAAGGAAATGACTCTAGTCCCATCACAGCACTTACATCATACTTGACCGTGAGCGTGATGGGCACGGCCGGCAGCTTCTGAGCCCAGTCCACGGCCGCCTGAGCCAGCAGAAAGGCCACGTGGTCTGTGGCCACCATCACAGCTGTGGCCATCAGGAACAGGGTGAGCAGCCCCAGCCTCAGGAGGCAACTCAGCAGCTCCCCCTGGGACAGCCTCGGCCGGGCAGCCCAGAGCAGCCAGGCTGGTGGGGAGGCCACCAGGTGTGTGGCCTGGGCCTCCGCCAGCTGCCAAGCCAGCTGCCGGGTCACGTAGATATTGTCAAACTGCAGGTCAGTCAGGTAGCGATGGAGGTACCAGCCCGAGTCCACCAGGAGGCCCAGCATAAAGAGCCCTGCGACCACCTGCTGGGTCCCCAGCACGGCCGCCCGGGCCAGGGACTCCAGGCCAGAGAAGTCCTCCAGCACCTGCTGGGTGACCCTGAGCATGTGAAGGCGGAACACTGAGCCGTTGCCCTGGGCCTGCAGTGTCCAGCCCTGGCTGCCCGCTGGGCCAGCAGCGCCCAGAGCCCGGGACGCCGCGTGCAGCCGGTGAGTGGTGTTGAGCAGACTCTCCAGGGAGCCCTCTGTGACACATCTCAGCACCTGCCCCGCTGCGCCCATGTTGGCCAAGACGTTGGGCACCACGGTGACGCCCAGCGTGGTGGTGCTCCAGGACAAGAGCAGGCAGCGGCCCTGCTCCGTGCCCAGGGTAGGGGCGCTGAGTGCAAACAGGCAGCGGGCAGGGGGCACCAAGCCCAGCACCAGGAAGACCAGGAGGCCCCAGACAGTGGCCACCGTGGCCGAGGGTCCCAGAGGATAAAGCAGCGAGGACACGAGCCAGTGGTGCGTCAGACCTGCAGCAGCGACAGCCAAGCAACCGCACAGGAAGAGCTGGGTCAGCAGCTGGCCACAGCTGGTTGGGACCGGCTGAGAGAAGGCGACCCAGGCGGCCTGCAGGGGGCCGAGGACCTTGCAGAGGCCCAAGTGCCAGAACCTCCACCTGCACACAAGGAAAGGGGGGGGGTGCTCTTTCAGGAGGATGACGGGTTGGATGGCGGCCCAATGCCCCTAATCCACAAACCCTTCAATCGTTAACAGGCTCCCCCTGAGCCACAGGGGTTGGCACTCTTCCCCTGTGGGCCAATCCCAGTAACTCACCCCAAAGCCACAGGACCCAAGCGGAACTAGTCAGAGGCTGCCCTAGGATTATCCTCACTGGACTTGTCAGGGAAGACCCCAGTTCCTGGGGATGTGAGGATGGATGTCTGGGCTGCCTGGGTCCGTGATTCCAGGTTTGGGAGGGTGCCTTGCCCCAGGGAATGAAAGAATCATGGAGAGAGAAGCGCAGATGAGAGAGAATAAGAAAGAGACAAACTTCGGGAGAGAGAGAGAGAGAGAGACACTGTTTCCCCTGAATTCACAGTCTTGGTTGGCTTCCTGTGTCATTCTGGACGTTCCTTCTCTGTGGACCTCAGGGTCTCCTCTATAATTTGGAGGCATGGGGAGTGGATCCGTTGACCACTCGGGAGCTTTTCTACTCTGTTGTCCTTATATTCATTAAGCAACTACTATATGCTTACTATTAGAGAAACAGGAATGAATGAAACAGACAAGAATCCCTGCCCTCCTAGAGCCTGCGTTAAAAAGTGATGGCAGAGGAATTCGTGAGAAGAGGTTGGGTTCAGGATACATTCTGTTGGAGGAGCCAACACAACAGGCAGTCTGAGAGGAAGAGGGAGATCAAGGATGACCTTGAGGTTTGGTGCCTGAGCAACTGAAAGCACCCAGGTGTTGTCCGAGATGGGAAATAAATGACACGTAAAATCATTGATTTATAGATGACATTTAAAGCCATGGGGCAGGACAGGAGACTCCTCGGGACGGTGCGTTGGTGGGGAGGAGAGGCACTCGAGGACCAGAGCCCTCGCCCCAGGCTGGGAGGTGAGAAGGAGGCTGGGGAAGCCGGCCAGTACAATGTTCCAAGAGGGGGGTCACCACATATGTCAAGTGCTGCTGATGGATCAACAAGGCTGAGGACCGAGCAATGACCGTTGGCCTGGAAACTGCCCAAGGGTAGCTTCGTGGCATCTTGGGCCAAAACCTAACTAGAGGGGGCCTGGGAGAGACTGGAAGGAGTAGAACGTGAGACAGGAGCATGCTGACCCATGTTTGCAGTAAAGGTGCGCAGACAGGGTGCCTCGGCCGCTGGGCGGGGTGGGGGGGGCCGAGATGGGAGAGACTCTAACAGGTTTGCAGATGGGAGAGCCAATCAAGAGGGGGGCTTGGATGAAGGGGAGGCCCCCTGGAGCCATCTTTTCGGTGGTGGTGGTAGCGGGTAAGATGGACAGCACAAAAGGAGGGGTGGGTGACGGGCAAAGTGTGGGTTGCCAAATCTCAGTTCCTCTGATGCACAACTGAGAAGTGGTTAAGGGCATGGCCTCCAGACTGCCTGGGTTCAAATCCTTGCTTCACCACTCACCATCTGTGTGACCTTGGTCAAGTTTCTTAATCTCTCTGTGCCTCAGTTTTCTTATTTCTATAAGACATGTAACTCATGTCTGTAACATGGGGGAATAGAAGTAGCATCTCGTAGGGTCACTTTGTGTCTGGGACAGAGTAAGGAGCAAGTCACCTGTTATCTGTCACGAGAGCATCAATACCACCAGGGGAGGGACTTGGTCTCTTGTGCTCACTGATGTAGCCCAAGTGCCTGGAATAGTGTCTGGCATGTAGCTCCCTAAATGTTTGTAGGCTGTCCTAGGATTGCTTCTGTTTGCTCAGGGTGGCAGGAAAGCGAGGTCAGCGTTGATGGAGAGCGTGCTGGAGGAGGCAGTGGGAGCTTGAAGAGGAAAGAGAGGGTGGAAAATAGTTGGGCAGGAGGTTGGGAGAGTTAACGAACCAGGGCAGTGCTATCCAAGCTGGGCAGCACCAAGGACCCACTTGTGTCAGAGATGATGAATTAGGGCCTTTCTGGCCCCTGAGGGCATTTTCATTTAGGACTAAACCTCCTGCTATTGTAATAATGAGTATTCGGGGCATGGTAGCCGTTAAAAGAATAGCGAATAATACAAATGATAGGGGAAGGGAAGCCAGCTCTAAGTCATGCTGGAGGCCAAGGCGTGGGGGGTGCTGGGAATGACATGGAAAGTGGCTGCCATCTGCTGAGGGCTTACTCCGAGCCGAGCACGATGGCAAGCCCTGTGTGTGCATTTTCTCATTCAATTCTTTTTTTTTTTTTTTTAAGATTTTATTTATTTGTTAGAGAGAGATAGAGAGCACAAGCAGGGGGAGCGGGAGAGGGGGGAGCCCGATGCGGGGCTTGATCCCAGGACCCTGGGATCATGACCTGAGCCGAAGGCAGACGCTTAACGACTGAGCCACCCAGGTGCCCCTCAATTCTTACAGCTATCTTGTAGAATTATTACTACTCTCCTTCACAGATGGGGAAACTGAGGCTCAAAGAGGTGGAGTTTACCCAAGGTCACGCAGCTGAGGAATGGCAGAGCCTGAGGCTAAGCTCATACCCATCGTGCCTGACCAAGGACTGTTTTCTTGCCTGTGGTCCCAGTGTCCAGGGTCTCCAGACCTACCCGGTCCTGGCGCGGTGCTCGGCGGTCCCACATGGAGCCCTCATGCTTCCCGAATAGCTGTGGGTCTGGATCAGGGCAGGCAGGCTGAGGCAGTGCGGGCAGGTGGGCAGGAAATGGGGAGAACTGTATTCTCTAGAACTTGGGAAAAACCCTATTGCTTCTGCTTTCTGGCTCTTAACTAAGCCCTCCTGCTGGCTTTGTCCCGCCCCTGCCTGGGCCCACTTCCCAGGGGGTTGGGCAAGCTGCCTCATCCTCTTCCGGCAAGCAGGGGTGGGTGCAAGTGGGTGCAAGGTGTTGGAGGAAAGAGCGTTTTCCAAGCAGTTATCTGTGATCCTGAGAGCAGGAAGGTAGAACTGCTCCCATTTCACAGAGGAAGAAACTGAGGTTCAGAAAAGCCATACCGCTCATTAGTGGTAGTGCCAGGACTAGAACTCCGCTTGGCTTCCCCTTGCCCTCCCCCTCCACAGTTGTGGGCCCCTAGAGGAGCCTGATCCCCAGCTGTGAGCAGTGGGAACCCATAGGAGACAGTTGGACCTCGCTGAGACTCTCTTTCAAGCGTAGTGGCTCCCATCTCCTTTCTAGCTGGCTTTCTGTCTTTAGCTTTGTCCCTCCCTACCTGTGTGACCTTGAGCAGGTAACCCCATCAGTTTCCTCCTTTTAAAAGAGAGAAATGATAGTAACAGTTAACATTTATGGAGTACTTGCTAAGTATCAGACACACTTCTTGTTCTTTTTTTTTAAGATTTTATTTATTTATTTGAGAGAGAGAGCAGGAGTGGGGAGGAGTGGGAGAAGTAGGAGCCCAATGCAGGGCTTGATCCCAGGACTCTGGGATCATGACCTGGGCCAAAGGCAGTGGCTTAACCGACTGAGCCACCCAGGTGCCCCACGCTTCTCAATAGTTCTATTTGAATTCCCTGAATGCTTATTTCCAACAACCCTTTGTGGTAGGTACTGTTATTTCCATTCTTCAGTTCAGAAAACTGAGACCCAGAGAATTAAGTCCCTTGACCAAGCCACTCAGCTAGTAAGAGGTAGAGCCATGACTTACAGCCAACGGTCCTGCTCCAGAGTCAACTGGTCAGCCACTGGGCTCTACTGGTGTGGAGGGAAGGGTTCACAAGACTCGTGTTACCTTCAGATGCATCTGGCACTGCAAACAGTAGGCATTTAATAAGTGTGAGGTCCCTGTGTGCACACCCTGCTGCAGCATGTGCCTGGCAGGTACACTTCCAGGCTGATTGGAAAGCCAGTCCCTATCTGGAAGCAGACACTCCCCCCCCGCCCCCCTCCTCTCTGTGCTCTATCTCTGTCAGTAGGCTGCCTCCTCCAGGAGCCCTCCGCTGTGCCCCCAGGCCTCCACCCTGCAGGATGGAGGGGCCAGTGAGGAAGGGCACACCTAGGTGGTGCTCCAGACTCCCCATCCTTTTCGGTTATAAGGACATGTTGCCTGGGTCACTTGCTCAGGCCTGAAGGAGGGTGTTCTGTGGCTCAGATAGGGGAAGTGACATTCTCATGGTCACACAATCGAATGAGACACTTGTGGCCCTCAGAGAGCCTGACACCCTTCCCAGATCTCAGGCCCCTCCAGGAAGCCAGGCCAGGCACAGAGAGTCTGCAGAGAACTGAGCCCAGAGTAGACGGGGAGCAGGAGCCCCGGGCGCCTGCAGAGGCCAGCCAGCCGAGGCAAAGGAGCAGAGCAGACCAGGATGGAAACAGCGTGAACTGCCGCGTGTAGACCTACTCGAAAGGACAGCTTCGGCCCTGCTCCGGTTGAGGGTTGAAGTCCCTTGAAAAGAGGTCCGACATTACCAGATTTTCCAATTATTCCAAAAATGCCAGTCATTCCCTTTTTTATGTAAAAGTCTCCAAGTTTTTAAAGCCAGCATTAAAAAAAAAAAAAAAGACCTCTGGGCCGGCCAATCTTACCAAGTCTGTGGGCCAAAGCCAGCACGAGGGCCGCCGACTTCCAGCCTCTGCAGGAAGCCTCAGCAGGGCTGGTGCGGGAGCTGCCTAGATGTCCGTCTGCACCGTGGGGGCTCTGGGCTGGGGGTCGAAGATCTGCACGGGAAAGTCAGCTTTGCCACTTACGGACAAGACACTGTCCTTTTCTGAACTTGTGTGGGCTTTGCTATCATGAGACTACTAATATCTCCTTAGGGTTGCTTGAGCATTCAGTGGAATAATGTATGTGGAGCATCCAGTAGATAGATACACGCTCCTGCCCTCTCCCGCCTGGGCTGACAGCTCTGCCTAAGTGAGCCCCAGGCTGTTTAGACCTGATTATAGAGGCTTCTGTGACGCCCACTGGGCCAGATCCCTGGCCAGGGTCCCCATCACATAGGGAACTTTAGGGCATTGTGCCGGTCAGAGGGGAGCGGGCCTGGCAGGCACCAGCCAGGCTTTGCCTACTTTCTGCAGTGGCCCCAAGACTGGTTAAGGACCATGTTGGTCATTTCCTGAAGACCTCTGGTAAATGTGTAGGATTTGGGAGTTTGGTGGTATAGGGAAGGAAAGGGCAGAAGATATTTTTGGCTTTTCTCAGCACATGTAGGCAGTCACTTCTGCCTACATAAAGCTGGCCTGGCTCCAAATCCCACAACATCCGGAAGGGTCTTCTGAATCATCCAAAATAGAATCAGCTTTTTGAGGGGAATTTCTGGGTAGAGGATTCAGAACCATAAGACAGTATAGGAAGAGGAAGTGGTAAGCCTTCAGATCTACGATCAGCATCGGAGGTCCAAAGAATATTGGAGTCATTGAATTTTATAGCCCATGGGCATAGAATATTGCCACCATCCACTCAGCCTGAGAATATGGAGAGTTGGCTAAAATCTTACCAAATAGACGATGCTACCCAATAGAAACAGAATGCGAGCCATGTATATAATTAAAAATTTTCTAGTAGCCACATAAAAAAGTGAAATTTATTTTAATAAAATTTTTATTCAACTTTTAATAAAAGTTTTATTCAACTTAATATATCCCAAACAGTATCCTCTCAAAATGTAATCAATATAAAATTTACTAAGGGGATATTTTTTCTTTATTTTTTGTACTCAGTTTTAAAAACCTGGTGTTTTGGGCGCCTGGGTAGTTCAGTTGGTTAAGCGACTGCCTTCGGCTCAGGTCATGATCCTGGAGTCCCTGGATCGAGTCCCGCATCGGGCTCCCTGCTCGGCAGGGAGTCTGCTTCTCCCTCTGACCCTCCCCCCTCTCATGAGCTCTCTCTCTCATTCTCTCTCTCTCAAATAAATAAATAAAAAATCTTTTAAAAAAATAAAAAAATAAAAACCTGGTATTTTTAAAATGAAGAGAGTCAGTGTAAGGCATTAAGGAAGGGTGGGGACTGTGGCAAACAAGAGAGTTCACCTATCAGTTTGAGTTTTCCCTTCACCACTACTCAGCTCCAAACAATTGTTGCCAGGTAACGATAGGGTCCCATGTTGCCAGAACTTCTGGTCTTTTCTTTTCCAAGAGAAGCACAAATCAGAGTTTTAATGTGAAATTTTCTGAATTTAAGAATATTAGCAGTCAATTAATAGTTTAAAACTCGGGTGCCTGGGTGGCTCAGCCATTAAGCATCTGCCTTCAGCTCAGGTCATGATCCCAGGGTCCTGGGATCGAGCCCCACATCGGGCTCCCAGCTCAGCAGGAAGCCTGCTTCTCCCTCTCCCTCTCCCCCTGCTTGTGTTCTTGCTCTCACCATCTCTCTCTCTGTCAAATAAATAAATAATTAAAAAAAAAGTTTAAAACTCATGAAAGGTGTCCCAAAAATCCTGATTGTGAGATGGATGCAGACCTGGGGACCACTAGATTACAAGCTCTGATTTGGTCTAAACCTTCCCTGCTATGTTTTCTCAGTTTGCCCCTCCAGACCCTGTCTCCACTCTTCTCCTCCCTGCCCTGAGCCCTGGGGTTAGACCTGGATGCGCAGCCTCAAAGAACTCTCCTACATTCTGGCTTCTGTGGGTGTGATGGTTAGCTTTCAGTGTCAACATGGCTGGGCCGCAGCCTCCAGCTATTTGGTCAAACATTATTCTGGATGTTTCTGTGAGGGTGTTTTTGGATGAGATTTACATTTAGATTAATGGAGTTTAAGTGAATCAGATTGCTGCCTCATAATGTGGTGGGCCTCATCCAATCAGTTGAAGGTCCGAATAGAACAAAAGACTGACTTCCCCTGAGCAAGAGGGAATTCTGCCGGCAGATTGCCTTTGGACTCTTGCCTGGGCATACATACATATATATTCCATCCTGTTGGTTCTGTTTCTCTGGAGAACCCTGACCAATAAGGTTGGGTTTGGTCATGGAGAGTGCTGGCAGGAGAGCCGAAGGAGGATGTAGAGAAAGATCCAGGGCAGCTTTCCCCTTTCAGAGTCATCAGGGGCTGTCTTGTAAGGAATAAAGGTGCCAGCCGCACATGGGCCTCAGTCCCTCAGAGCCTCGGCTGGGAGGTGCTCCTCCCTCCCTCCACCGAGGACTCACATTTTCCCTCGTGGTTTCCCTTACCCTCTGCCCACACCTTGGAACTAGACCCATTACTAAGCTGTCCTCAAATAACTAGTCTGTGTGCTTACTATTGCCTTCTGAGACCGGGACCCTGACTCTATGCACCCTTATCTCTCCAAAGTCCAAGACATAAAGGACCCGCCTAAGGTGACACAGCATGTTACGGGTAGAGCGAGGAGTCCAAAGTGGCTCACTGAACCCCTCGTTCAGTGGCTTTTATTCATCTTGTTTTTCATCTGCCATCACTGCTTCCAACCCTCTGCCCACTTGACTCTGTAAGTTCTTGATCTATGTGCCAGAATATGTATGTGTGTATCCGAACCTTCCGTATACCTGTTGTTCATCACTTCTGTGTGTTGCTGTGTTTTCCATGGTGAGCTTCCCCATGTTTCACTTAAATGCCATCACTCCCACCCCCCGAAGGTCACCTAGGTGGCCTCCAGCTCCTGGGTACCTCCAACAGCAGTGGCCCAAATATCCTCCTACATCGTCTCCGTAGGGACTATGGGACAATTCTGCTGGGATATGAACCCAGAAGTAGGAAAAGTGGGCCCCAGGGAATGCAGGTAATGAATTCTCCTAATTACTGCCATGTCGCTTGCCAGGCTGACCGTCGGAAGTAACAGTCTCCCCAGCAGCACAAGAGGGTGTCTGTCTTCTCCTGTTCCATCATCACTTCTTGTCCGCTTGCCTAGTTTCTGCCGGTCGGACTGGTGTGTTGTTGCATCTTGGTTGAACTTGCATTTATCTGATGACGAGTGGATTCGAGCATGACTTTATCGAGCTCTGGCCATCTTGACAGCCTGCTTTAAAATGGCACAGCTGTATCTCGCCCTCATCCTGCTCGCAGGTGTTACGGTACGAGCCTTCCACAGAGAGTGACCAAGCCTCCTCCCGTCTCTGTATGAGGATGTCACTCTTCCCACGAAGGAGTGGAACCTAGTTCCCTCCCCTTGAACCAGGCCAACTTTTGACTTGCTTTGATCAATAGAATGTGGCAGAGTTGAATTCTTAAACTCTCAAGCCCAGACTTTAAGCTTCTGCTTTTGCCTTCTGAGAAGCCCACTGTTGGGTTCAGAGGTTTGGGTTAGACTCCCTGGAGGCTCCACAGTCATCATGGACGTTCAAGTTCCAGCTAAACTCCCCGCTGAGTGACCCCGGCCACACCATGTAGAGCAGAGACAAAACAATCCCTGCAGAGCTCTGTCTAAATGTGGAAACATGGCATGCCTGGGTGGCTCAGTGGGTAAAACGTCTGACTCTCGATTTCAGCTCAGGTCATGATCTCAGGGTCATGAGATCGAGCCTCGAGTCAGGATCTGTACTGGGCATGGAGCCTGCTAAAGATTCTCTCTCCCCCTCCTCCCTCTCCCTTTGTTCCCCTCCCCTGCTCAAAGTCTCTCTCTCTCTCTAAAAAAAAATTTTAAATGCAGAAACATAAGCCAGTAAGTTGCTGTGTTCTAGGGCCTGAGTGTTGGGTGGTTTGTTATATAACCACAGTAACTAAAACAGGTATTTTGCTTTGTGTTTGTTCTTTCTGACTTCTGGATGTTCCTCTTATATTCCAGACATGAGTCTCATATATATTTCCAATGATCCTTACCACCCATGCCACCCAGCTTCCTCCCATGCCACCGTGAGCACGTGACTGACTCCTTCTGGTCTCATTCTAATGCCACCTCCTCAGAGAAGTCCTCCCTGACCACCCTGGTTGAAGTAACTTCTGAGTCAGTTTGTCACATTGTCCAATTTCATCTTCTTCTTAGCCCATATCATGACCCAGAGTCATTTTATTTATTTGTTTACCTGCCCACTGCCTATCTCCTCAGCTAGCATGTAAGTTCCATGTGGATGCGGACAGTGAATGAACACATAATCAGGTTTTAAATAAATATTGTTGAATGAATAAATGGAAGAAGGAGTGAGCAAAGAAATGAATGGGACAGACCATGGACCAGAGGGCAAGATTGCTTTCTCATAAATTTTAGTATAGATTCACTTATCAAATATTTACTGAGCACCTGTTATGTGTCAGAAACCATTCTAGGTACGAGAGTTATGGCACTCAACAAAATAAAGTTTGTATTCTGATAAGTTGGTATTCTAGAGGGAGAGAAAGTTAATAAACAAGAAAATACATGATCCAGTGGCCTGGTTTAACACTAAGAAGGAAAATATAGTGGAGTAAGGAGATGGAGAGTAATGAGAGCAAGATTTTATACCAGATGGTCAGGGAAGAGTCTCTGGGGAGGTGACATTTGAGCAGAGAACTGAATAAAGTGAGGAAATAAGCTCATAATTGGAAGCAAAGTGTTCTTGGTAACGGGAACAGCATGTGCAAAGGCCCTGAGGCAGGGCAGTATAAGCATGTGGTTGGAGTGGAGAGGGGAGAGCAGTAGGGAAGTGAAGTCAGGGAGGTCAGTTCCGTGGAAGCCCCAGCTCAGGAATTTGGCACCTTAAGGCTCTCTTATGCCGGGGTGCCTGGGTGGCTCAGTCGTTAACCGTCTGCCTTTGGCTCAGGTCATGATCCCCAGGTCCTGGGATTGAGCCCTGCATTGGGCTCCCTGTTCCGCGGGAAGCCTGCTTCTCCCTCTCCCACTCCCCCTGCTTGTGTTCCCTCTCTCGCTGTGTCTCTCTCTGTCAAATAAATAAATAAATTAAATCTTAAAAAAAAAAAAGAAAAGCTCTTTTATGCCCAGAAAGCAAATAATCTGTAGGCCCAGTATTGATTAACACTCTTTATTTTATAGCATTTTCAATCAGAACTATTTGAAATCACGATTCATCTGGTTACAAGTACCATGGGTTTCTCTGCGGATGGACTTCTCCCATCCCCTGTTCTCCACGAGTGCTGCTCCCAACCGCCATGGGCTGCAACTCTGATTGAATTCTAAAGTACTCACGTGGGAAGAGGTGAAGCCCATCCTCCAACTTGGGGGCTCCTCCTCTCTCCTCCCCGCTGCTCCCAGGGAAACATCCATGACTCACTCGTGCCATTCTGAGGACGAGTTCAGTCTCTGGGTGCCGCCGTCCCAGCCCCTACTGCTCAGGGAACTTCATCCCTCAGATATGTAGGAAGGGCAGACATGAGGCTTCCAGACCCCCCACGGGCACCTTAGCTAATGCTGGGTCACTCATTCCATATCCTGAGCTCCTGCTGGGCCTGATACTGTGCTGTTCACTGGGGATGCCCAGATGCTTCTGCTGGAAACAAGGAGGGATCAGATCTTCTAGGACAGCCCCCACCAGCCACTGGCTCAGGGGAAGTCTCCGTTGGCCCCCTCTGCAGAAGAAGGTTACGATATTTTGTCTGCCTGAGAAATTTTACCCTGGCCTTTTATGAGGCCTCAATGTATCTTCTGACTTTTTTTTTTTTCCCCTCATTCCTGAAAAATGTGGCCTTTGCTAATTAAACATGCTTACCCCTCGGGGTATGGGTAGGGAGGTAAAGACCAGCTGCTGGAATAAGGAGTAGCGGGCAACCACAAAGGCCCCCGCGGGCCACACGTAGGAGAGTCCTCGCTGAAAGGATGGTAAGGCCAGGGCTTGGCCTGACCCCAGAATTATGGTCAAACTGAATCAGATTGAACAGGAAAATCCTAAAAAGCTTAGGTAGAGATGTCAGCTGGGGGTTTCTAGAACTCCCCTGGTGTACTCAGGCCCCCAGAAGCGCAGCAAGGACGATTTGCACAGCCTCCCTGTCCTCAGGAGGTCATCTGTCCCTCCCCTGTCTCCAGGGATTGAAAGTAACCCCGGCTGCGGTGTACCGATAGGGGTCATAGTCAAACAACGGGCACAGAATGGGCACCGACCGAGCAGGACACACCGTGGTTGCAAACAGCTGGAACGCTGCGGCCCCAAAAGCCTCCCTGAGGAAGGTGACATCTAAAGGCAAGATGATCTCTCCAGAGTGTAACCTAAAGTAGGCCATGGGGGATGTTAGCAGTGCCCATAGGAATTGATGCCCCCCCATTCCAACTGTTTAAGTCAAATGCCATATTCCAGATTTGCTTCCTGTTGCTGAAATAGGGCTCTCTTGCATCCTAGCCATGGAACAGCTCAGAGATAAAGGAGCTTGTTTTTCTGGCAGCGGATCTGGGAGATATCTGGGCCCTGACCTCCATGAAAGAGAAGGAGAAGGTGTCCTAGATAATGAGCCTGTGGGCCCAAGTGGACCACTGGAGGTCACTCTTGCTTGCTGCATACTGGATCACGAAAAGAACTGCTCGATTGTCCTGTAGAGTCCTAGCAGCAGGTGATGGCAGAAGCCTTCTGGGAGGGCCCGGCCCAGAGAGAGTCCCGGAGGGGGACTCAAAGGGTCCGAAATGTGTCGTTGGCCAAAGTGGATGGCAGTGCTGTGATGTTGGCTGAGTGGATGTCGGCCCAGTCCGGGAAGGTGCCCAGCTGGAAGATGGTCTGTGCCCAAGTATTCATGGCCAAGCTGAGCAGCAGGACACCCATCAGGTTCATCAGGAGGCCTGTCCGCACCTGAAATGGAGCCCAGGTGAAGGGAGGGATCAGCTCAGAGCCCATTGTACAGATGGGAAAACCCACGCCCAAAATCAGGAACTCACTCACTCAAGATCTCCCAGCTGGGAAGTGATGGTTCCAGGACACAGATCCCGGCTGGTGTATGCCCAAGACCCTTCCATCTTTACGTACCCTAGGCTGCCCCTTGGAGAGCTAAAATGTCCCCATCCGCCGAGTGGTTCTAGGGGCCAGGCACTGTGCTGTGTAGGTGTCGTAGAGACATGCCATCCCTATGACACCCTCGAAGGGTGATTATCATTACTTCCCCTTTACGGACGAGGAAAACGAGGCTCCGAGAAGTGGGCTTACCCAGGTCCCACAGCTTGAAAATAATCTGGTTTGATCGATGACACACGTACACACTCACACACACACTCATACACACTCACACCTATCCACACTCCGGGTCTACTTAAGGCTATACTTTTTTGTTGTGAGGCATTTGTCTTACAGGAATTCTGACCTTTTTAAGTAGCTAGAACAAGTCTGCCTGTTTGCTTTTTCCCCAGGCTAACCTCTTGCGCCATTCAGTCCAAACTTGGGCTGAAAATCTCTGTTTCTCATCCGGGTTTTCTGGTTGTTTGACCTTAGCATTGCTCAGCTGTGAACTGCGCGGTGAGAGAGTCACTCCCTTTTCAATCCCTTTTTGAATCTATTCCTCCCATAGAAGGTCTCCCTTAGGTGCTGTCATGCCCTTAACACTTCTCTCTTCCTTGCCAATTGCCCTCCTGAGCAAGCAGGGGTTCCGAACCTTCTCCAGGTCATCGGTTTCAGGGCAAATGTAATTATTTTGCTTTTTTTGTCTGTGCCTTTTTTTTAGACTTACCTTCTACGGCGTACAATACCAGTTTTCCATGCCCAGATGCGTCAGAAACTCTTCTCTTTAAATACTCTTATTTAAAGTGTTTTAAAAAATGTAAGTTGAGGGGCACCTGGGTGGCTCAGTCGGTTAAGCGTCTGCCTTCTGCTCAGGTCATGATCCCAGGGTCCTGGGATCGAGCCCTGCATCGGGCTCCCTGCTCAGCAAGGAGCCTGCTTCTCCCTCCCCCTCTCCGCCTGCTTGTATTCTCTCTCTGTCATGTAAATAAATAAAAATCTTTTTTAAAAAAATGTGAGTTGATTTAGGAGAATTGTTACATCAATATTGCCACGGATGGCCCGCAGAAAGGGCGTCAGTCGTGAAGGGAGTACGCCCAGTGACAAGGTCCAACTGCCTTATGCTGACCTGCCTCTGCAGAAGAGCCCTGGTGACTTCGGAGGATCAGAAGGGGACTGGCCAAAGCTTTGGGGTGGCTGGGAGGAGGGCTGGGCTCCTGGGAGCCTGGCTCCAAATGCCTGCTTTGTCCCACATTCGTCATGTCAACGACCTCCACCATCACTCTTGGGAGCAGAGCCTGCAGGTGGGCACGTGGATCCAGACTGGCTCTGACACGTCTGCCCCTCTGTGCCCCCTTGTACCCCTCGGCCTCTTCCCGTCCCTCGCGATGTCTCTCCATTTCTCTCACTGTCCCCTTGTTCTCAGGATGGGCCTTAGGTCGCATCTCTGCCCTCTTGCTGCCTTCCCTAAGCGGCCTCCCCATTCCACACTCAGCCCCAGCCCCCAACGATCCACTTCACCCTGCAGCCACAGTGATCTTGGAAAGGCAGGAGTCAAACCACGTCACTGGGAAGTAGGGAAGCTGAAGGGACTCCATTTTAGAAAGGCTCCGCCTCGGCTGTTTTCCTGCCAGGCCCCGTTTACTGTCGTTCCATACTTTGCCCCTGAATAAGCCAAAGAAGCTGTGTTCCCACTTCGAGGGGGAAGCATGAAAGTGAATTAGTCTCTGAGTTCTGTCCTAGCCCCTAAACACCTGATAACATCTAAGAAGAGCCAGATCCCAAACACATTCCAGGACATCAGCTTCCAACAAACCCCGGCTGACGGTGGCATCCATACCCCGACCTCCAGTGATTTCTGGAATAGCCTATGGTTCACCTGACTCTCCCTTTGATGGGACCCTACAGTGGATTCCTGAAGGCAAACGATGTTCCCTAGACCCTTTCCCAATGTGAACCCCTAACCCCAAGCAAGGATGAGACTCATTCTCTCCTCTCCGAGTCTCCCAGACACTCCATCTACTACTCTCTGTCACTCACGCTATTCAATAAACTCCGTTTTCACTTTCTCTGGCTCACGTTTGATTTCTGTCCTGCGTGAAGCCAAGGACCCTCTTGGCTGGTCCTGTGGGACCTTCCCCTGGGTTCTCGGACCCAGCCTGCCTGCATGGATGGCCCTGCTCAAATACCTTTTAAGTCTTTCCACTGTGAGCCGCATAAGATCCCAAGTCTGTGCCCTGCATGCTCTGCACCCTTCCCCTCCCCCAGGCCTCTGGCCTCATCCTCCCAACTCCGCTCCAGGCACACCAGCCTCCTCCTTCTCTCTCTGTTTGCTCTGTGACCTCTTTCTGTCTCTCATTCTTGCCCACCGCCTCCCTCCCTTCCCCTCCGGATTATCCTGCTTGAGTCTCTGCGCCTGGAGAGACTGGACCAGGAAATGGTTTACACCAGTTTAAGATTTGCATTCCCTGAGTGCCCCCAGGCAGCCAGTGGAGGGGAAGTGACAGGGGAAGGCAGGAGGAGGGAGGGAGGAGCGGGTTCAGCAGGCGAGTGAGGGGAGAGGGACCTCTCCAGGCCCCCCAGGGTGCGAACTGCTGCTCCTCTCTCCTACAGATTCCAGGCACGGAGCCGTTGGCTGAACAAGTAAGAAAAGAGAGCAGTGCCCAGAGAGAGAAGGAAGTCCCTTGTCCCTGAAGTGGACTCTGGAAAGTCATCACTAAGGCAGTGTTTCCCGAAATTGTCTAAGCGTAAGAATCACCCCAGAGTGTTTGCTAAAACCAACCTAGATGGTCCGGCCCCCACTCCAAATGACTTATTCAGAGACTGGGGGGGGGGTTGGGGGTGGAGGAGCAGGGGCCCTGCCCAGGTGTCTTGCCCAGCACCTGCTGGCCGCCCCCTCTCAGGCCTCTGCTAGGTCGAGCCCCGACTCACCATGTCTTTGACCAGCAAGTGTCCGGAGGCGAAGGCAATGGAGTTGGGGGGTGTTGAGACCGGGAGCATGAAGGCATAGGAGCAGCCGACTGTGCCGGGGATCATCAGGTACAGGGGGTGCACTCTCAGGCGGATGGCCTGGTCCGGGTGCAGGAGAGACCACGACAGGGAAACAGAGAGAAGCCACCGCAACAGATGGAGATGGTTGAAAGCCACAACCACAGACAGAGACAGAAAGAGACACGACAATAGAGACGTACAGACAGAGATGGGCAGAGCGGCCAAGAACAATTGCAGTGGACGAGGAGACAGGTTTAGGGACACACAGAGAGACATGCAGCCAGAAACGCAGATCCACAGGCAAAAGCAGAGACAGAAACGAAGAGAACCCAAACCAAGAGACACACGGAGAAGACATTCCCAAGGTTAGTGACATTCCGGGGCCGCAAGCTTGGGCTGGGGAGATTTTTCTAGAACACACCTTCTCCAGCCTGAGAGTGTATCATCAGACCTGGAGGACTCGCTAAAACACAGCTTGCTGGCCCCACTTCCCCCAGAGTTTCTGATTTGGCAGGTCTGGGGTCACCCCAGGAGCCTGCGTTCCTCACAAGTTCCCAGCTGAGGCTCTAACATACCGGGTCCCCTGTCTGGTCCTTCCCTCAGCCAAACAGTCCCCATAGCCAGTCCCCGGGCACCTTTAGTTGGGGCATCACCAGATTTTGGAGACACAGAGAGTTCGAGATTGCATCTGTTGAGAAGCTTTTCCCAATTTCTAAGACCGTGTGAATCAAATGCATCTGTGTGTTGGCCTCATTCAGTGGGCTGGTTTGTCACCTCTCCCAAATGATGTATTCATCTACAATTCATTTTGGTCTCCTCTCTACTACTGTATTTAAGATAGGACATTTTTTGGCCCCTCGAGGGAATTTTGATAACCCAAAGCATATACATTTTCTCAAAAAGTGCTAAATTCACTCCCTGACATGTAAAACGTTTTGGTTTTGATGACAAGCACCATTTAGAACACTGTGCCATTCACTAGTGTCTTCTCCAGCAAAAGTTGCCCCAACAGACCTGGCTGGGTCCACGCTTCTCCTCCCCGACACCCCACAGCGCCCCCATCTCTCTCAATCATCTGCTCCCTCAGATCCTGGGGAAGGGTGTGAGTCAATCAAATCACACTTGGCAAGGTTTGGGGACCCCCCCACCCCACGCTACTGGTGGGGGTGTAAAATGACGTGCCCACTTTAGGACAATTTGCCCACATCTAGCAGAATCATAAATGCACATGCTCTTCAATCCAGGGATCTCATCCAGGCATGTAAGCAAAGGTGCACAGACAACGAAGGGTCCAGGAGGTTTTGCTGGTGACAGCAAAGGTTGGAAGCGACCTACGTGTCCCTCAGTAGAGATCTTAAATAGACCCACCGCTATCCACTCGTAACAGAATATCCTCCAGCCACTGAAAAAGGATAAAGTACATCTCTGTATGCTAACACAGTGTGATCGCCATTACAAATTCATGCAAAAATAAGCCAACTAAAACCAAAAAAAGTGGCTCAGATAAGTGTGCCTGGTATATCACGTTGACATACAAAACGTGAAGTTGCCACACTGATTTAATGTGATCAGTTCTGGATTCTATTAAGATAATCATATGGCTTGGTCTTCTTTAATCTATTTAAATAGAGATCTCTGCTGACCGCTCCTAGTGGTAATCGGTTTTGAAATTCTGAACACAAACTCTATTTGATCATGATATATTGGTCTTTTCACATGATTCTTAGATTTATTTTGCATTTTATTTATTTGCATCTTTGTTCATGTGTGAGATGGAGTTGTGACTTTTTTTTCCCCTTTGCTGTCCTTCTTTGGTTTTGGTGTCTGGGTTTTGTTCACCTTACTCCTGGATTGGACGGCTTTCTCCATTATTATTTCTCCATTATTCTGTGCTCTGAAATAGCGTGAGTAAGGTGGGAGCTAGCTGTTCTTTGCAGGTTTGCTAATTCTCACCTAGCCGACCCTCTGAGGACTGGCTAGTGATTTTTAGGGTGGTGGCTCTCAACGGGGGATGGTTTTGTCTCCCCCACCAGGGGACATTTGCCAATGTCTGGAGGCATTTTTGATTGTCATGGTTTAGCCAGTGCTACTGGTACCTAGTGGATAGAGGCCAGGGATGCTTCTGAACATCCTACAACGTACAGGACAGCCCCCCCCCCCAGATAATTTTTTGGCCCCAAATGCCAATAGTGCTGAGAAACCAACCCTTCTTCAGAGGGAGCTTAGAACTTCACCTACCATTAGAATTTCTCCTGTGGTTATTTGTCTACTCAGATTTCCTACTTTGTCTTAATCCACATTTGAAAATTTGTATTTTCCTAGGAAAGTCTCCAAAGGAAGAAAATTTGGTACACTTTGAAAGTATTTACTCTGCGTATTTCTTAAAGAAAAAAATCAGGGTCTGACACTTGCATGCATTTTGGAAGAGAGCAAAGGCCCCTGTAGCCGGGACGGAGCTCCTCATGGCGGGGGAGAGATTTCTGAAGCCTCCCCCCCGCTTCCCACTCTCACCAGCTCTGCCAGGACAGGCAGGAAGATGATGATAGTGGCCGTGTTGCTGGCAAACTCGGTGAAGAAGGCGATGACAACAGTGATGAGCAGCACAGCCAGGGCCGGGGGCACGTTCTCCAGGGGGTGCAGCTGCCCACCGATCCACGCCGACAGCCCCGACTCCTGAAGGGGGGGGGGCATCTGTTCACACCCGCGCCCGGCCCCAGCCGCCATCCCCAGGGGCTGGGTCCAGGGGGGAGGTTAGGATGGACCACCATGATGGCAACAGTGACAACCATACTCCTTCACAGATGGGGAGACTGAGGCTCAGAGAGGGTCAGTGACAGGTCCAAGGCCACACATTCAGCCAACTGGCGTCAGCTTCTCTGCTTCTTGAACTGCTCTCTACTCCAACTCTGTAGGCCCAGGACCCAAACCCCTTTGTTCCCCAAATAATCCAATTGGCTCTAGCACCCCTAAGCTCCAACTTGAGTGAGAGAGGAAAACCGGACCCTCCGTGGGTGGTGATGAATGACAAAAATATTAACACAATTGTGTATACAAAATATTCATTAGTAATCTGATCATTATCATATAATAATATATACAAGATATACTATATATCATCTATAAAACCTTTATCAGATATACGTTAAATATAGCACTATCAAAATGATTATCAACAATAAAGATATTTGTGAGTAATGATAAGGATGATTATTACAATGATAACGCAACATTGTATTATTACTTATTTTATCGTAAGAATCATCACCCCTGAGGCTTTACAGGTTGCTTGGCTCCTGCATGCATTACCTCCTAAACCCTTCCCAGCCTTTCTGGAAGGCAGACATTTGTCTCTGTGTTACAGGGAAGGAAACTGAGACTGGCAAAGTTTTTGTGACTTGCCTATGGTCCCCAAAAGTAATAACCTGAAATATATTTCACACTGAGGGCCATGTACTTCTTTTTTTTAGATTGTATTTATTTATTTGAGAGAGAAAAAGCATGGGCGGGGGAGAGGCAGAGGGAGAAGCAGATGCCCCACTGAGCCCAACACGGGGCTCGATCCCAGAACCCCGGGATCATGACCTGAGCCGAAGGCAGACGCTTAACCAACTGAGCCACCCAGGGCGCCCCAGTGCCATGAACTTCTGTAAGCAAACATGGGCCTGCAAAGCTCCCTATCACTTGGGCACCATCCTCTGGATGCACCAGTCTGTCACTGCCCCCCTTAATGAAGGGTGATGCCCAGAGCCGACGACAGCCCTCCAGGACAGAGAAAGACAGGTTAGATCGTTCCCTCCCTGGCTCCGGACTCTACCCCGCCCTCAGTGTTGCAGAATTCTCTCCATGCTCTCTCTGCTGACTTCTCCAGGAGTTACTCTACGTAGGAGTATTTAAATACTTAATCAAGTGTGTGCTTACCATAGCCCTTTTAGCAACCCAGTATCCTTTGATCCTGATACACTTGGGTTTTTCAAAGAAACTTTATACATTTCTTTTATGTTTGATAGAAATGTTACTGCTTATCTAGAACTTAAAATTTCATAATGGATTCTAGAACACAGCATAATGTTTTTACATAAATAAAATACTACACCTGGGGGCGCCTGGATGGCTCAGTCGTTATGCGTCTGCCTTCGGCTCAGGTCATGGTCCCAGGGTCCTGGGATCGGGTCCTGGGATCGCGCCCCGCATTGGGCTCCCTGCTCCGCGGGAAGCCTGCTTCTCCCTCTCCCACTCCCCCTGCTTGTGTTCCCTCTCTCGCTGTGTCTCTCTCTGTCAAATAAATAAATAAAATCTTTAAAAAAATAATAATAAAATAAAATACTACACCGGTCCCCATAATTTGACTTAAAAGTTACCTTCAAGGAACGAATAATAAATGCTTAAAGATATTTTTCCCTAGAAGAGTCTTTGTAAAATTTAGACGCTTCTTTGTTTGTCTGATAGCCTAGAAATGATGGTGCATGGCAGAGTCAAGGCCCCAGCCCTTCCCCATCCAGGGAATCTTTCAAGGGGAAAATGGGGCCACTGTTTTTTCCCAGAGGCCACAGCTCTGGCTAAGAGACTGATGGCAGTTGTGTGCGATTTAAGGGAGAGGGGCTGGAGAGAGGGAATATTAATGACTTGGGTGAATGAGAAGCCAAGAGCTCCCCTGTGGCCAGGCCTCTGGGTGGCGGGCTTCCAACCAACGTCCCAGCACACTCGGGTCCTTGGCTCAGCTTCCGCAACCACAACCAGAGGGAGGTCTGGCGGCGTCAGGGGAGAGAACCCCCTGCTGCCTGGGGTTCTCTTGGGGACTCCCAAGGGCTTCACCTGCCCTTTCCCATTCCCTTAGGTATTGGAAGCTCCGTTTCCTTGGAAACACACCGCCCCACAGTGTTCCAGGGACTCTAGAACCAGCAACAGGCAAGGTTGGATGCCGTGTGGCCAGAGGATGAGGAGAAAGGGCCCCAGAGTCAGCGTAAGCTTGTTTCCCACCTTAATCCTTCCTAGCCGTGTCATCCTGGGCAAGTAACTTAACCTCTCTGTGCCTCAGTGTTCTCATCTGTAAACCCGGATATAACAGTGCCTATCCCCGAAGGTTATTACTGGGAGAAAAGGAGCAAATCTACAAAGCAGTTGGAAAATGCCCCGGTACCTGGTGACCCCCCCCAACACGCCAGTTGTCATTATTAGCTTCAAGTCACAAGAAGCCAGAGGTGG
>NC_138378.1:12615228-12682116 GCF_054177405.1 Leptonychotes weddellii | reverse complement strand
TCCTATAACCCCGATATATTTGTAGATAAGTTTACTTTGGTGGAGATTAAATGAGATATACATGAAGGTGCCAGAAGAAGACCAATTTTTCAATCCATGAGATAGTAAAACTATAGTAACAATAACAGTAGTGAGGTTGAAGGTGGCTCTGGTTTTAGCAGCTGGTATGTATCAGCCCCGTTCTGGGCACTTTCCACGCCTCACGGCATCAACCCTCAAAACAGCCCGCTTCATGGGTGATGTCCAACAAATGTTTATTGAACATGTTATGTACCAGGACTCTTCTCGATGCCGGAACAGTAGTGAATAAAACAGATACTACCCCTGCCCTCGTGGAGCTTATGCTCCAGTAAGAGAGACACCAACAAGCAAACAAATGAGCAGGAAATTTAGGGGAAGGAAATAGTGGGGTGTTATAGGGAGAGTGGCTGGAGGGGAGGCTACTTTAGACATGGTACCAGGTGACCTTGGAGCTGACCTGAAGGGCCAGGACTCAAGATCTCAGGGAAGAGCCTTAGGCAGAAAGAAAGCAGATGCAAAGGTCCAGGGGTGCAAATGAGTCTAGTGTGGCTGACATTAAGGGGCCAGTGGGATTGGAGGGGAGCCAACGAGGAGAGAGAGGTAGGAGCTGACACGAGGGAGGTGGGCAGGGGCCGGGTCACGCTGGGCCCTGTGCGTAGGCCAAGGAAGCCTTCAGACTAGAGTCTAAATATATGGGGAGTCATGGATAGTTTTACAGCAGGAGAAAAATGCACTGAGGACACTAAGCGGTAAAGTTTAAGTGAGTTGCCAAGCTCAGAGCAAGCCCTGGGATCTGCTTCCAGCCCTAGGGAGTCCTGCAAACCAGCACTAGGGAGTCCACACATCCAGGCTCACCCTGGACCCCATCCGAGGACCTGTAAGCCCCAGGAAGCCTGGCAGTGGCCTGGTGAGGGCACTGGGCCGGTGCCACGAAGCAGGATGTGCCATGAGCACTCTGGTCCCTCCTGGGGCAGGCTGTGCTGGCCTGGGGAGGAGCCGGTACCAGCAGGGGTGGGGGGAAGGGGGCAGCTGCCAGACAAAGCCCTTGTTAAACAGAAACTCCAGCGGCGGCCCAGAGCTGGGCCAGGAGCCAGACCAGCCTCCTAGCGTGCCCAGTGGTCCTGCAGCCCAGCCCCCACTGAGCGCCGAGACTTTTCCCACCACATCCTGAACTCGGAGAAGCCTCCGGGGTACAGGGCCATCTCCTCTACCCCCTGCCTCAGGGTCAGGCAAGGTTCGTACCATCTGGATAAATGGCACCCTTTCCACTGAGTTGCTCAGGCAAGAACCTCCATGTCATCCCTGATTCTGATTTCCCTCTTGCCCCTGCATTCAATTATAATAACCAACCATGTCGGCTCTGTTCTAAGTTCCCCACATGCATCGGCTCATTTCATAACTGTAACAAGTCTATGACTTGGCACCGTTATTATTCCCATTTTACAGATGAGGAAACCGAACCACACAGTGAAGAGGTACAAGACCCACAACTCCAACCCAGACAGTCTGGGTTCGACAGCCCATGCTTTTTACCATTGTGTTGCATGGCCTCTTCAGGACCTGGATAACATGTCACTTCCTTTGGGAAGCCTTCCCCGATACATCCCCAATAGGACGCAGTAGTGAGAAAAGTCAGACAGGAGTTCAAATCCCAGCTCTGCTACCTATGAGCTCTGTTACCTAGGATCAGTCAATTAACCTCTCTGGTCCTCGAGATTCCTAAAACGGAGACAAAAACAGTACTGTTGCTCATGAGCACTCTGGTCCCTGCTGGGGCAGGCTGCCTTTTGCTCATTTTGAAGTCTATACTATTGTATTTGTATGTGTTATTTGTTGGGGAAAAATGAGCAAAATAAAAATATATGTCAGAAAAAGGAGTCGTTGGGTTGAGAACCTGAATGTGCCACCCAGACCACCTTCAGTGAAGGCCTTGTGAGTAACCTGGTGTAATGGCTTAGCACTCCGGACTCTGAAGGCCTGCATGTCCCAGTGCAGGGAACCAGGGCCTTCACTGTCAGCCCCTGAGGAGCTGTCTCAGACCTGAGAGTCGTCTTGGCCGAGGTCACACTCACTTTGGGGCGGCTCACATGCACAGACTGGTGCAGGGATGCCGGGGTATGGCCTGGCCATCTCAGACCAGTTGGGACATTTCTGAAGGGCCAGCTCAGCACCATGCTCCCTGTGGGGTTGGTGGAGGTGTCGTGGGGTCTGCTCACGATTGTGCTTCTCCCCCTGCCCTCTCCTGCTTCCTTCCTCCCCCCGTCCACAGGGAGGAACCTCAGGGGCACAACCTAACACCCCTGCTCCCTCGCCTGCATCTCAGAGTCTGCTCCCTGGAAGCAGAACCCACAAGACCACAGAATGAGGATTTAGAGAGTGAACAGGGAGTTCCTCATGCTCCCCATTTGCTATGTATTACACCAGCTATTACATTCTCTAATTACTTCCAACAACCCCGAAGAGTAGGAACTTTGATCCAATTCATAGATGAGAAAACTGGCACCCAGGGAGGTTTAGAAACTTGCCCAAAGTGCCCCAGTGAGGAGTGGTAGAGCTGGGATTTGAATCCAGATACTCTGATTCTCAAGCCTGGGCTTCTTACTCATATACACTTTAGGGATGTCTTACATCGTATCATTGTTGGAACCTGAAAATTAGAACTGAATTAAAGAAAGAAAGCAATTTGAGAAGAAATTTCAGGTTTCCTTCACCTTAATTTCAGATTAACGCTTAATTGGTTGTGGTTTTAAATGCCTTGGCTTACAAGGAGAGGTTTAGGGGTGAGGTGGAGCCCAGCATCATGACCTGGGGGTTCAAATCCCGGCTCCAACAAGCTCCTAGCTGCACAAACATAGGCAAGCTATTTAGCCTCGAGTAACCTCCGTTCCCTCATCTTTGAAGTGCGGACAGCAATCGCATCTACTTCGGTGGTGTTGATGAAGACGAACCGAGTCCCTGTTTGCAAAGTGCTCCACATGATGCCAGCACTTGGGAAGTTCTTGCTAGTGAGCCGTTAGGAGGCTGGACTCTGAAAGCAGTCTGACTGGAGTTGGAACCCCAGCTCCTGAGCAGAGTGCAATTGTACGACCTTCAGAGAGTTGCTTAACTAACTTCTCTGTGCCTCGGTTTTCCTATCTGTAAAATGGGGATACAAATATTACCCAGCCCCTAGGGTCAGCGTGAATGTTTGAAGGGTAACACTGAGGATGCACCTGTTCTGAGCAGGGCCTGCTGACACTGCACCTGCAGAGTGCTGAGAGCCAGAGCCTCCTGAAATTCTGTGCCCTGCTCCCCTCACTCTAGTCCCAGTCCTGCCTCTGAGCTCAAAGAGCCCTCTAGAACAATATTCATAACAACACTAACTGATTAATATTAATAATCTCTAATATTTATATCACGGTGGTTAAGAGTATAGGCCGTGGCGTCAAACTACCTGGATTCTAATCCTGAGTACGTAGCTGTGTGACCTTGGGCAAATCACTTTACTTCTCTGTGCCTCAGTTTCTTAATCTGGAGAATGGGGATAATAATGGCATCTACCTCATAGGCTTGTTGGGGGAAGTTTAAATGAGTTAATGTGTGTAAAGCACGCAGAACAGTGCCCGGCCCGGGGGTGGGGGTGAGCGTAGGGTTATTCCTCTGTGCCCACGGGACCCCTCGAGCCACGATAGTAGTATTTAGTGGTAGTGTGCTCATCATGAGCTCCTGGAGAGTCTGGATCAGACCTTACTCCTTTCCTTCACAGCACCGGGTGCTGAGGATGGAGCCATGGTGATCCCAATCTGGCAACTGGGGGATCTGGTGGTGGCTGGGGTGACCCTGAGCAGCCGGGACTGGCACCTGCGCCCCCCTCCCCAGACCTGCCTCCCGCTTGCGGCTCTTACCTCACAGCCTTTGGCCATGGCGAAGCCCCCGCCCAGGAGAAGGATGATGTTCCAAGGCACCGTGTCCTGGACCTTCTTCCACGTCAGCAAGGGCTCTGTCTCTGCATTGGAAGCTGGGTGGAGAGAAGACATTTAGCCTGAAGAGGGGACACCGGTCCCCCCGGGGCAGAGGGGGACCTGACACATACCCAGGACACTCAGCCTGAGGAAGGGTCACCAGCCCCTGCAGCCCCACCTTTGTGGGGACACTTGAGGGGGGGTCTCCCGGAAGCCACGTCTGGCTCCAGCATCTGATTTTAGGGCCTCAGGGAAAAACCCCGCGAGCATCATGAGGGGCGTCTGCTCTACTCAGAACGAAAATAATTGTCATGGCTCCCAGAGCGTGAGAACCTCCTGGAACCGGGCACCCCACCTCCATGCAGGACATCCTTTCAATTTCCCAAAACCCCTTCTGGGCAGTGCTGCTTTCACCCTCATTTATAAGAGAAAAGGCTCTCTTTGTAATTGAATGTGTACAGAGAGGGAAAAAGTGGAAGGAAATTCAGGAGAAGAGAAACGAAGAGTATCTTTGGTTCACGGAATTATGGGAGGATTTTTATGTCCTAAAAGGCAGCAGTGTCCGCGCGCAGTGGTTAGAACGGGAACCAGCAAACTTCTGGAAAGGGTCAGGGAGTGGATACTCCAGGCTCTGCAAGGCTCTGGGGAACCAGGCCGCCACTGTAGTGTGTGAGCAGCCAGAGAAAGGACATACGTGAGCGGGCGTGGCTCCCAGGGAACCCTACCGACCAAGGAGGGGTGCATTTGGGCCACGGGTTGAAGTCTGCCACCCCCGTGTTGGGAGCACAGGCCTGGAGACAGACCCTCCTGGGTGATGGCTCACCGCACGCCCTTGAAAGTGACCTGGCCTGCCTGAGCCCCCATTTCCTCGGCTGGCCCGCGGCACAGAAACAGTCCCTGGAGGGTGCTCGTGAACACTGACGAGGCAATGAGGGAGCTGCTGGTGGAGAGAGACACGGTCCTGGTCAGCTCACCGCCGTATCCCTGCGTCACTGCCTAGCACCTGGTGGGTACTCCAAAACACTTGTCGGCTAGTGGGATGCCAGATGCATCGCCCGATGCCTGGTGCAGAGTGAACATTCTTGAAATGGAACTGTCCCTGCAGGCGGCCACCAGGGAGGCGGGGAGGACAGGTCTGGCTCATGCATGGCGGTGCCCTACTTCCCAGGACAATTCCTGGTCACACAACCGTTGACATTTTGTTTCTCCCTCTCAGCTTTTTCCGTATTTCGTTATCTGAAATGAAAGCTGGAGATGTTGGGTGGCTCGGCCCTCTGCCTTTAGGCAATGAAGTATCATTTCTCTAAAGAGGCAGGCAAGGTCTGAAAAAGGAAAGGGACTTGCCCCACATAGGAGAAGGCCCTGACCATGGGTTTAACATCCCGCAGATTAAATGAGTGACACGGTAAGTGCTAATGAGGCCCCCCTGCGTCACGATAGGCACACAGCCTGCACTCTGATCGTCTTCATTATGGTCCCATCCTACCATGCCCTTGCTGCTGTTTCTTCAAAGCACAGCCTCGGGGTGCCTGGGGGGCTCAGTCGTTGAGCGGCTGCCTTCGGCTCAGGTCATGATCCCGGGGTCCTGGGATCGAGCCCCACATCGGGCTCCCTGCTCTGCGGGAAGCCTGCTTCTCCCTCTCCCACTCCCCCTGCTTGTGTTCCCTCTCTCGCTGTGTCTCTCTCTGTCAAATAAATAAAATCTTTAAAAAAAAAAAAAGCACAGCCTCTAACTATGGGCCTCTCACAGTCCAGCCCCACGTTACGCCCGCGAGCTGTCTGCAGTAGAGGCTAAGAGCAAAGGCTCTGAAACTGAACTAGATTTGAATCCCAGCTCTGCCCTTCGGCTGTGTGCTTTGAGCTAGTGACTCTACTTCTCTGAGCCTCAGCGTGCTCATCTACAAAAGGGAGCAATTGTAGCTCCTCAAAGACCCACTGGGGAGATGACATGGGCCCGTGGGGGCAAAGGGTTCAGCTCTGGGTGTGGCCCAGAGCAAGTCCTTGGTTATTCAATTTCACAAATAGATGTCGAGGACCTACCACTCCTCTCGGCACTGGGGATTCAGAAATGGCCAAAACCAGAGAAAATCCCTCCCCTTGGAGAACTTACATTTCCAGTAAGGGAGGCAGGTGAGAAACCAATAAATATATAATGTCAGGAAATTTAATGTGTTAGGAAGGAAAGAAAATAGGGTAGAGGGGTGGAGAGTGACAAGGGAGGGATGCTTTTCTGGAAAGTGTAGTCAGGGAAGGCTTCTCTGGGGAGGTGACATTTGGACAGAGTCTGAGTATAGTGATGGGAGTGAGCCACACGATATCTGGAGGAAGAGCTTGGTGGACAGAGAGGAAATGGAAGTCATCATTATCATCCCCATCATCATCCATGGGCACAGTGCCCAACATATAGTGGGCACTGTGTTGATACTTGCTGAGTGACATAAAGGGACAGAAATGCAAGTGTGACTCCCACCCAAGGAAGAATGGAAGGCAGCGGGTACAATAAGAAAATCAAGGTTGGCTTGGACGCCTGGGTTCTACCCTCTGTCTCTGTTTAGCTATCTGTGTGACCCTGATCAGGTCACTTTCTCTCCGTGGAAACTGGCCACTCTCTCAGGCTTCATGTAAGTCCTGGGTGCTGAGTGTGAGAACGCATCTTTTCAGCCCAGTCTGCGCAGGCCCACTGGTGGCCAAAGGACAGGTCGTGCTCATGGAGGCCCCCGTCTCCCCATCCACCAGGCAACCCCCGAATCCCCAGCCCAAAGAGCCCTCCGTGGAAGTGGCATGCTGTACTCCATGGGCAGACCAGACCCAGCCACCAGATGTGTTCTCACGCTGCTGTTGCTGGCCCACACGGTGTTTTTCAATTCAGATTCGTGGCCAACGTTTAAAATCAGGGAGATTGCATACAATTTTTTTGCTTCTCTTGAAAAACCAGCAAATCTGGCAAGACGAGTCCTGCTTTCCTACACGGTGACACTCGGTGGAAACTGAGTCACAGCTGCCCTTTTATTTAAAGGCTATTGGCTTGCCAGTTTTCCACAGACCCCATGACATGAGGGGGGTGCCCTGACGCAAGGGGTCTTGCCACTCACGAGCATCCTCGGCGGCTGTTTTCCTCATATAGACATTGTTCTCTGTGTCAACAATGTAAAAGGAAAGCCGGGCGGGGAGGGCCTTGTGTCACGAAACACATTTTCCTGCACCCAGTCTGCTGCACTCAACACTGTTCCCTCCCTGTGGGCATTTGAGTTTGCAACCTCTGTTCTATAAAACTACTAAGGCCAGGGGTGAAGAGTATCTAAGGGACATGTTCATTCTCGTTCAGTGGGAAAGCAAGGCCCAGACAACCTAGGAACTTACTCAGGGTCACCCAGCAAATTCGGTAACATAGCTGGGATACCGAACATGGACATCACAGGCCCTCCCCACAGCCCGGGCTGAGAGGAAGCTCTGGGCTTTTGGAGCCCACCCACAGGTGACAGAACCACGGACGGGACCCGACCAAGGGCAGCCGATCCCCAGGCTGGCTGGGAATCTACGAGGCTACGAGGTGGCCTGGTGGGAGAGCTGCCCAAATATCAAGCCAGACGAAGCAGATTCCACGGGAGGTAGAGGGACAGCAGGTGCACAGATGTGTAGCTGAAGATGAAAGGACAGAGAGCAAAGGAGGCCGTGTGCTACAGGGAGGGGCGTGAGCCGGCCGGCTGTGGGAGTGGGTGCCGTGAGAATGTGGGCATTACAACGGAGAAGACGCGCTTAGGGAACCCAAGTTCTAAAAAAAGTCAGGAACTATACAGCAGCAGAAGTGATAAAGAGGCCAAAGCTTAGAAGCAGTAGAAACTACGGAGAGGCCAGGACATGGTCCCCGGAGTGCGTGATGAAGAAAGCCAGCTGGAAGCCAGCCCGAGGAGCAGAGACAAATCCTGCCTGGATTGCAGAGTCTTTGCCCACAGCTCCTGGGACCCAGTGTTCGCTCAGCAGCAATAACTGTTTCTGGGGCCCTGTGATATCGTCTCCCTGCTGATCCCTCCGTTATGCCCCACGCTCAGACCACTCCTCCACAATGGCGCTAACCTGCCTGTGACTCTAGGTGACAACCCCACTTCTGACTCCCAGTGCAGAGCTCATCCCACCGCCCCAGCTGGATTAAGCTTGTCACGGGTGCTAGGTGGCAGCACCTTGTTCCGACAGACACCTGCTGGGAACCCATCTGAAGGCCAGCCTGCAGAGGCTTTGGTTTGGGTGGCTCAGTGATCCTTTTAAATGGACCTGGGACGCTGCTAGGCTGTTGTGCCTCGGTCCCCACCACTTCCTATCCGGTTCAACCTAGCTTGAGATTTGCACGTCTGGCCCCTTGGGCACCGGAGTGAGGGTCCCAACTCCAGCCTTAGACCCAGAGGCAGCAGAGTGTTTCTGTAAAAGGGTCAGCAAGTAAATATTCTGGGTTCTGTGAGCCAAGAGGCAAAATTGAGGCTATTGTGTAGGTACTTGTGTAACTAACTAAATAAATGTCCACAAATTTCTTACTGAAGAAATAAACTTTATTTATGGACACTGAAATCTGAATTTCATGTGATGTTCCTGTGTCATGAGATATTTTTCTTTTGACTCTTTTCAACCATTACAAAAATGTAAAAGCTATTCTTCGCTCCTGGGCTGTACAAAGCGGACAGCCGGCTGGATCTGGCCAACTCTAGTTGCTAACTCCCACCCTCGGCCGTCACCTCTGGCAGCCCCGAGTGCCCGGACCAGCTAAGGCCTCAGACGGAGAAAAGGGAAGAAGCGGGACCACACGGTTGGTACAGTGGGGGTCAGGTCCCAGGCGTAGGCCCTGCCTCAAGGCCATGATCACCACGCTCTGAGTCACAGCCTCACTGAGCCCACTGAGACCCCAGCCCTGACACCTTACCTTTAAAGTCAAACCACCACTTGAAAGAGGGCCTTTGGGATGGGAAGAAGAACAAGATGGTGACAATGGCCACTCCGGTGACAGCATCAGAAAGAAACCTACAATGACAAGGCCCCAAAGCATGTGACCCTGGGCATCGCAGCGGGGCCACCAGTTTGGCAGATTTGCAAATGAGGATTTGTGGGAGGGAACTAGGCACTTGCTGTGAAGGGAGCGTTGTTGGAGGCCACTGGATACCGCCCTGCCTGCACTCAGCGTGGATGCAACTGCCCGGTATGCTGAAGCCCTCTCTCTGCCCATGGCTCCCTGGGGCCTTTGAGGCCACAGGAGACAAATGCTTATCCTCCTAGGAAGACAGACTTGACCAAAGAGGAGGGAAGAATCTGAGCACCATCAAATATGGGATCTGTGGAACTCCCGCGAATCACCAGAACCAGGGCTTCTCTAAGGGCTTGTATGCATTTGTTCAGCTTGCTTTCCTCCTGGGATGGGCAGCTTACTACTCAGAGATGCAGCCCATTCGCACCAGCAGAAAGCAGGTGGAAGCAGCCTCACAGCCCCTCACAATCTAATTACTGCCTTTCAAGGATCCACTGCATGTCTTGTGGAGGCATTAAACTCACAGAAGTCTCAGAAACAGCCCTCTGGGGCAGGCAGCTTCCATCTCAGATGAGGAATCTGAGGCTCAGTGAGCAGAAGCAACTTGCTCAAGGCCAGGCCATGGTCCATGCAGGATATGGGCACTGAACCCAGATTTGCCTGGCTCCCAGCTCAATGAAGCATAGAGCCAAATGTCCACAAAAGCCCTTTGATCCCACACATTTGGGAAGAAGAGTATTCAAATGGCCAAGAACCTAGAAAAGATGGTCAATATCACTGCATTAGAGAAATAGAAACTCCACGCTAATGGAGTATCATTAATCAGCTAACAGGCAAAACTTGAAAGCGTGATGATAGTACCTAATGGGGACATTGGAAAACATACTGGCAGTGTGAAAAGAAACTGGTTTAACCTTCTGGAGGGCAGCTGACAACAGGTTTCAATCCTTTACATGTGAGTACCCCTTGTCCAGTTATCGTACTTCCAGTTATCAGGAAAACTGGGCTCTTGTACACAGATTATGTATAGGGATGTTCAATATGGATAAGAGGGGGAAAAATGGAAGATTTTTAATACAGACATGTGTAAATAACTTGTGTATATGATGTATATATATAAATGTATGTATATATGTATATTACATATACATGTAATATGTATATTATTATGTAATAAATATGTATATTATACATGTATATATAATAGTATATCTATAATGAAATACCCTGTATCTGTTTTTTAAAGATAAAAGATAACATCAATGTTTATGCATTGACATAGAAGTGCAACCAAGATATTTTGTAAATCAAAAGAGAAGTTTTTATTTGCAGTATGAGACACAATCCAAAAGGAATTGATTAATAGATTAAGGTGCTATCATTCTGTAGAATACTATGGAGGGTGTAAAAAGAATGAAGTAGGTCAGAAATAGTAAGTTGCCCATGATTATATTCTTTCTAATAAACTATAAACTTTCTAATTTTTTGTAACATGTATACATGTATATATGTCTGTGTGTATGTATTATTATGTGTGCCTGTGTATATCAGATTTGTTAGACACCAAACTTTTAATTGGATAATATCTTCATTTACCAAAGGTAAATTCAGCATTATTTGAAGTTTTTTATAATGAGTATGCATAACTTTTACAATTAAACAAAAAAGGAAAAAGCAGATCACAAATAATATGTCTGCTGTAATCACATTTCTGTTAAAAAATCTTCTGTTTAGATAGGTTTCTTTTTAGCTAGTTTGCATGTATTTTTACAGGTAAATCTATCGAAATATAATTAACATGCAATAAAATGCACCCATTTAAAGGATATAGTTTACATTTTGGCTAATGTATACAGTTTTGTAACCACCCATGGGATTAAGATAGAACCGTTCCCGGATAGGCATTTTTAAGTCAGGAAAGATGTGTATCAGAATTGGAGACTGAGTTTCTAGGTGATTTTCACTGTCTTTGTATTGTTGGAATGTTTGCAACACCCACTTTTCATCTGAAAAAAAATGACAAAGTATCTACATTTTGGAAAAATAAGACAGTGGTAGTAAGAGCCACTCTTCTTGGCTCCATGAAATGACATTGCTTCTTCCTCATAATAACCCACATGAGATCAGAACCTTATATCACCCATTTTACCATGGGGCATTTGAGGCTCCGAGAGTCACTACACTCCGAGAGTATAGAGCTGCTCTATCCAATATGGCAGCCACCGGCCACATGTGGCTAGTGGACACTTGAATTCTGGCAATACCAAACTTAGGTGTGCTGCCTTATAAAATGCACACCGGACTTTGAAGATTGAGTATGAACAAAAGTAAAATATCTCAATAATTTTCATATCGATTGCATGTTGAAATAATATACTGGGTTAAATGAAATATATTACTAAAATTAATTTCATTGTTTCTTTTGACTTTTTAAATGTGGCCACTAAAACTTGGAAATTACGTGTGTGTCTCACATTATATTTCTACTGGATGGTGCTGATGGAAATCATCAGATCTCACTGAAGCCAGAGGACATATTTCCTATCTAATCATATTTTGACACACCAGAATCTGACACAGTTGCCTACTTGCTCTTTCTTAAAATGCTCCGCAATCTTGGCCTTTGCTTGTTTGTTGCTCCTGGTTTCCCGCCTACCTCACAGCCTGCTTCTTCCATTTCTCTCCTCTACACAGCTCCCAAATGTTTGGGGACCTCAGAGGCTTCTACACTCTCCCTTGCAGGATTTGAAAGAAATATTTGACTTGACAAGTCTAACCCAAGTCCAAAATCGAATTGTTGATAAGCCACCCACAGCTCAGCCTCCTAGGGAATGTTCTTCTCCAACTAACCACCATTCATGCTGGTGCTCCAACCCTCGTGTCCCCAAATCCTACCAGATGGCAGGTACTATCATTTCTAACTTTCAAACAGATCTTGACGGCTGCCTATCCAATGTTACCACTTTGACACACACCAGCGAGGCCTTTCCCCTAGACCAAGGCTCAGTGAGCGTCTTCTGTAAAGGGCCACATAGTAAACACTCCTGACTTTGCAGCCCATATGGTCTCTGTCCCGACTCATCTTTGATGTTGCAGTATGAAAGCAGCTGAGGACAATACATAAGTGAACAGGTGTGGCTGAGTTCCATGAAACTTTATTTGTAGACATGGACCTTTGAATTTCATATAATTTTCATGTGTCACAAATATTATTTGTCTTTTGATTTTTTAGCCATTTAAAAAGGTAAAAGCCATTCAAAAACAAGTGCTGGGGCCAGATTTGGCCCAGGAGCCTTAGTTTGCTGGCCCTGTCCTAGAAGACAGGGTCTCATCTAGATGGTGTTAGAGCTCCTACCTGTTTCCCCCATCCATCCCCTAATAAGTAGAGCTAATACTTTCCTGAGTTCTTTCCATGTGCCCTTCTAATCACTTGACATGAACTAACTCATTGATCCTTGGAACAATCCAGTGAGAACTGTACTATGACAATACCATTTCATAGATGAGAAAACAGAGGCACAGAGCCTCCCACACAGAAAAGACACGAATGTTTTATGTGTCCAACAAGACTCTCCAGGATCTGGCTCTCGCCTACCCTTTCAGCCACGTCGTGCTGACTTTCCTCCCTTCCTGCCGAGCCTCCTCGGTCACACTGGGCTTCTTTCAATTTGCCAAATGTGCTAAAGTAAGGTCCTGCCTGTGGCTCTCAGTAGACCTTCCCAGCAGGTCTCCAGTGCTCATCGCTCCTCTTCCGATCTTTACTTCCTCCCAGAACCACCCAAAGTCAATGTCCCCGCCCATTCTTTCATAATATAGTCCTCTCGCTCTTTCTTTCTTTGCACTCATTACAATCTGCAGGGTTTTGTTGTCGAGCTACTTGCTTTTGTCTGCGTCCCCAGCATCTAGCACAATGTGGAGCACATAATAGGCGCTCGATAGATGTTGACCGATTGAACGAACAAACTAATGAGTGCATGAATGAATGAATGATGTGCTCAGCGTTGCACCACCATTTACAAGGGGCAGAGCTGACGTTTGACCCTAGTTTTGCCTGATTCCAAAGGCAAAGCTCCTAACACATGAGAACCCAAAATGTTCTATCATCTGTACCTAAGCTTTTTTGAGGGTAAAGGAAGGCGCTGTTTATAGTCACACGGGACCAAGGGTGTACACCTAGCCCGGCCCCTCCACGTGCACTGCGTCTCCAGCTCCAGGTGGCCCATCCCAGAATCTTCCCTGTGGGGCTCCACCCCCCGCGTCCCCCGAGTCTCACCCAGGGGTGAAGAGGCTGGCCCAGCCAGGGATGAACTTCGGATCCCGGGAGAAGAGGAGGATGGCGAACATGCAGAAAAGGGTGAACACGGCCTGTTCGGCAAACCTGTGGCACAGATAGGCAGGCGCCATGCTGATGGTGGGCTTTGGGTGGACCGCAGAGTGGGAAGGCCTGGGGCGGGTGCCTGCTGGCTGTCACCCGGCCCGGGCCCTGCCTATGAGAAGCTTCGAGAAGTAATTCACTCCTCGGAGTGAGGGGAAGAGTATCTTGGGGTGTAAGGGATTCCTGTCCAGGGGCCCCCACACTCCCCCAGGATCCTTCCAGAGCATTCAGGCACCATCTTCCCCCCAAGTTATTTATATCATGCCCACCGGGAATTTCCCAAGGTCCTAAGGAGAATCACCAGAGAGAAAGAAAAAGCAAAGCAGAGGTGGAGTCAGAAAAGCAGAAAAAAAAGGAAACAGATAGAAACAGAGGTAGGTAAGAGACAGAGGGACAGTCATACATTCAGAGGAAGATAGATGCACTGAGAGGGCAGACAGACAGGGAGAGGGGCAGACACACAGAATCCCCAAATGTTGGAGTAAATGTCTACCCAATGTGCCCATTCCACAGACTGGAGCAGAGCCCAGAGAGGGTTAGCGCTTTGCCCAAGGCTACATAGGAGTTAGTGGCAGAGCCAGGTCCTGGGTGCAGACCTCCTGACTCCTAGGTACTTTCCCTGAATGGGAACCGTGCATTGAAAAAGGTCCCGGAAGCTGCCCGAGGGAGTGTTGGGTATCCCATGTGCCAGGAGGGAAAGAGTGCATTAGCTGGAAGGGCAAGAGGCCCCACCCCACCTGCACCCTGAGGGGCTTCCTGGTCCTCAGGGTATTTACCCCAGCACCAGGGCAAGAGGCTGACTGTATAAGCCACCCCCCTACCCTCCATCTCCAGGCTTCTAGGCCATCGTCCTGAAATTCCCCCGGAAATCAGCCCCCAGGGGTCCAGAGGTCAGGCCAGGAGGTAGGTTTCCTGAAAGTCTATGCTGGGCTCCCTCCCCACTCCAGGAACCCCCGTAGTACCACGCACTTGATGGGTCCCAGGTTCTGGAATTCCTCCCGAATCACGGCGCGAGCCCTGTCTTCTGCATCAGTTTTGATCTCAGATTTCTTCCCCCTCCAGCCCCTGAAACAGAGTAGGGAGGTGAGGAGTGGCCACTGCAAGTATGACTAACTGCTCAACTCCCCCCCCACCCCCCACCTTGTGGCCAAGCCTCATTATCTCTATTCTGGAGACTGCAACAGTCTGCTGAGTGGCCTCCCTGCCCATCTTCCCCACCTATAGCTTTGGTGGTCTTTTAAAAACTGTGAGTCTGATCATAAGACTCCCAGGCTTACAATTCTTTAGAGGGTCAAACAGGCACCTGAATAAATTAATGGAACAAAATAGGAAGTCCAGAAATAGACTGGGGATTTTGTCTATGATCAAGTTGGTATCTCAGACTGGTGTAGAAAAAGAGCTATTCAGTCAGTCGTGTTGAACATGTAGATCAATGGGATGGAATTGTGAGTTCAGAAATAAACCCATACTTCCATGCTCAATTGGGTTTTGGCAAGGATACCAAGACCATTCGATGGGGAAAGAATAGCCTTTTAACATATGATGCTAGGACAATTGGATAGCTACATGCAGAAGAATGAACGTGGACCCCTACCTCAAACCATATAAAAAAATTTAACTCGAAAATGGGTCAGACCTAAATATAAGGGCTAGATGTATAAAATTCTTAGAAGAAAACATAGGGGTAAATTTTTCTGGCCTTGGGTTAGGCAACTATTTCTTAAGATATAACACCAAAAGCTCAAGCAACCAAAGATAGAGAAATCAGACTTTGTCAAATTTAAAAACTTTTGTGTGTCCATAAATATCGTTGGACAGCTGGGTGGCCATCTGGAACAAAAAGTGAAGTTGGATCCAAACCTCACATTGCATCCTAAGGACAAACTCCAAACAGGTAAAAGATTTCAGTGTAAAAACAAACAGATGAAAAAAAAAAAAAAAACTAGGGAAAAACATGAGATTATTATTTTTTTTTTTTAAAGATTTTATTTATTTATTTGACAGAGAGAGAGACACCGAGAGCAGGAACACAAGCAGGGGGAGTGGGAGAGGGAGAAGCAGGCTTCCCACAGAGCAGGGAGCCCGATGTGGGACTTGATCCCAGGACCCTGGGATCATGACCTGAGCCGAAGGCAGACGCTTAACGACTGAGCCACCCAGGCGCCCAGATTATTTTTTTTTTACAACTCCTGTAATGGGAAAATCTTTCTAACTATAATTGAAAATTCAGAAGCCACATGAGAAGGATTAAGAGTAAACACTAATCTTTTAATATATAAAGAGTACTAGAAATCAATAAGACCAAGATCAATAATCCATTTCAAAAATGTACAAAGGATAGAAACACAGTTTAACAAGCCACAAGAAAGAAAATACCAGTGGCTTTTATGAAGATAGGTAAGTTTTTCATGTTGCCCTTAATATGAAAAGGTGCTCAAAATGAATGCAAATTATTTTTCTCTTATCAGATCGGCAAAAATCCACTGCTGCAGGGAAGCAGACACTCTCATACATTATAAATGGGAGAACAAATTCGTACGAGTCCTTTGGAGAATGACTTGATAATCTATTAAAAGGAAAAGGTGTTTATTCTCTGACTCCAAAATCTCACCTATGGAAATTTACCTTACAAAAATACATGCGAACATACAAAATCGTATCTGTCAGGGAGACTAGTCACCAGAAAATATACTATATCTGCCTGTATTTGTTTAAGGAAACCCTGAAAGATTACCCAGGAAACTTGTTTTTGGGGGAATTATTGGGTGACTTGGTAAATGAAGGCATAGCTGGGAAGAACCATTCTCACTGCATACGTCTTTGCATTGTTTTGATTTTTGAACCATGTGTATGTGTTGTTTATCCAAATTAAAACAGCAACAACAAATGAATATATTTTTTAAAAAATCCTCACAATGGCTCTTTTGTATGAAGATCAAACTCCCACAAGACCCTCAATGATCTAGCCCAGAGTTTCTCAACATTGGAACTACTAACATATTGGGGCAGGATCTTTCTCTGTTGTGGGGTGGGATCATTCCCTGCTGCAGGAGGCTGACTTGTGTATTGCAGAATGTTTAGAAGCATCCCTGGCCTCTACTCACTAGATTCCAGTAGTAATTCCTCAGTTGTGACAACCAAAATGTCTAAAGATATTGCTAAACGTCCCCGGGGACAAAATCGTTCCCAGGTGAAAACTCCTGCCTCATTCCCTGGCCTCATCTCCCATAAATTTCCCTTATCCCCTGAACTCAGTCACTTTAACCTTTGAGTTCCAGAACATCCCTTGCTACCTTCAGCCTCAGGACCTTTGCACTTACTGTTCTATCTGCTTAGAATGCTCTTCATCATGCCCATTTCCTCCCCTCCCTTTACTGAGTTAAGTCTATGCATTCTTCATATCCCAGTTCAAAAGTCCCTTCCCCAAGGAAGCTCTCCCGACCTCCCATTCAGGTGGGAGCCCTCCAGGGCACAGCATTGTATCTCACAGTCTTTTCCTTCACAGCACTTACGAATGGCATTCCTGCTGCACTTGGCTGCTCCCTGTCTGTCTTCCCCACCTTGAGTGTAAGCTCCCCAAGGGCAGGGAGGGTCTCTGCCTTGCCCACTGCTACGTGCTCAATACCTGTAACAGTGGCAGGCACCCAGTGGGTGCTCAGCGGACATTTGCTGAGTGAAGATGGTGTCCATGGCATTGGCCTGAAACTTCTCTGTTACCCAGAAACACCCTCTACCTGCATTTCCTCCATCCTCTCGTGGCCAAGTTCTGCAGATACCTATTAGATTGAAACAGGTCGACTGGAAAAACAGGCTCTATTTCCACCATTGTCCTGGGCAGTTTACACACCCTGCCTTGTTCAGCCTTTACTTTAGCTGGGGCTAATTTTTAGTCCCAATCTTTAGCCCCAATCTACAGGTGAAGACATCAAACCTCAAGGTGGTTACCAAATTGCTCAAGATCACATGGAAGGGTGATTAGAATTCTGGTCTATCTGAGTCCAAGGTCAGGACTTGCCTCTTCGGGCTAATGCGGGCTTTGAACCCCGAGTTTCTCCTCTGAGGTGTTCTGGAAGGCACGTGAGTCAAGGAACACCATGATCAGAGCCTTCCTAGTCTCAAACATTTTCACATCTCTTTAATCCAGAGTAACTTTTACTGGTTTCATTTTACAGATGAGCAAATTAAGGCTCAAAGAGGTGAGGGGAGGGAGTCGGAGAACGACTCTATGACATGCCTGCTACCCCCAGCCCTGAGCTGTCACTCCTATGTTAGGACGTCCCCAACTCCAGGCATCTGTAACCTACCTTCACAAATGTTCCCATATCCACATACCACCTGGCTCATATTTGCTTAATATTTTCCTCCGAATAGACTCATCATTTCAATTAAAGAAATGTATGTAAATAGAAAACTTTATATTATTCCCATAAATGGAAAACAAGAATCACTTGTCATAAAAAAAAATCATAAAAATAAAAACACAAAAGCAAAGCAATTATTATACTCTGGCTAGACTCCATTGCTGGCTTAGGTCTCTGGAACTGACGCTTGCTCTTTGTTTAAAAAGCTGATTTGGGGGGCGCCTGGGTGGCTCAGTCGTTAAGCGTCTGCCTTCGGCTCGGGTCGTGATCCCGGGGTCCTGGGATCGAGCCCCACGTTGGGCTCCCTGCCCCGCGGGAAGCCTGCTTCTCCCTCTCCCACTCCCCCTGCTTGTGTTCCCTCTCTCGCTGTGTCTCTCTCTGTCAAAAAAATAAATCTTAAAAAAAAAAAAAAAAGCTGATTTGGGAATGTTGGAGAAGTATTACGGTTTCTCCACCACCCAACTGAGACTTGCTCCATTCTATGAAAGTTGATAAAGGATTCTTTTTCTCACTCTATGAGTCGATGTTATTTAATACCTTGTCCTCATGCCACCCCAAGTTATCTCCCGTACCAGCGCCCCATAAAATGGGAGAGAGTGCACTTCCCTCTCCTCTGGTAGGAGTGTTTGTCTTACTTAAAGGGCAGTGCTATCCGTAATTACCAATGATGGGGGACATTAACTGAGGGCCTGGGCGTCGCAGGCAGGTCACATCACATAACCCTCACATCCCTGGGAGGTGAGGTCTCCTATAGTCACCGCATGAGACGGTAACATGAGATTATAGGGATGATCCTCGGTTTCCGTAGGAGGAAACTCGACTTGAGAAGACCACTCTCTACCCAACGAGAAGGAAGCTGGAACTCCAGTTGGCCTCAAAGCTCGAAGTAAGCATGAGGGGTACCTCAGGGTCATTCCGCCGTACAGGAAGGAGATCCACAGCCAGCCCACCAACAGGAACAGCACCATGAGAGGGAAGGCGAAAATGAACCAGGAGCCGAAATTCACCACATCGCACTGTGGGAAGAAACTGGAAGAAGTGGGGGTTGGGAGGGATGAGATCCAGCCAAGGTCAGCCACGCCGACGTATACTTCATACGTACAGGCAGCTCTTTCTTAGCTAGAACCCTGAGGTTTATATATAGAAACTAGAGTATGCTTAATATTAGCAGTGGGATTGAAGGTATTTCAAGTTTTTCCCCTCATTTTTCTGAATGTTCTATAATGTACCTACATAATCAGAGTAAAGTAATAAAATGTATTTGGGGAGCAAAGGCCAAGGGGGACACTCAGGGCAGGCATTTCTCCACCTCCTCGTGCTCCTGGCTAGAGAATCAGAACCCCGTATTACTTGGCATTCATTCTAAATCCCCTCCTTCTAGACCAGAAGGTCCAAGCTCATGCAATTAAATGTTGTGTGTGGTTTGCATGTGATTTGCATGTAATTGACTCAAATTCCTTCACATTTGATATTTTTACTTATACCGCCAGTATTTTTTCCTTAATTTCTTTTCAAGTTGGAACAAAGTCCTGCTCGCATCAGGGTGGGCAGGCAGCCCGAAAACCCTCTGACAGCACCTGCCCCCTTCTCTGCCCCGTTCCTCCCTATCCCCCAACTCGGTACCTGCCCCAGAAGGCCCCAGAGCCCACATCTTTCCTGTCCAACCCCGGGGATGTGCTCCAGCTTCATTCTCCTGGCCGACTGGCCCTTTGCTGGCACTTCCTTCTAACTGAGGACACTAAGGGGCCAAACCCAGGCTGTCCTCATGTCTCAAGCAGGACCATCTTGGCTTCTGGTTTTTCAGTCCTTAAGCAAAAAACACAAGGCACAGCCAGGCCTTGCTCAAAGATGAAAAGACATGAAAGGTGTGCAGTGGGCTTAAGTCAATCGGGGGGGAATACTGATGCCTGGCCCCCATCCACATCTCCTGAATCAGAATCTCTGCAACGGAGACCCAGGCATATTTTTCTCACCCTCTCGGCTGACTCTACTATGCACCCGTGGCTGAGGATCACTGGCTTCTATCATCAACTTGGAAAATCAAAAGATTTTAGAACCTGAGAATATAGTGGAGGATTAAGGTTTTAAAATCGGTTCAGGAAGCAAAACACGAGTGTACTTAGAATTTCTCATGAAAATCACTTTGATTAAAAGTGATAGCAAACCTGCTCTCAGGAAGACCAGCTTTCCCCCATCCTCCTAGGAAGTCCTTGTTTCTTTGATTGACTGTCAGGTAAAGAAGTTGCCCAGCACCTGGGGCCATGTTGCATAGTAAATACTTCTGTTGTGTTTGTTTGCCAAATGCATCTCCACTGCAAAGGAATCTTAGAATCCCCACCTCTCAGAAAATCTTAGGAACAGAATCTCGAAATACTGGAATTGTTTACATCTTCAAACTAAGAGGACTTGGGATAAGGGAATTGACAAGTCATGCCATCTGACTTTCTTCAAAAGAATCTTTCTCTTTTATTCTCCCACCCTGATGGACGGACTCCCAGACACTGTTTGAGCAGCTTCAACATTGGGGAGACTTTAGCTCCTGGCAGAGCCCATTCCACGGCTGGCCTGTGTGCCTGGTTGCAAAGCTTCTCCCAGGACCTCACAGCCACAGACCAAAGCTTCCAGCTGGGGTTCGTTTTTAGAGCAGATGTCACATCATGTCATTCCTTTGCTCCTAGCTTTCCACTGACCCCCCATCTCACTGGCAGGAAAAGCTGGGGTCCTAACAACTTACCTTAGCTCTTCCCATACTTCCCTTTGCCCCCCACACCCCAGACTCTCTGTCTTTGTGCTGCTCGCCTTTGAACAGGCTATTCCCTATCTGGAATGTTCTTCCCTCCTGTGCTCACATAGCTTCTAGGTCTCAGATGTCACTCTGTTAGAGAGGTCCCATATCCCTGGCCAATCTATATAAAATAGCACCCACTCCTGTCCCTTCCATAGCCTTCCGTTGTCTTATTTTATTTCGTAACTTATCACACCGACATATTATATATCCATTTCCCTTTTCCTTTATTGCTTGTCTCCCCCACCAAAACGGAACTTCCCCAGGGCAGGGACTTTGCTGGGTTTGTACCCTGCTGGGTCCGCAGAGGCTGGCCAAGAGAAGGCATCCAGTACAGATTTCCCCAACGTGGAATGGAGAAGGAGAGGGGTGGGAGGAGCAGAAACTCCAGGGCTAGGTGGGGCGCACCTGCATTTACCTTTTGAGCTGGCCAAGCAGGATGAGGTTGGGGGCCGTGCCCGTGAGGGTGGCAGTGCCCCCAATGCTGGCCGAGTAGGGGATGGAGATGAGAAAGCCCTTCCAGATGTTTCTGCGATATTCCTCCTCCTTCTTGCAGTCTGCCAGAAGGTCCAATGGAGCGTCGGCCTCAGGGCAGTCTTTGCTTTAAACAAACGCAAAGAGAAGCCACTCAGAACACACTCAGGATTTCTGGCCTCGTGGGGAAACACACCGGGTGGGCTGGGAAAACTAAGTGGTCTTCCTGGAAGGCAGCTCAGCACTGGCATCAAAAGCCTCTAAAGATGTGCAACCTTTCAGCTCAAGTGTTCTGGGCAGGTGCCCCAGGTGTAGGTGGAAGAGTTTGCATTGGCACTAACTATGGTTTGTATTGAAGACAACCTAAATCTCCATCAAAAAGGGGTTGGCTAGATAAAAATGATCCTCTTTCTGGATTGAACACCAACACGGCTCTTAAAAATGATGATCCAGATGGATGTTTATTAAGATGAAAGATAGCCATTATGTAAAGGGAAAAAGGGTCGGTAACCGCACTACTCAATTTTTTTTATTTTTAAAATATTCACATAACTTATGAATATATGAGTATTAAGAAAAACTTAGAATGGTGTACACAAAGTTGTCTTGGTGCCTTTCTTGGGGGTGGAAATATGGATTTTTTTCCCTTCTTTTTTTCTTTCTTTGTATTTTCTGGGTCTTTCTGGTGCAGTTAAAAGAATATTGGGAAAGAATGAAATTAAGAATTGTTAATTATGTAATTAAAAGATAATTACATTGCTGTAAATTTATTAAGGTGAAAAGATGTTCCCTACATTCCGTTAAGAGAGACAGCAGGTTACAGAAGAGCATATACAGCATTATCAATGTTATCAAATTATCAATCCAGAAATAATCTAGAATAGTATTCACTTAACTGTTTTGGGAGTGAAATGCTAGGTACATTTTTCTTTTTGTTTAAGAGTATTCTTTTAAATTGTGCAATTACAAAATTTTTGTAAGTGAATGAAATTAAGAATTGTCCCTGTATAACAAATTAATTTTTTTAAGAGAATCAAAGACACTTCAAATATCTTCTGGCCTTAATTACTACATGAGAGGCCCCTTATCTGGAAGGCAATTGGGATATGACCTGGGGTCTAGAAGGAAGACAAGGACTGAAAGCAGCTGGAGACTGATGTCACTTCTCAGGGGGAAAGTTCTGGCAGGAACTGTGGGCCCCCCCAGACTTGGGGACCCAACCAGACTGAGCCTCACAATGAGAATGAGAGAACAAAAGGGGCCTGAGAGCTCATCTAGTGCAAGCCCCTTTGTTCAGTTGGGGAAACTGAGGCCCAGAGAGGGGACTTTCGTTCCAATGGACATAGAGTCTCCATCCAACGAATGGGGTTTGCATTCAGTTGACATGGAGTTCTAGAGAATGAGGGTTGGGTCTTTTCCACTAGATTCAGCACAAGCTCTGCGTGGGCAGGTGGTTCAAATAGATTCCTAGGTTGTGCGATAGTGAGTGGCTGGGCCAATCACAGACACCGTATCTCAAAGCTGGACTAAAAGCCCCCAGATACAGTGCCAGGAAAGAGCAGAGACAATGGAATAAGACAATCAGACATAAGATCATGTCCCTCCTCTGCTAAAAGCGTCCACTGGATCCCATGTCATTAATAGTCAAGGCTACATCATTGGCCTATGAGGTTCCTCATGCTCTGTCCCTCCACCACCACCCCTCACCACACAAGCAATTTCTCTGACCCCAATTCCTACCATACACTCACCCAACTCCAGCCTTACTGGCTTCCTGGCTGCTCTGGACTCTCAGGACCTCTGCATGGGTTGGCCCCTCTGCTGAGAACACTCTTCCCAAAGATCCCCCCTGACCCTTACCTCCTATAGGTGCTTGCTTAAGCCTGACCTTCTTAGAGAGGCCTTTCCTGACCACTCATTTTAAAACTGCCTTTTCACACCCTACAGGCCCCTTCCTTAGCCTTCTTTCCTGCATTGTTCTCCCACATGGCTCTCACCAACCATCTGACATACTGTGAATTTTACTCGTGTGTTTTGTTTCTTGTCACTGAGACGTAAACTCCACAAAGGCTGGATTTTTGTCCGTTGCTGCATCCCCGCCTGGGGATGTACCTGGCTCATTGTAAGCTATCTATAAATATTTGTTGAATGAATAAAACAGACCTGACTGATGCCCAGCAATGCCTTGAGCAGGTGACTTTACTTCCGCTGTTTTATCACCCAAGGTAACAAAGCCATGAATAACAAGCACTCTCATCTGTGCATGTAGGGCCCAGCAATGATCCAGCTTGCTCAACATTATCTCATTTAATCTCAAAATAACCCTCTACAGTGGGTTCCAGTATCATGTCCACTGGGTGGGTGAATCTAGCAGAGGCTCAGAGAGATTAAGTGACTTGTCCAAATCACACAGCCGGTAAGTGGCAGAGCCAGGTTCAAAGTCAGGTCTGCAGGGCTCCAAACCCCAAGATCTTAACCACGCTGCCAAATACAAAGGACACCAGCCACTAAACGTGCCATCAATGTGAAGATGCTTCCTAAGTCACACAAGTGTGAAGGATTGTGATTGTCTCTTAGGATGCTTTTGTCTTTAGAAGCTCTGGATGCCTGTCTGCATGTCTCTCCTCCTTGACTGTCACCTAGTTTGAGCATTCCTGCTCCTCTGAGGCCTCCTCTCAGGTCCTCCCCCTCACCAGAGGGACTTAATGTGCTCCCCTGCCCTTGCTATCCACATGTGTGTTTTTTTAAGGAGGCTGGGTACGTCCATGCCCAAGCCAAAGGGATGGATGGTAGACACCTGGGCGTTAGGTCATTTGGAGAAAAATCTGGGGGTGGGGGGAGGATTGCTTGCAGCACTGAATTCTTGCTTGTCATCTCCTTGGGGCAAGCACTCGCTCCTCGGTACCAGGAACTCACTCTTCTGGGCTGGCCAGAAATTGCATCTCCGTGGGCACGGGGTGCAGGCCGTTCCTCCGCACAGCAGCTAGGAGGAAAGAGCATGGTGTCTTTAGTGTAATGTAACAAATGGATAGGAGTGTTCCTATTCTCAGGTTTAGATAAATCCCTTAATCTCACTGTACCTCAGTTCTTTAATTCATAAAATGGAAGTAATAATTCTCCTAGGGTTGTCAAGAGGACTAAGGAGTTGACCCATTTGCTATCGGCGGAATGCTTGCGTCCCCCCCAAATTCATATGTGGAAACCTAATCCCTAATGTGATGGTATTAGGAGGTGGGGACTTCGGGAGGTGTGCCTTTATAAAAGATGCCTCACAAAGCTCCCTTACCCCTCCTCCCACCATGTGTGGACACAGCAAGAAGATGGCTATCTATGAACCGAGAAACAGTCCCTCACCAGAGAGCAAATTTGCTGGCACCTTGATCTTGGACTTCCCAGCCTCCAGAACTATGAAAAATAAATGCTCAATCTATGCTGTTTTTGTTATAGCAGACTGAATGGATTAAGACACCATTTAAAGCAGGGACTGGCAAATTTCTTCTGTAAGAGACCAGATAGTAAATATCTTAGTCTTTGGGGCCCTGTGGTCTCTGTCGTACTCAACTCTGCCACGAAAGCAGCCATAGACAATACAGAAATGAATACGTGTGGCTAAACCTTTATTTTTGGACACCGAAATTTGAAGATCATATAATTTTCACATGTCACAACATATCCTTCTTTTGATTTATTCAGCCATTTAAAAATATAAAAACTATGCTTAGCTCACAGGTTGCACAAAAAGCAGGCAGCAGGCTAGATTTGGTGGGCCAACATTTGTCAGACTCGCCATTGAAAGAATTTAACAGGAATCTGAACACTGGCAAGGATTTAGTCAATGTGGGTTCCTCTTGAGAAAGAAGAAAGCGGCCCCCTACGTCTGGAACTGGTCGGACCCAGATATGCCGTGTTGTTCTCTTGCTGGACCTAAATGATTTTACACGTCACCAACATCAGACAGAGTTGCTCTGCAAGCGACTGACAAAATGAGACACAGCGAGGGCACTTCATAATCTAGTCTTAGCCCAAAGCCACTTGCCACCCACACAATGCCAAACGTCCTCCTCTCTTGCCAATTGAATGGCTGCTACTTCTTTACTCGTAGAATTGCCCCCGATTTCTGGCATCATTCAATCTAGAGCAAGGTTCCTTAGACCCCCACAAATGCCTCAGCCACAGCCCAAAGCCCGTGAGAGGTCCTTTCTAACACCTGACTGAGGTCATCGTGGCCGCCGGTGGCGCGCGCTCTCTCTCTGGGCAACAGTAATACATCCCACCTCTGTAACCGCAGGTGTGTGTTTGGGAGGAAGGGTCGGGACTCCTGCCACAGCTCTTTCCCTGTCTCAGCAGGTGGCTTGGGGAGGAAGTCCTGTCCCCTCTCCACTCTGGGCTGCTCCTTCCCTCTTGGTACCTAGAGCGAGTGGGAGCCATGGTAGCCGATGACTGGTCCTGCTGACCACCTGCAGAGGTCTGAAGGCTAAATACAGGTCAGCTCACCCTGGTGAAAAGACCCTACACGTTGGTGTAGCTTAAGTTTCCTTCAAGCCCTAGTTGAGAGGGATTTATTTGTTGATTACCTGTCTCCCCCATGGACTCCCAGCTCCATGGGGGTTTGTATCAATCATTCCCATTGCCTTGAACAACCTCTACTGGTGGGAGTCTTGTTCACCCAGGACACTGTTTGGCACATAGTAGGTGTTCAATAAATGTGTGGAATTAATGAATCAATGGATGAATGGATCAGTCATGCCGCTGTTCTAAACCTCAGCTTCCTCATACATAAAAGAGGGGGGGGGGGCGCCTGCGCGGCTCAGTTTCCTCATCTGTAAAATGGGCACGATGACAAGGCCACCCCTGCAGAGCTGTAGTAGGAGGATCTAATGAGAACACAAGTGGGGCGCTGGAGAAGCCACCACCCATGTGGCCCCTCAGTCCCTCAGGCAGTGCAGGGAGGTGAGCTGGGGGAAGAAACTGGAGGGAAACATCAGGGCTGCTCTCCAAGATTGAGGACCCTCCCCCCTGGGTCTTGTCCAGCGAGCCCTGCCCTGCCCCAGGCTCCGTCCTGCTCTGGCATGGTGCTTACAAGCACAGATTCTAGATTCAGACAGAGCTCAGCAACTAACTAACCACGTTGCTTTGGGCAAATCCTTTTGCCTCCCTGAGCCTCAGTGTCCTCATCTGGAAAATGGGGAGCACCTACTTCCTAGCACCGTTATGAAGATTAAATGAGCTGACGGGTATGAAAAATAAGAGCACCGCGTCTGGCATATGGTGGGCTCTCAGGACTGAGAGCTCACATTGTCATCATTGTTGTTGCTATGGGTGTCTCTCATGGACCTAGAGCCCCCAGGAGCCTCCCCACCCCTGTCCTGGCCCACTAACAGTCCCCACTCCCCCCACACCTGTCTTCACGTCCTGCCACCAGGATGGAGCACAGAGACTGCGTGAAAGGGAACATCTCTCTTTTGCACTGGAACTAGCCTTGTTTTAGGTCTTAGGGCTGATCATTAATCAATTCTTGCTCTCTGATCCCACCACTTGTGAAAGTAGGTGTCTGCCCCAGCTTCCCAGGCCCTCCTACCTCCTGACATCCTGCAGCATTCAGGAGAAGACTCTGGATTTCACCTTGCACCCAACACTGAGTGTGACCGTAAGCAAGTCCCTTCCCCTTCCTGGGTCTCAGATTTTTCATCTTTATAATGAGGGAAATGCCTTCAAACTTTTTTTTTTTTTTTGTGGCCACTAGACTCTTCGAAAAAAACTCTTGCGTACGAGGCAGAATACCAGAGGTTAAGAGTTCAGGCTCTGAAGTCAGCCAGCCTAGATTCAAAATACCAGAGCCACTGTTTTGAAACTGTGACTTTGGAAGCTACTTTATCCTCTTTTATTTTTAAACTTCTTCCAATCTTCTAAATGAGGTCAATGCCGGCTCCACCTTCTGAGGATGTAAGGCCCCACGAAGAGCCCCAGCACGAAGTACGTGCTCAGTAAACATCTGTGATTGCCACGTGGAAGCCCAGTGGATAAAATAGGTAAAGTGGGGAAGCTGGGGTAGACATGGGAGAAGGCGCAGAAGCTTCACTGCTTCTCACCACTCCAGGGGGACAGTGACACAGTTCTCTGGAAGCCCCAAGAGTCCGGGGAAACTGTCTGAAAACGAACGAAGCCAACTCTGGCCTGTGGGCTGAATCGCAGAGATGAGCCTCCTGACTGAGAATGGTTTTTACATTTTTAAATGGCTGGAGAAAATCAGTAGAGGCACAATATTTCATGGTGTAAAAATTACGTGCAATTTTAATTTCAGCACCCACAAATTACATTTCACTGGCACCCAGCCACGCCCACTTACTTACATCTCGCCTGTGGATGCTTTCTCTCCGCAAGGGCACAGTTTGAGCAGTGGTGATGGTGTGGCCAGCAAAGCCTAAAATATTTCCTGTCTGGTCACTTACAGAAACAGTTTTCTGACCCCTGCTATAGAACATCTCTTCCTTCCCACGTGGATGACTTTGACCTTTCGTAGGTCCTGGCTCAGCTACTTTACCAATGATGCAACTGATTCTGGTCATATCAATTTCCCTCTTTGAACCTCACCTGTAAAGTACTTATCATCATTTCTAGCTTTCAGGGCTGATGTGAAAATAAAGTAAGCAAAACCCCTGACTGCATGGTAGGCAAATACCCATACCACAGTAAACGAGATTAACTTAGACGGTATGTGGATCAATATTTAGATTTTAACATATATATTAATTTTAACACATATTCAAAAAAGCATAACTAGCACTCAAAGCCTGTGGTTTCATGAATCATGTTTGTTGTGTTATTTGGGATAAATGATCCAGAGCTCCCGGGGCAGATCTGCCATCTATCCCTCAACATGTGGCTTCCCAGGTAGCATCTCTGGTCCCCCCATCATGTTCACGTTCCAGCCAACAGGAGTAGAGGGCGGGTAGGGCAGGACCCGGAAGTTGCACACTCCATTCCCACTCATATACCATTGGCCACACTTAGTCACAGGACCACATCTAATTGCAAGGGAAGCAGGGAAAGTCAGCTTTTTCTCTTCAAAGCCATGTGCCCATGTGGGGCTTCTGTTACTAGAAGAACAAAGAAAGACTCAATATAAACTAGAGATTTCTGCCCACATAGGAACCAATGGAAAGCTTCCTTTTATTTTTACTTGTTTTAAAGATTTCATTTATTTATTTGACAGAGAGAGACACAGCAAGAGAGGGAACACAAGCAGGGGGAGTGGGAAAGGGAGAAGCAGGCTTACCGAGGAGCAGGGAGCCCAGTGTGGGGCTCTATCCCAGGACCCTGGGATCATGACCTGAGCTGAAGGCAGACGCTTAACGACTGAGCCACCCAGGTGCCCCGAAAGCTTCCTTTTAAAATACATTTATGTAAATAGGGGCACCTGGGTGGCTCAGTTGTTTAAGCGTCCGACTCTTGGTTTCAGCTCAGGTGGTGATCCTCAGGGTCATGAGATCGAGCCCCGCTTGGACTCTGTGTTGAACATAGAGCCTGCTTGAGATTCTCTCTCCCTCTCTCTCCGCCCCTCTCCCTGTTCGCATTGGTGCACATTCTCTCTCTCTCAAACATAAATAAATAAATACATACATACATACATAAAATACATTTATGTAAATAAAAAGACGTTTTAAAGCAGACAGGATGTGGCAGACCTCTGCCACGATGAGGGAAAGACTTGGGGAATCGCAGAGATGCCAGTGATAAGTCCTGATATCTTCGTGCCTCTGAATCAATCCTGGAACTGCCTTTCTCTGTCTTCTTGATGTTTGAGGAAAACAAACCCTTATTTTTCAAGTCACCTGCAGACAGACCTTCCTTCTTTGCCTACATTCCCACGGACGCAGCTGGTTCCATGGGTAAGAGAGCGCGCTGCAAAGTTGGGCTCAGCCATTCGTCTGCTGTGTGACTTGGGAAAGTCCCTTCCCCTCTCTGAGCCCTTGCTTCGTCATGTAAGAATGCAGCGACTACTTGTATTTTGTTTTGTTTAGAACATAGTTTCCGAGGTTTGAGAGAATCAAATCCTTCAGTTGGTGGCACATTCTCACTGTCTTTGTATGATGAGGTCCCTCTTTTGTTTTCTTTCTTTCTTTCTTTAGTCCCTTCGATTCCCATTTCCCACTCCCATCCTTCGCAGAGCAACCATGCTGATGCGACTAATCTGTAGGTTTTTGTTTGCTTACGTTCTTGCAAAATGGTCACTTACGTGAATTTTTAATTTACATCATGGTATTGTCTTCTAGATCTCATTCTGGTTTTTTTTTTTTCCAATCATGACTGTGTTTTGTGAGACCCATTTCTAGAACTGTGGTCCTCTAATTCTTTGCTCCTAAAAGCAGCAAGGTGCTCAACAGTACACACTTGACCTTCCCCTTTACTGGTGGTGATGCTCACGTGGCTACTTACTCACCAGACCACAGAGAAGGCTGCAGTGAACACTGTCACACCCGTCCCCTCGTGGACCTCTGTCAGAATTCTTTGGCGTTTGTATCCAGGAGTCAAACTGTCGGGTTACAGGGTATGTGTACTTTTTTTTTTTAGGGTATGTGCACATTTAATTTGATTAAATATTTGCAGAATTCCCTTAAGAAGGGCTGACCCAGTGCATACGCTCTCTGGCAGAACACAAGGGTTCCCATGGCCCCACGCTTGCCGACATAGGGCAGTGTCCAGCTTTCTTTGCCAATCTCACTGAAGTAAATCTCATTGTTTCAATTTGCATTTCTCTGGCATTAGTGATTTTGAGCATCTCTTCAAGTGCTCTAAAACCCGGGGAAAGTATAGTATCTACTTCATAAGGCTGTTTTGAGAGGTGAAAGAGATGATGCAGGCAAAGCGTTGAACTCTTCACTCAGTACGCAGTCAGCACTCAATGAATGCAAATCTTTTAAAAAACCAAGGTATCAAAGTTTGACTTAGCTAATTCTCAGTTATTATTATTATTTAAACACTTGGCACGTAAGAGATGCTCAATAAGTGCATTCCCTTCACCCTCCTCTGCAGGACGTCCCGCTCCCCCTCCTCCACGTTGGTGGGGCTGCCCCAGTCCCTTTCCACAGCCTCACCTGTGTTCTCATCACTCGGCCAGTTGAGGTCCTTCTGAGCCTCCTTCTGGCTGAAGAGACTTTTCAGGATGGCGCTGGCAATGGGCAGCATCATGGCGGTGGAGGCCGTATTGCTCAGCCACATGGACAGGAAGGAGGTGGTCACCATCATCCCCAGGATGAGCCTGGGAACAGAGGGAGTTAGAGGCACATCCAGAACGGGGGCCCAGGAGGTCCTCTGGTCCCACTTTGCCACCCCTGGCGAATCCAGCCCACTCGTTTTACAGCCGGGAAGTTAAGGCCCAGAGAGAACAAGCCAGTGACCAAGTGGGGACCAGATTCACTCACCAACCTTATTTCAGGTCTAAGGAAACTGACTCCACACATTTAAGTGAACTGGCCACAGGTACCCAAGGTAAAATAGTCCAAAGATACCCCAACCCTGACATTTTCTCTCCCTTGCTCCCCAGTCCTTGATGGTTTCCATTACAGAATAAAGATCACCTTGGTTTGGCACCAACACTGTCCACCATATCCCCCCAAACCATCTTCCCAGCCTCTTCTCCCACTTTCCCTCTCACTCCTACCAGCCACCTGCTCCGACGCCCCTGAACTCATCCACACACCCCAACAGGCCCTCGCCTTGGCCCCTCCCACCAGTAGGAATCCAAACTCCATGATCTTTTTTCTTTACATTAAATTCTTAGCCCACCTGGATTTATTTAGATGGATAGTATGAAGATCTAAGTAGATTTTTTTTTTTTTTTAAGAATAAGCCAATTATTCCAACCCTCGCCATTTACTGAATAATCCTTTCCTTTCCTACTGACTTAGATTTCTTCTAGAATATGTATCTATTTCTGGACTAGTGTCATGCTGTTTTCATTGTTCTAACTTTATTGTATGTTTGAATAGCAGCCCACCCAGTCTTCAAGGTCAAATGTAACCTGCTCCATGAAGAAGTCTACCCCTTACCTCTCCTTTGGGCTCCCACACCACAGATGCCTCTTGGGTCGGAATTCCACTTTGCATTGGAATCAGTGTTATAGATAGAATCTCTCCCACAGGACTGACCGTCCCTCCAGAGCCTAGCAGAGTGCTTGACACAGAGCCGATACTAGAACTCTAGGAGTTGTGTAGAACCTTCTTCTCCTCAACCACTACCCCCATTGATTTTATCAACCAAAGAGCTCTCAAAGCTATCCATTCTGTTCATCTCCACTGCCACCACCCCAGTCCAAGCTGTCACCATAGCTGCTTCTGGACACCCAGAACAGTCTCCTAACTGGGTTGCGTCCAGAGTCTCACTCCTAATCTGCTCTCCACCTGGCAGCCTAGAGGAATTTTTAAAAAATGCAAATTTGGTCATGTTGTTCCCCAACTTAGAACTCTTCAAAGCAGAGATTCATAACCAGCGGGGCCGTGGATATAATTTAAGATGGAAACGAGAGGGTAAAAAATGCATCTTTATTTGACTAACCTCTAATGGAAATTAAGTATTTCCTTTGGTGATAAACAAAGGCAACAAAGTTCAGTAGTATTAGAAGTGCCCGGGACTCCGTCACCAACTAAGATCACAGATATTTTCAGATCGTGTTATAATAGATGCAAACATCCTGGAATCCCACTGACACTCAAAATGGCCTCAAAATGTAGTTGTTATTAGGCCAGTCGAGGGATCTTACCATTTACCGTAAAGGAGTACATACGGTACCATGTCACAAACTCGTCTGTTTTTAAAAAATTTATTTGGATCACTGCATTTTCTTGTGGTTGTTGTTGTTTTAAATCCTATGTGCTGTGTGATTTATACATTTAAAGATATTATTCTAGCAAGGGATCCTTAAGATGCAACAAATTGCAAAGAAAAAAAAAGATTAAAAGAACAGTGAAACCCTATTTTAAAGGTCATTTAATCCTCTTAGAATGAAAGTTCAAATCCTAGCTAGGGAGCCCGAGGCCCTGCAGGAATGGCCTCTGCCTCCCTATCTCTCTGGGGCCATCTTGCCACCCATTCCCCACACACCTGGGCTATGAAATAGCAAACTGGGATGATAACGACCAGGATTTATCACACTTTAGAGGTCTAAGCTATTATAGTTTCATTTTACAGGCAAAGAGAGAAGTTAAGTCATTTCTCAGAGCAGGAAAGGTGGGGTTCAGCCCCAGCAGTCTGAGTCACCTTACTAAGATGGCCCTCTCTAGAACTACGAGACATGAATCCCTGGCGGCGAGGCCTGGGATAAACATTTGAAATGGCTCCCCAGGGGATTCTTCTGCACTTTTGAGAACTGCCCAAGAGCCTGGCACTGCATCTGGCATACAGATGGGGCTCACAACGTATCCAGGGAATGAATGAGTAAATGGAAGGTGGGACATGATGAGCTTGTGGGCCTGGATGACCAGACCAGGAAGGGTGAGTTTGGGCTCCGAGAGATGCGGTCCTCCTGCCTCCCCACCTTTGGGCTAGACGCATTACGTGGCCTTACCTGGCTGGCTGGACCCCAACGAGCATGAGGACCTTGAGGGCGATCCTTCGGTGCAGATTCCACTCCTCAATGGCACTGGCCATGATCAGCCCGCTGAGGAAGAGGAAGTTGGTGTCCAGGAAGTACTGGGGGCAGACCTTGTTGGAGGGCAGGATGCCCAAGAAGGGGAAGAGGATGATGGGCAGCAGGGCCGTCACCGAGAGGGGCAGGGCCTCTGTGCACCAGTACACAGCCATGAGCAGGATGACAAACAGGCAGCGGCCTTCCTGCAGAGGGTGGGGGGGAGATGCAGCTCAGAAGGGTCAGCGGAGCCCTGGGTGACAGGGGGGAGAAGAGATCCTGGGGCTGCACCCATCAGGGCACGTTCCGCAGGGAAGCTGTGGAGAGGGTGAGTGCCCAAAGCTTTGACCTTGAGCAGATGACATCACCTGTCTGAGCCTCATTTTGCTCAACTATACAATGGGGAAGAAACATGTGTCCATTTTATAGGACTGTTTGAGGATTACATGAAATGCGCCATTGGCTTAGAAGTAGACCCTGACGTGAGCATGAGAGTGAAAATGGTTTGATAGAGGATCCCACAAAGTTCTGGAAGGGCAATAGGGAAGCGAAACGGAAGCCAATACAGACAGTGTATTCATGAGAAGACTATCCCTGTGGGCAGCTGGGGCTCACTCCTGATGGGGGACCCTGGGAGAGGGTGTAGATCATGCTTCAGAGTTGTCCTCCTGGGAGACAAGGAAGCTGGCTTTTTACCTGCCAACTCCTGGCCATCACTGGTTGGAGGCTGCTCCTGGGAGCATTAACTCCCCGCTCTTCCGGGCTGCCCGGCATATAGTGAGAGAACACACTGGTGCAGAGCATCTCAGGTTCAGTAGGAAGCTACTGGCAGATGCAGGATGGTGAGTGCCAATGGAGATGTGGAGAGAGCACCAGCAGCGGCTGCCACCTCCATACACAGCCCTCAACACAATGCCCAACACAGAGCACACGCTCTGTAAATAGTAATAATAATAAGCAAATGTATGGGGCTATTAAGTACCAGGAACTGTGTAATCCTCACAAAATCCCAGAGGAGTGAGTATCCCCATTTTATGGAGTAGGAAGCTGAGATGTAAGGTCACTAGCAAGACAATGATTGTGCAGAACAAGTCAATCTCCCTCCAGAGCCATCGCTCTTAATCAAATAGCCCCCAGCTGTTACCAGCAGAATACTAGAACCTATGACAAGTTGACAATCCAATGTTAAAGATTCAGAACAAAACAGCTCAATGGTTGCCCGGGCTTGGGCAGGAGGTGTGTATGCTGGGGAAGAGGAGCTGCAAAGGAGTTCAAAGGAACGTTTTGGGGTGATGGAATGTTCTAGAAACAAGAGTGCAGCAATGACAATGCCTTCACTTCTGATACATCAGTGTCTCATAGGATCCATCATCAATAGTGTCCTGTTATTATTCACATGGTCACTGAATAAAATTACTCACAGTCCTGACTTTCTTTCTTATGTTCTCTCAAGGCAATGTCCTTGCATGTTCCAGGAAACAGACTATTTCTTGAATTTGATGCTGTCTGGTGCCATTTTATGCTTCTTACTTCTTACTCACAGTAGGTTTGGTTGACTTTATTCAGTGTCCACAGGACATTGAACTGAATTCCATCCTAACAAGCACCATCCTAATAGAACATACCCTCAGCTACACAGTCAGGCATCAGCTACATGCAGACACTAGGACTAGTTAATCCATCTAACAGAGGGGCAAGGGCAGGATCCAAGGGACCAATGGCTTTGGCAACAATCCAAGCAAAGATTACCAGTGACTAGGGTCTGGGGGAGTGGTGGAGGTAGTGAGAAGTGGTCAAATTCGGGGTCTATTTCCAAGGGAGAGCCTGACAGCTTTGCCGAGGATCTGTTAGGATGTGTAAGGCAAAGAGAGCAACCAGGAGGAATTCCAGTTGTTGGCCTCAGCAGGGGGAAGAATGAGGTTGCCATTTACTGAGCCAGGGAAGACTGGGATATACCCAACCCATTTGCATACCTTGAAAACACATCCTGTTTTCTCAGCAACCTGGCTGGGAGTTGAGACCAGGAAAATGAGTGAGACAGTCACTGCCCTTTAGCCAGCAAATCTGACCATGCCAATAATAGGAGGGTCCTCTGTGGCTAGCTCTTCTCAAACTCGAGTGACCCTCGCAGACTCTGCCTACTAAGTCTCCCTCAAGCAGAAGTATATTGGTAAATGTTTAACAACTGGAAAGTTTGTGTGTGTGTGTAGAAATTCTTTTTTTTTTTTTTAAGATTTTATTTATTTGTCAGAGAGAGAGAGAGAGAGAGAGAGCACAAGCAGGGGGAGGGGCAGAGGGAGAAGCAGACTCCCCGCTGAGCAGGGAGCTCGATGTGGGGACTCGATTCCAGGACCCCAGGATCATGACCTGAGCTGAAGGCAGACGTTTAAGCGACTGAGCCACCCAGGCGCCCCTGTGTGTAGAAATTCTTGATTACTATTTGGTTTAGCTAAGTCACTCATGTCATTGACGAATGAATTTAGTTTTACTATGAATGTCAGCTTATATTTTTATTTACATTAATGACTAAGACAAGAGGGAAACAAAGAAGTATGTCAGAAATTCACTTGTTCACCAATGATGTGAGCGACTTCTTTACTGAATCAAATGATAGTTTTCACATACTGGAAGAATAAGTCCTCATTTTGGGGGGCTATTCACAATGTAACTGCTGTAGACACAACGCATTTTACATTTCATCTGTACTATTAACATTTTCCATTACTTCCTTAAATTTAGACAAACAGGGGCTCCGGGGTAGCTTAGTTGGTTAAGTGTCCGACTCTTGATTTTGGCTCAGGTCATGATCTCAGGGTCGATCCCAGGAGCCCCATGTCGGGATGGCACTGGGCATGGAGCCTGCTTAAAATTGTCCCCCTCCCCCGCTCCTCCATCACCCCTCTCCCTCTCTCTCAAAAAAAAAAATCTAGACAAGCAACAAAACAATAAGTTAAGCCCTGATTTGCAGTGTTTGCCAATTTCTAGGTGTAAATACAACCACGTGGTTGATTTCAAGCTATCAAGTGACATCACTGAACACAGAGTTGGCACGAAACGGGCAGTTTCGCTCCCCTACACAGCATTTCCTCCATTCATATTGATGTCAATAGAGCAGACACAGATAATCTCAAGATCTTAGATAATCGTAAACCAATCAACAAGTGGTGAACTTTGAGTATCTATTACTTTTGTTTTAATATATTGAATCACAAGTTTGTATAATTTCATTTTAAATATCTCTGTGTACAACCGGCTAGCAAAATTTACAAAAACTCGACAATCGGGTCTCGAGAGCTGGGATAGACACTCCAGTACACTGTCGGAAGCTTCCAGACAGAACATCCATGTAAAACCACCCCCCCCAAAGAATCTGGGTCACATTCTGTTGCAAACTTGACATTCTTCAACCCATGCTTGGTATCATGTTCCATAATGCAGCTATCTTTTAAAAATACACAATTATTTTCTGCCGGATCTTGCTGCCGGCTCAGGAAGACATGCCACGTCTATCTTGTTTTTTATATACCACCTGCCAGACCAACAGTTACCCTGGTTTAGAAGATAGAGGTCTGTCTTAGCTCAGTGTCAAAAAGGACAATAAAGGGGTTAGTATGAACAACTTGATACCAGTTAATTTGATGACCTAGAGGAAATAGAAAAACTCCTCAAAAAACATAACTTATTCAACTATCAGAGAAAGACAGAGAAAAGCTGAATATTTCAATATCTGTTAAAAAAAACAGAATCAATCATCAAAAATCTTCCTGCAAAAAAACCTCCAAGGCCTGCTAACTTCAATGGTAATTCTACCAAACATTTAAGGAATAAATAATACACATCTTACCCAAGCTCTTCCAGAGAACGGGGAAAGAGGGAACACTTCCCAATTCATTCATGAGGCCAGGGTAACCCTGTGGCTGGCTTATCCTGACCAGGGCATTAAAAGGACAAATAATGGTTGAGCATTGCTGGGACATGCAAAGTCATCTGGAAAACCAGTTTCCTTGTCTCTCCCGCCTCTCATCCTTATGCAAAAGAAATACAGGAACAATGACAACCAAAATCACCAACATTTTCATGTATTAACTCATCCAATGACAGGTACTATCACTATCCTCTAGTTCATCCAAGTTATAGGGGAAGGATATCCCCCGTTAAATACATTTTAGAACACAGCAGGAGAGAAAAATAAACATGACTTTTCAAAAATCAGCTTTATGAGCTATAATTTACATACAATCAATTGCATCCATTGTTAAGTACACAGTTTGAGGTTTAACAAATGTACACACCTACATCACATCCCAATCAAGAAAGAGAATGTTTCTGTCACCCCAGAAAGTTCCCTTTTGCCCCTTCCAGGTCAATCCTCAGGCCCCTTCTAAAACACTGCTGTGATTTCCATCCCTAGAGATTGGTTTTTTGTTGTTGTTGTTGTTTTGTTTTTTTATTTTATTTTTTTTATTCTTATGTTAATCCCCATACATTACATCATTAGTTCTAGATGAAGTGTTCCATGATTCATTGTTTGTGCATAACACCCAGTGCTCCATGCAGAACGTGCCCTCCTCAATACCCACCACCAGGCTAACCCATCCTCCCACCCCCCTCCCCTCTAGAACCCTCAGTTTGTTTTTCAGAGTCCATTGCCTAGAGATTGGTTTTGCCTGTCCTTCGACTTAAATGCAATCATACAAGATGTACTTTTGTACTTTTTGTTCAGTACAGGGCCTGAGATATTCATGCACATGCTTGTGTATATCAGCGGTTCGTTCTTTGTTAGTGCTGAATAGTAGTCCATCCGGTGAATATACCACTGTTTGTGCCTGTCCTGCAGATGGACACTTGGATTTTTCCAGTTTGGAGCAATTATGAGTAAAGCTGCTGTGCACATTTAAATGCATCTGCTTTGGGGGTGACATCCTGTAAGTCCTTTTGTGCCTTGTACGACATTATATAATGGGGGCGAAGAGGGGCGTTACTGATAAATTCTGGCTGTAAGGGGCTACCCTTCAAAGGTTTTCTCCCTCTCCCTCTTCCTTTCCTTCCCTTCCCTGTTCTCTCTCTGTTTCACTCTCTTTCCTCCCTCTACTCGCTCCCACTCTCTCTCCCCTCCCTCCCTTGGCGCTCTTGCCAAGATGTCAACATCAGTCCTTTGCGGAGGAACAACTCCAGATACAACACATGTCCGCTCGGGAGGTGACCCGAGGCAAATGGCGGGAATTGAGAAGTTGATCCTTGGCCGGCATGGGGGCTTTGCCAGTAAGTGGGTCAAGCGTGTATTTCATTACCTTGCTGGTTAGTTAGGGATTGGAGCAGGGCCAAGGTGACCGACCCCAAATAGCTTCCCTGCCCCAGCTGGGCTTCCTGTGGGCAAATGGATCCAGAATTGTCAGCTGGATGCCAGACATCTGGTGGGGAATTAATAAGTACTACTGCCCCTCCCTCCCCCACCCCTGTGAGGCCTTGAGGACAGAAGTGACCCCCAGAGAGCCAATATCTCCCAGGAGGCTTGGAGCAAGGCCTGGTGAGCTGGGGCCTACACGCACTGAGTGGGGAGCCCTCAGAGATCGAGAAGGCCGAGCCAGTTCCTACCTCCAGGCCTTTGCACCTGCTGTCCCTTCAGCCTGGCCCCCTAGACCCTGATCTCTGTCTAGCTGGCTCCTGCTTGCTGTTTGGCCCTCATCTCAAAGGTCGCCTTTTCAGGCAGTGACCTGACCATGTGATCTGACCATGCGATCGATTGTGGTCTGATTTCCATTGTCTGGCCTTGTTTTTGTCCAGCATTTCTCAATAGCCCAGGTATTTCTTGTTTGTTGCCTTATTATTTCCTTCCCCCCACCAGACCATAAGCTCCATACAAACATGACCCTTGTCTTTATTTGTTCACCTCTGTCTCCAGGGCCTCAATGGATATTTACTGAATGAATAAATACATGGTCTAAATCAGGCGGCACAAACTCAAGTGCAGGGCACCATTTCATGAGTGAATCGGGCTGGCAGAAGAAAAAAGTCACATCGCTTTCTCAAGTCTGATTTGTATTTCTGGCAGTTCCATTATTTTAGTAGCAGGGGAGATGCCCACGCTTGATGGTAAATCACAGCCAGCACTGGGCCTCAGAACCAGGAAAGCAATAGGGAGGAGTGGGGACTGTGGCGAATGGGGGGAGGGTTATCGGCCCCTCTAAGAACATCAACTGCTGCTCAGCTTCTGGCTGTTGTCATGAGAACATGAGCCCCATGATGCTGGATCTCCTGATTTTTCAAAAGCTTGAAACTGTGCTTTTAGTGGGACATCTCACAGTTTTAAAAGATTTGCTTATTAAGAAGAAAGTGTAGGCAAAAACCCCACATCTGCAAGCACCATCAAATCCATGGTCACCCAGTTATGATCTTTAGTCTAAATGGTTTTAATTGGCATAAAATTCCAGAAAAGCGCTCACACATAGACAATTCCGAATCTAAGTCAAGTTGTTCACAGATTACTAGGGATCATGGGATGCTGTATTTAAAATCTCTGCTCCATTTCTAAAATTCCTATTTTCCAGGTATAGAAACTGAGGTCTGCTGAGGAGCAGTGATCTCTTGAGGACCATGCAGAACACAAAAGCAGATCTCACCACACCCAGGCCTGGTTACCATTCAAATGGTGGGCCAGGGAGTGGGGTCCAGGAGGATCCACGATTTTACCCCAGCCCACAGCACATCTGTCCCACCTCTGCCTCTGGGCCCCCCTGTTTCATGAACTCAGACCAGCCCCCTGGCCGCGTGGAGGTTCGGTCTGCATGTCTGCAAATGGAGACTTCCCTTGATCCCTCAAGGGCAGATTCGGGTAGAAGCATAGAGTCACATGATCCCAGGGCCCCTGTTCCTTTGAATTTTAACTTCTGGAGTTTAGAGGTTGGGGCAGGTGTCTGATCCTGCAGAGACTCATTTTCTGGGTCATATCAGAGTCAGCAATTTGCCTCTTTGTCACTTTGTTCTGTCTCGAGGCTCCGCTTCAGGAGACGGAATCTTGCTGAGGTGGCCCAGGGTAGATGAACTCATGGCTTCTGGTGACATATTTCTCAGCTACCCAGCCCCTCCCCTCTGCCAGTAGAAGCTGGTACCATCTGGCTGAAACCTCCAGGGGTGGATGAGCCTAAAGGAAGCTGCTGCCTGAGGAGACAGGTGTCAGAAGCTCTTGCTGGTCCTGATTATCAAGGTTGACGCAGAGGCCAGATTTTGGATGAACTTGATATGGAGGGGGCTGGGGGATGCTAAAATGGAAAGGAAAAAAAGCTAAGGAAGTCTCCAGGGCTGGGCTGTCCGCATACAGACCTTCCGGTCACACACGGCTGTATATGTGTGAAGTCATTAAAATGGAATGAAATTTGGAATTCCAGGTTCTCGGTCACGGGGGCCACATTTCAAGTGCTCAGTAGCTACTTGAGTAGTGTCTACCCCTCTGGATAGAGCAGATGGAACGTTTCCATCATCACAGAACGTTCTGGTGGACGGAGCTGCTCATTTGGCTTGAGCGCCAAGAAGTCCGGGTGTGGTGGTTCTGCTACAGAATCTGAAGGCAAACCACTGAACCCTTGAGTGTGAATTCCTTCACTTGCAAACTGAGAAGAAGAAGAAGAATGACCCTGGCATGTTACCTCACCAAGGACCCCCGTTAGAATGAATGTGCGCAAGAACACTGGGAATATGCACTTGATAGGCAGGCTGTTTTAGGAGTGAGATTATGAATACATTTCTGTTTCTTCAGTATATGCCCTACTTTCCAAATTTCAACCACAAGTATTTTTTTTTTCTTAAAGAAGACATTCTCTGAATATATAAGCAATCTATCTGTAAAACTCCAGTGTTACACTTTCTTTCTCTGAGGATGACTAGATATTTCATTGTCATAGAGCAGAAATTTGAGTCCAGCCTGCTTTCTTCCTCCTTATGGCTCACCTGAAGTTTTTGCCTCCATATCCATAACATTTTTTGTTTAACCCTCCAGTCCATTAATGTCACTATGGAATATAATATCTCAGTGTTGACAAGTCTCTGTAAGTTTTTTTCTGGGAGACAGAAAATCTGCATATGTTTTGCTTTAGTTTCAGAAAAGTTTTCTGCTATTAAAGATTCAAATAGAGATGGTCCCCAACTTTCGATGGTTTGACTTAATGATTTTTCTACGTGAGGATGGCACAAAAGCAACACACATTCGGTAGAAACCATGCTCCGAAGTTTGAATTTTGATCTTTTCCCAGGCCAGCAATATTTGGCATGATGCCCTCTCATGCTCCCTCTGGATGCTGGGCAGCGGCCACAGACACCACTCCCGGCCAGCCCCGTGATCCCGAGGGGCAACCGCCCATGTACCTGCAACCATCGAACACTCATGCAACCTCTCTGCTTTCCACCTCAACACTTTGCATTAGATGGCTCTGCCCAACTGTAGGCTAATGGAAATGTTCTGAGCACCGTTTAAGGCAGGCAAGGCTGAGCTGTGACGTTCAGTAGGTTAGGTGTAGTAAATGCATTGGTGACTCAGGATGTTTCCAACTTACGATGGGTTTGTCGGGAAGTAACGCTGTCGGAAGTGGAAGCAGAGCTGTACTGTTTTCTGTTCTATTTGTTTTGTTTCTTTAGTTCGTCTTGAGCAACACCAATTATGCACAAGTTGGATTTCCTTTGTAGTCCATGTTGATCATTTCCCCCTCATCCTTTCTTACTCTCTTGTCCATCTCATTTTGTTCTATCTCCTCCAGCCTGTAGAGCACGTCTCTGATTATATGTTTTTATTTTATATTTTATGTATTTTTTTCTGATGATGTTTCTGATCTTTCTCCATCTTGCTGTTTCTAATATGGCTTTTATAATAGAGTGGCTTTATTTGTCTTGTCCATCTGCTTCCAGAACACTGTTTTTTTCCACGTCCTTCTGTTTTTCACTGTCTCTTCTTTGACCCTTTTATTTCACATCTTGAGATTTATTTTAGGAAGGCCACGATTTCTTGAGATTTTTTTTCCATATCTCACAGAGAAATGTCTGTTCAGTACTTTCTCCTACTTGATAACGCAGATCTTCCAGTATTTATTCTTTGTTTACTTTGTATTTGATATTCTGTCTTCTCATTTCTCCTATTGCCTTTTCGCAGGTCCCATGTGGGCTCCTTGTCACAGAACGGGGGCTATTCCTCTCAGGCGAGTCCTTTGTGAAAGGCCAGTGAGGGGATAGGGACGGGAGGGGAAGCTGAGGCAGCAGGGGCCTAGGCATCAGCACCGCTGATTTTTCCAGAACCCGTCTCACCAGCACTGCCCTGAAATATGGCTCCACTCTAAGCAGTGGGCTCAGTGTGGAGACTAAGTGTGAAGACCCAAGAATGTCGTGGTGCTTTGGTGTCTCTTTGAGAGAACGAGAACCATTACAACCATACAGCGGGTCACTATCCATCCTTTCCCTTCCACCTGCCACCTCAACATCCCGCTTTGTGCCAAGGATCTTTGAGCTTCCTGTTCATCTGAACTCTGTATTCTCCCATGTGTCTCGGGGGCTCTGCCTTCCCCACTGTGTGTGCTTCAGGCGTGGCCCGCATTCGGAAGGGCTCAGAGAGTTGAAAACTCCTTTGGGAGAGTCTGTGCCCTGCCCAGGAACTGCAGAGGCTCGCGTCACTCCGGTCTCCTGCCACGTGGTCCCAACCCCACCACCAGCGTCAGCCCCCTTGGCACACCCCAGGGGCAGCGTTGTGGTCTGGCGTCTTTCCTCAGGATGGCACGTTCCTCTCCCTTTTCGGCTCTCTGTTGCTGTTTTCAGACTGCTTCAGAAAGGTGAATGGAATAGAAAAGTCTGGATCCCATCAACTTAAACCACAAGTGCCTTCCACCTAGGGATTTTGTCATCAGAAGGGACTATCTTGCCTTTTGTTTGGCTGTCTTTGCACACACAATAGAAGCAGCATGGGTGCTGGAATCAGGCCTGAATTAGAAATGCAGTCCTTCCACACGGAGCTGTGTGATCCGGGTATTCAGCTGGCCTCAGCCTCAGTTTCCTTACCTGCTAGAGGCACGTAAGAACAGCACCTACCTCACAGAGTGCTGTATTTTGTGTGGGATAACCACTGTCTCAGTGATAGTTATGTGAGAATATGCCATTAAATAGGAGCTGTTGTTATGTTTTATACAAGTTCAATTTCTTTTTTTTTTTTAAGATTTTACTTATTTATTTGACAGAGAGAGACACAGCGAGAGAGGGAGCACAAGCAGGGGGAGTGGGAGAGGGAGAAGCAGGCTTCCCGCGGAGCAGGGAGCCCAACGCGGGGCTCGATCCCAGGACCCTGGGATCATGACCTGAGCCGAAGGCAGACGCTTAACGACTGAGCCACCCAGGCACCCCACAAGTTCAATTTCTTGAAGTTAGGCTTCAAAAAGATTGTTCTTAATGCTTAAAAAAAAAAAAAATCTTAAAATACGAGAGCTAGAATGAACCTGAGATCATTTAATCCAGTGGTTCTCAACAGGGGGTGATTTTGTCCCCTGGACGACATGTGTCTGGGGATATTTGGGGTTGTCGTGATGGGGAGGCTACTACTGGTATCTAGTGGGTAGAGGCCAGGATGCTGCTAAACAGCTCACAATGCACAGGGCAGCCCTACGACAAAGGACTATTTGTTCCCAGTAATGTCAACGTCAATAGAAACCCTGGTCTACACTAAGCCCTAGTACAACAGTTGTCCAGAGAAGGAAAGCAGCTTGCCTGAGGTCACACAGCGAGTAAGAGGTAAGGACTTGTCTTGCCGTGTTTCATTGAATGACTGTCGTGCCTTGAACTTTACCAGGTGGAGGAGTTGGGAGCAGGGCTAGACAGGGGTGAGGCAAGTGCCCCACGCTGACAGTGAGCCCAGCTTAAACTCTGCTCCCCGGGTGCCTCTCCAGGCTTCCACTAGTCCTGGCCCTGAATGGGAGCAAGAATGGGGGGGGGGAGGGTTGGTCACCACAGTCCTTGACCCTGACCTAGTCATGCCAATCCAACCTAGGCATTTCTTACGGGAAGCCTTATAATCCCTCCCACCAAAGAAATTCCAGCTTCTTGGGTTAACCAGTCCATTACTACAGGGATTAAAGTTTGCGGGCAAAACACGCAGAGGTGAGGGGGGAGAAAGAAGAAAATGCCATGTCAGGTGGTTAATTTTTGAGCTGGGGACTGATTTCCAGGCAGACACAAGGCCACTGTTTTCCACTGCCCCCATGCTTGCCCCCCTCACTCAGCAAATGTCCTCTGAGGCCAGGGGCAGGACTTGTGCATAAACCATACCCCCCGCCACCATCCGTCCTGTGCCCCATCTCCCCGCTGAACTGCAGCAGGCATTCTGGTCAGGACACTGAGGCAGGGCCAGGCTCTCAGCGGGCCCCGGTGGCGGCTCCATGCCAGGCACAGAGTGGGTTGGCCAGCCCTTCAGGGAGCAGGCCTGGGGCCAGGTGCCCACGGCGGTGCCCTCCAGCTGCCCACGAAAGGCCCATTCCCCAGGGGTGTGCAGGGCTGACTGTGGGAAGCCCCGAACTCTAGCAAGGCAGAAGCCAGGCCTTAAACCTCTCAGTATTCTCTCACGACCCCCAGCTCAGCGCCCGGGCAGCGAACAGAACCCCTGGAGCCGTGGAGGGTCGGAAGCTTCGTAGCTCAGGCGTTCGCTCCTGGTGTGAGTGACCTCAAGCCGGCCACCTCCCCTCTCAGAGCCTCGCTTTGCTCACAGATAACAGCCAGGGTGGAACAGAACGCGGAGGACGGCCAGCCCCCAGGAGGAGGGAGCCATTAGGATCAGCAGAACAAGCAGTGGGCGGGGAGCTGGGACTCTGGGGCTGAAATCTGGGCCTGACCCCAAAAAGCGGAGGACCCTATGAGTTATGCTGTTGGCATCCTGAGCCAGAGTGCCTGGGTTCAAATCCTGCCTCCATTGCCTCCTGGAGGAAGTGACTTAACTCTCTGCCTCGGTCTCCTCATCTATAAAAATGGGGCTGGTGATGATGATAAGAATGTCAAGCCCTGGAGTTTCTGTTACAAGGATTAAGTAGGTTAATGTAGATAAAGTCCTGGGAGCAATGCATGGCGCAGTCAGCAATTCACAAAACGCTACCCACCCAGTGCTGACAGGCTCTGTTTCTTTGAGACATTTTTCTTCCCTCTTTGCCTTTCTTGCCCTTTGAAATGGGACATTTCATCCCAAGGATCTGTGAGGTACTTCCGGTCTGCCATGTAAGGATGAAGGCAGGGCTTCTGGGGGCACACAGATATGGACCCCAAAGGGACGGGAGTGTGGCGCACACACACAACAGGCCCCGGGAAAGGGCCTGGCCTAGCAAGACGAGAGAGAACCTGAGACGCCGAGAAGCACCTGGGCGTGAGGCCTCCACTTGAAAAGGGGGGGTTCCATAAAGCCAGCCGAGGCTCAGGGGCCCAGGGCCGCCGGGAATCCCACAGTCGTGGGAGTACATTCTGGGCCACCACTCAACAAGCTGTGAGCTCTAGACTGACAGGTGTCCCTTCGGAGCCGCTGGGTCCTCAGTACATCAGGAGGCATATGACGCCATCCTCAGAGAACCGGGAGGGAGATCAAAGGGAACATGGCCATGGCCCTTCTGTGAGAGCCTGGAGGCTCGGGGCATGTCCCCCCTCTCCCCTCCCGCCCCCAGTCTCCCCAGCGACTCTCCCTCATTGCCACAGAGCGACATCACGGCTACTCGACGTGGCTGCACACATTGAGCCCTGTTACAGGCCAGATCGCTTCCCGTGGGTTCCCTGGTTCAACCCTACCCACAGCTCCACGAGGCCTCTACAGGGGCTGTGCCCCGTCCGCGTGGCTCAGACAGCTCGAGTGACTTGCCCCAGGTCACACCGCCTCAGTGTGAGCGGCAGATGGGAATGCTAAAGCGACCATTTCCTGAGGGCTTCCCCTGGCCAGCCATCAGGCATGCGTCCGACATGCAGTAACCCACCTGCTCCCCGTCTAGAACTCAGCAAATAGACGCAGAGAGGTACCGCGACTCTTTCGTCCATGTGTGCGCTTCTAGCCAGGGATGAAATTCCCACCATGTGGTCTGAGCCCAGGGCCGTGGACCAGGCTCAGCGATGAGGATAAACAGTGATGGTAACAGCCAGCCCGTACTGAGCACTCACTCTGTGCGGGTGCTGGGCTGAACTCCCTACACAGATTGTGAGTTTTGTTCCACACACACTCTGGTAGGTTCTATTAACGAAAATGAAAGGACATTCAACAGAAAAGTACTTTACAAGCCCTCTCCCATCCTCTCTGTGTCGGGTCAGTCTTGAGGATAAGCAGAGCTGAGTTTAGTGTGCCCATTTTCTGGAGGAGGAGACTGAGGCATAGAAAGTTAAGCTGGGGGGCGCCTGGGTGGCTCAGTTGTTAAACGTCTGCCTTCGGCTCAGGTCATGATTCCAGGGTCCTGGGATCGAGCCCCGCATCGGGCTCCCTGCTCTGTGGGAAGTCTGCTTCTCCCTCTCCCATTCCCCCTGCTTGTATTCCCTCTCTCGCTGTGTCTCTGTCAAATAAATAAATAAAATCTTTAAAAAAAAAAAAAAAAGTTAAGCTGGAAACTAGCCCAGGGTGGCCCAGAGGGAAACAATGGAGGCAGCCCAGAAGTCTGGTCTCTGATTTCCCACCAGGGCTCCCCTCAACCCTCTCCTGTGCCTGAAAACACCTGAGGAAGCAGTTAAGAAACACCTGGGCCCACGACTCAAGGGGAGAAAGAGGAAAAAGTGGAGGGGGTGACTCGCCTTGGGAGACCTCTGAGGCCAGCCACCTCATCCTCCTACCCCTTCCTCTGGACTGGGTCGGTTAGACCCCTGGACTCATTAGCAGATGTTCTAACAAGTTCAAGTTCTCGGAGCCATTCATTAAAAGTGTTCCTGGGGCAGCTCACACATCACGGCTGTCCAAGCTTCACTAATCAGTCATGAGCCAGACAGGCAGGTGGGGTGGGTGGGAGCCCCACTGGACCCGTGAGGCCCCAGCGGCCTGACTCAGCCCAAGGAGGATAGAACACATTGTTCTGAATAAAAAAGAGCCACCCACTGTGTGACCTTGGGCAGTTTCTTTCCCTCTCTGGGCCTCAGTCTCCCCATCTGTCCAAAGGGCCCTTCAGTTCCCAACATGGGATAGGTACACCTAAAGCCCCCCTCAGGGCTTCTCTACCTCCTCTTGCTCCTCAGAGCCCCTCCCATGTCTTTGGGGGCCTGCATTAACAGGAGCCCTTTCTCTGGCTGAAAGTGAAATCTGGCCTGAAGGCATTGAGGGGGGGCGGTGACTCTAAATCCCAGCTAAGCCCTTGAATTCAGTTTCTCCACGATCAGGGGTCAGGGGTCTGTCTCCCGGGAAGGGTTGTCTAAAGGCCCCGGGAAGATCACTGATGAACACCTGCCGTTCTCCTACCTCAGTGCCTTTGCGCCTGCTATTCCCTTGCTCTTCCTTTAGATGTGCTCAGCTTTGCTCAAATATCTTCTCCTTCGGGTATTTGTTCAAGGGTTCCCTCCTCAATGAAACCTTCCTGACTCTACAATTGCACTACCTCCATTGTCAACTCCCCACTCCCCTTCCCTGCTTTTATTCTCATCATCATCTGCTATACCACAGACCTTACTTATTTATCTGTGGTTTGTTTTGTTTTTTTTTTTTCCCCAATGTGTCCCTCTCTAGAATGTCAGTTCCGTAAGTATAAAGACTTGTGACTATTTGGTTCACTGCCATGTACCTTTGGAATAGTAGCTGGCATTGAGTAGGTGCTCAATTAATAGTTTTTGACTGAATGTGTTAATTACTTGTGGACAGTGCCTGGCACAAAGGAAATAGCCATTTTTATTCCACATTCATTCTGGACATGTTTATTTTTTTTTTAAAGATTTTATTTATTTATTTGAGACAGAGAGAATGAGAGAGAGAGAGAGCACATGAGAGGGGGGAGGGTCAGAGGGAGAAGCAGGCTCCTTGCCGAGCAGGGAGCCCGATGCGGGACTCAATCCAGGGACTCCAGGATCATGACCTGAGCCGAAGGCAGTCGCTTAACCAACTGAGCCACTCAGGCGCCCTCTGGACATGTTTATTAAGCACCTACTGTGTGCCAGGTTGGAAGGTACCTTGGTGAATGAACAAGATAGACAGGATCCCTACTTGTACTTTGCTATTTGCAGGGCACTTTACTGTTTACAAAGCTCTTGGCTTCCCTGGCTCCTCACCATGGCCCCCTGAGGTAGGCAGGCCCACCAGACAGATGAGGAAACTGAGTCTGGCACGTGCTTTGCTCCCACTCACGGAGCAAGTTCTTGGCCATGCCGGCATCCACCCTGGGTCAGCTGAGGCCGTATCCTGTGCGCCCACCACTCTGCTTAACCTCCCGCAGGCACTAGGGGCCTGCCCTGCCCCCGACATGTTCAGTGTTCTACTGTTTCCCGTCATCCGTCCTGCACTCTGGTCCCGCCGGCCCTGCTCCGGGCATCCTGGGAGGCCCTGTGGTGCACGTCGGGGGAAGCTGGCCCCTGCTGCTGAAGCCTGACCTGGGCAGTTTCCAAGCCCCTTTCAACAATGACCCTCCGCTGCCCACAATCGCTCCCTTTTCAGGACTCTGGGGTTCCAGGCTTCAGGCCAAGAATAAGAAAAAGAGGTCTTTCTCTGATAAGCACTATCTCATTTAATCTGCTCAGCAGCCCCTAGGAAAAGAGGTTATTCTGTTTTATAAGGGAGGAAACAGAGGCTTAGAAGACCCAAGAACCCACACAGTGAGTAGGGAGGAGGCCAAGAGGACTCAGGAGGAAGACTCATCCTCCATAAAGCACTTCCAGACCCCTGGATCCACAGGCTCATTTGTAATGCAAATATTACTACTACTACTGATAACATAATATTAATAGCAACCATTTCCCTAGCACCTCTTATGTTCCAGGCACAGCCCAAAATATTTAAGGTATATGAGCCAATCTTCACAACACCCTTATGAGGGAGGTCCTATCAGTGTCCTCATTTTACAGAGGAGGAACTGAGGCACAAAGAGGCTAAGTAACTTGCCCAAGATCACATAGCCAGGAAGAGGGAGAGCAAGATGAGTCCAGGAAATCTAGTGTCTGCGTTCCCACTCTCACGATGCTGCCCCCCGCCCTTTCAGAAAGTGATTCTGGAAAGGGCACGCCAGCCCAGGGATTCTGGGCAGACCCCTTTTCCAGAGGCGGAAAGCCGAGGTCTGGAGGAGGTCCAGGTCTCCCAGAGGAGGGAGCAGGAAATGGAGCCAGGCCTCACAGGTTGATGTCGGTTTAGCAGGGGTGAGAAGGCGCTCTCAGAACAGGTCTCAATCCCCCAGTTCCCCCACAAGAGGTGGGAGATGGCCCATGAGCCGGGTGCCACACCAGGCCTCTGCCAGGCTCCCCGGGCCTGGACACCCCATGTTCTCGTCCCAGAAGCCAGCACCCCTCAGACTCACTTCCCAGCAAACCGCCTACACTTCTAGGTTTGGGCTCTGCTGTCAAATCCCTGCTCATGCCCCACCACGTTTTGCTGAGTTCCAGCCCTTCACAGGGAAGGGGCCACAGAAAGGGGCAAGGAGGAATGTTCCTTCCCTCTCCCCTGCCCCCAGACCTCCGGAGCCAGCCGGGAGAGCAGCTCATCAGGAGAGAAAGGTGCAAGCAGCTTGTGAACGCCTGGAGACATGGGGACAATCGGGGCAGTGGGTGGCAGCGAACAAGGGCTTCTCTTGTTTCTCCCAACCAAAGGAAAGGTGTCGCCTGCTGTGAGCCCCAAGGCCGGGGGGCGGGGGCAAAGGGTCAGCTCCACCCAGCGCAGCCAGGAGCTTCTGTGGGAACCGGGCTGGGCGGCCAGGGTATTCTGCCTTGTCTGCCAGGCCCTGCGTTTCCCAATCCTCTCCACCCCAGGAGGGCTCCTGCAGCCAGGCTGCGTGCTCACAGGCAAACACTTCCCCTTACGCCCTGTTTCCTTGACAGAAAATGGGATTTGACTGTGCCTGCCTCACAGGCTGGCCGGGGGATCGAAACATTGAACACATTTAAGGCAGGCTTCTCAAGCTCCACACCACCGACGTTTGGGGCCTGCGGTCTTTGTCATGGGGGCGGCCCGTGCACGGTAGGGTGCTTAGCAGCATCCTTGGCCTCTACCCATCAGATGCCAGTTGCACCTCCATCACGTTGTGACAACTCCAGACTTTGCCAATTGTCTCCTGGGGAGCAAAATGCTTGAGAATCACTGATTTAAAGCATTTCCCAGAGCCTAGAACATAGTAGGTGATTTGTCCACGAAGTCAGGCAACATTTGTCAAGACCTTTACAAACATCATCGGTTACTATCATATCTGTTTATAGATGAGAAAACGGAGGCGCAGAGACGTTAAGTAACTGGCCTAAGATGACACAGCATATTAAAAAGCCAGGATTTGAACCCAAACAGCCAAACCCCAGCTCCCATCCATCATGCTTGATCACGCATGTTGGTTCCTGACTTCAGAGAGCTCCTTGAGATTTCCAAACTCCTACTCGGGTCAGGATGACATTATCTCTCTTCTGGGAAGCTTTTCCTGACGTCTCTGACAATACCCGACACCATCACTTCCTTCCCCCTTCGCCTCCACTGAACCATGAAGGCGAATGTGGGCCTTCGACAAGGTAGACCAAGGGTCAAATGCCAGCCCCACTACTCATTCAATGACCGTGAGGTGCTGGGCATGTGGCTTCCCTTCTCAGCCTTGACCTTTCCATCTGTAAAATGGGTCCATCACCCCTGTGTCACACACTGTGGCTAAGAGCACAGACTCCAGAGCTAGAATGCCAGGGTCTGAAACCCAGCTCTGCCGCTTCCAAGCCTTGGGCATTTGGGCAAGTGACTAAACCATTCTGTGCCTCAGTGTTCCCATCTGTGAATGTGGCCAATCACAGCACCCGCACCACAGAGCCGTGGTGAGCATCATGAGCTAGTAAGCCTATGCTGAGTGCTTTGAACTGCGCCTCGCACTTAATAAGCACTGGGGAGGTGTTGCCTATGACTCTTAGGAGCCTCTTGGGGGGTGGAGAAGGGGCATGAATAAGGCATGTGGCCCAGGACATCAACAATCTTGAATTCGCTCTTCCTGCAGCCTCCCAGGGACTCCAGCACATTCCTGTAAGAGAGCTTAATATGCTCGAAATCAAATCCCTGTCTTGGCCCCGACTGCTGGTAAGGACCCACGCAGGAGAGTGGAGCCAAAGGGACAGAGGGGCAAGAGAGCCGCTGGGCCTGGCCCCCTCAGCCCTTTTCCTACTTCTTTATCAGCTGGGGATCACTGTTCTGTGTGTCCGTGCTTCCCTCCACACAACAACACAGGCTCACCCCCATTGGTTGCCCCTCGCCTGTAAATCTCAGGGACAAGTAGCAGAGCCAAGAACCTGGTGCCCCCATTCTGCAGATATTAGCAATAGCCAGGTTCCTCTACTGAGCACCTCCTATGCGGCAGACACTTTCAGGTCTTCCCAGCAGGTAGGTTTCAGGATGCCCACTTTGCAGATGAGAAAATCCAGGCTCAGGGGAGAGAAGTTACTTGCCAGGAGGTGCTTTGAACTGTGCCCTGTGTCTCTTCCCTGACGCATCTCAGCCGGACAGAGTGGTTTGGGGCACATGTGTGACTCATTCTAGGCCCCAGCCAGATCCAGCTTTGCTAAGGTGCTGACTTTGTGTCTTCAAGGTCTGGGGGCGGAGAGAGGGGTGTCAGAAAATCCTGCTCATCAGTCCAGAGGGCCAGAGGGCACTGTCCTGTTGAGTCTGGTCAGGAAACGACCTCGCTCCCTGCTGCATCACCAGGAATCACATCAGCCTGTTTACACACCTGGAAGGAGCTCCAGGAAAGTGGAAAGTTGGCTGGGCCTCAGAGGAGCGGTGCCGAGGCCAAGAGGTCTGTGTGGGCAATGGGTCAGACCTGGCCAGAGAGCGTGTAGGGGCACGGATGAAGGTTCTGGGACTGTCTGGCTGGGAGGGGCTGGGAAAGTCCCTCCAGGCCCTCTCTGGGCCTCAGTCTTCCCAACTGAAAATGGGAGGGGTTGAAGTATGATTCCAGCTCAAATCTTCCACAAAGGGGCAGCAAGCAGTCTGGGGTTTTTGAAAATGCATGTCGGGCACCTGGGTGGCTCAGGCAGTTAAGCGTCTGCCTTCAGCTCAGGTCATGATCCCAGGGTCCTGGGATCGAGTCCCGCATCAGGGTCTCCCTGTTCTGAGGGGAGCCTACTTCTCCCTCTGCCTCTGCCTGCCACTCCCCCTGCTTGTGCTCTCTCTCTCTCAAATAAATAAATAAATTCTTAGAAAAAAAAAAAAGAAAGTGCATGTCTTCTGAAATCAGGGCTACCTGGGTTCAAATCCAAATTCATTCATTCACTTGTCTACTGAGTACCTCTATGTGTCAGACGCTGTCCTAGGCACAGGGAGGTGCTGTGGAGAACGAGCCATGCCCTTACACTGCCCACTGCTTACTTGGGAAGGCAGACAGTGAACAAATAATGACCATTTCAGATTGGGATGGATTCCATGAAGGAAATAACACAGGAGGCTGGTTTAGAGAGTGTTTGGTGGGGTAAGGAGGATAAGTATTCTTGAGAAGGGGTAATCAGAGAGGACTCCTCAGAAGAGGTGCTATTAGGGCTAAGACTTGAATGACCAGAAGGATCCAGCTGTGGAAGATCAGCAGCAAGAGCACCCCAGGCAGCAAAAACAGCAAGTGCAAAGGCCCTGAGGCAGGAAGAAGCTTGGTAGCCTTGAAGAACCAAAAGAAGGCCTGTTAGGCTAGATCACGGTGAGAGAAGAGTATGGAAGACTGAATCAAGCGTGTGTCGTAGGTTCTGAATTTGGTGCTCTGACATCCTGGGACCTTGATAACTCTGGAACATCAGCCCCTACCAGGGCTAGCTAATTCCTAGAGATAGTAAACAACTCAGGTGTTTTTCCAATGTAAACCAACCAATCCAGAGCCCACACCCCCAACCACCTCTTTTGTTGGGCTCTCTCACTCCAGGCCACGATCCATTCACCTGCCTCAATCACTGAGAGCCAGGTACCAGACAACTAGGGACAGCCTATATCCCAGAGCCCACAGAAATTATTTGTACCAGCCAGTCCTATGCCTGCTTACCCTGACCTGCCCATTCCTTAAATATATAATATACTGCCAGATAGTGATAAACCCATTACAAAAGGTAAGGCAGGGAAGAGAATGGAGTGTAAAGAATTTTTTTATTTCTTTGTTAGATAGGGTGGTCAGGGAAGGCCTTTGAGGAGGGTCGTCTTTAAGCAGAGATGAATGAAGTGAGAAAGCAAACCTTGCAGGTATCTGGGGAAACAGCAGTTCAGACAGAGGGGACAGCAAGTGCAAAGGCCCTGGGGTGAGAGCAATTTTGAGATATTTAAGAAAGAGGCAAGGTCAATGTGGGAGCAGAGGGAGCAAGGGGGCCAGAGCTCCTAGTAGTGATCAATAAATATTAGCTGTTCTTATTCTTTGTTGAGGGCCAACTGTGATCTGAACAGAAGCAAGGGAGCTTGACCTCTGATTTCCCTCACCCCTTATCTAGAAGTTAGGCTCAGAGATTAAATATCGCTAGATGAAACATGATGGCCGGAAGTCTGAGATGGGGGATCCATGGACAAAGACAGGGGGGTGAAGGTGCTCTCCCCACACCCTGCCACTCCTCACTGTGAGGCCTCAGGCAACTCACTTCCCTCTCTGGGCCTCAGTTCCCTCTTTGTGGAAGTGGAACTAGAATGAGCCCCAGGTTCTGAGACGCTGTGGCAGGGGCTATAATAGCAGCAGTTGACATTTATCGAGCGCGCACTACGAGCCTGCGCTTGGTGAAGTGCCTCAAGCATATGAATGCACTTCAGTACGATTAGACCCAATCTCCAGAGGAGTAAACTGAGGCTTAGGACTGACCATTTCAACGTAGCTCATTCCACCAAACACAAGCATCTCCCCTTCCCCACCCCCACAGGTAGCTTCAAAGATCCCTCCAGGAAAAAAAAAAATGTGTAAAGGATAGACTGCAAAAGAAACAAAATTTATGTGCATCTGAGATGTAGTTTTTGCAAATGGACCTATCCTTGATCACAAAATACTGCAAGGAAAGGTCTATGAATAAATCCATTTTATCAGATGGGGGACCATTTCAGAGAGCTTCATGAAGACACTGCAGATTCTTTCCTTCCTCTCACTCCTTTCAAAGCAAAATCTCAGTTTGATACTAACTTGTCTTTAACACCTTTCTTGAGCATTTGCCTCCCTATGCAACACAGAAAGGGCAGGTCTCGGGCCCTCGGCTTCAAGCGGGCAGCAGAGTGTAGCCAGAATCAGCCAACATTGGAAATTTGTTTATTGCTACTTTTCTTCTATTAGTCACTCATGATCCTGGTTTCCATACATGGTCTTGGTATTAAAATTTCTTTTTAAGTCATTCTATTTAAGTGTTTTGAAAAGGAGGGGAGGGTAGCAAGGCAGTAATGATGTAAAAAAGGGAGGGCATGAGAGGAATATAATTAAGTAAGTAATACTGAGCAGAGTAAGGGAATCTAGTAAAAATGTTGTGGGCAGCATTTGGATGATGGAAACTAAGTCAGACTCTAGTCCATTTTGGGGGTTCCCTGTCTGAGACCTTTGGGTTCAATGAGATGATACATGTTTAAAGCACTAGGAAGATACTCGATCCACAGGGCTGGATCTGTGGGGTTTTCTGGGAAGCCCCTGTTAAGGGAAGACTCAGAGTCTCCAAGAACCCTGGCCACCCTGTCTTCCAAAACCCAGGACCAAGAGAAGTGACCGACGTAATGTTTAGTAGCTGTGTGGCCCCACTTTACAGACAAGGAAAGTGAGATCCAAAGAAGAAAGGAGGTTGGTCCAGCAAATTAGGAAAGGGGGCCTTTCCTCAGGCAGACCCAGCACTGCATAGTTGGGCAGGTGGAGTGCAGGTTGGTTCAGTCTCCCTTTGCCAACTCAAGGCCCCTGTGCAACACGCTGTAGCAGTCCTGCCTAGAATATCCCAATTCCTCTTCTTCAAAGCCTCCTTAGAAAGAGTCACCTGCAAAGAGTACCCACTGCAAGAACTTATCTTGGCCACATGGTCAATCTGGTTACATTTGCTTTCAGTGGGTGTGGGTACAAGGCAGGAAAGGGGGCAAGACTTGCCTGCAAACACATGGAGCTAGTGCTCACTTGCAAGTGCTTTAACAGTCTCATCTATCCCTACCAGCTGTCCAAGGCCAGTCCCCCAACTTCCATCTCCCAGGATGGCCATTCTTGGAAAACTTTGAGGTGATCCCTCCAGCAGCATCCTGATTTCCTGTGTCTCCAGCACTCTTGTGGCAAGAGCTGAAATCTCCAGTGGCACTGGAGAATTCTCCGGAGAACTCCAGAGAATTGCAATCACTGCATTCCAGAAGTACGTCCCACTCCTTTTCATCTCTGCTGATAGTGTTCTGTTCCAAGCTAGGAGGACATAATGTAAGAATTGTTCCCCCCCTCCACTTCTATCTGCTCTTTGGATTAACCCCGACCTCCCCGCAGACCAGCTCACCAGTCGCCAGGGGACAGGTGCACGAGGGCCAACCCTGTCGACCACACAGACTCCTAGAACATCAGAGCAGTGGTGACCTGGAGACCTCATCAAGCTGGAAAGCCAGGACCCAGTGAGGGGCAAATGGCAAATGCCTAGGCAGCTCCATTGTTTTTCCTGATCTGATACCTCCAAAGTTTTGGGGAACCCATACGTACAATATAACTTCCACTGGGGGTTCCAGAATTTCTGTATGAAAGAGGCTTAGAAGTGGCAATCTGAGATTGGGGGTGGGAGTGGACACTAAGGCTACATGCCTTGAAGCTACATTTGCACAGCAAACATAAAGTTTTTGTTAGCCCACCGGCCTTTGTTTGGGGAGGTTATCACAGGGTTGATACTGGTTAAGATTACCACAGAAATTGTCTGGAAGCTTTGTTAGCATAGCACACCCACTCTTTGCTTTAAATGTATGTCCCAGATCAATAAAAACAGCAATGTTCTCTGTTCAATGTTCTCTAAGAATGCTGTGATTCACATTGTACATCAGATTGAGAAACATATCCATTATTAATATCCAAGAATAAAATAATAATAAGTGCATATATATACATATATATATATATATATATATATAAAATATGGGGTGAGGCTTTGAGTATGCTGATAGAGATTTCTGAGGGAGGCTAAGATCCCCCAAGAAGCCAGACCTGCCTCCTGGGAGGAGGCCCACACTTATCAGCCCCTTAAATGAGGCAGGGCCACACAAAGGGTCCCCACCATGATCTGAAGGGAACCACGAGAGGTTCTTATCTAATTATAACTGAGGAAAGAGTATCAAGTGTGATGATTCAAAGTACAATCCCTGCATTCTGGCTCTGTACCGGCTATGTGACCCTGGGCAAGTCACCTAACCTCACTGATGTCCATTTCCTCGCCTGGTCGGTAGGGAGGTTCATAACAGCTGTCTCCCTGGTTCTGTGCACATTACACAGCATGATGCCTGAGAGGCTCGTCACATGGTACTTGGCACATAGTAAGAGTTAAGCATTCAGTACAACCCCTTACTCATCAGGCTTACCACCATTGCAGAAAGCTAGAGGCACGTTACCGGGGCACCTTGGGGTTCTCATGCAAGTGGATTCACAGTAAAGCTAATGAAACTTAAGCTTCAGAGCCCCTCCCTGAACTGAATTTTCCACTTGAAACCTGTGTACTTTTTCTTAAAAAGCACCCCTCAAATACTATATGCTTCAGGCCCCATAACACTTGGATCTGGCCCTGGGTTCACAGCTCTTGCTAGAGGGCTGAGCAGAGAGAAGCTTGCAGAAACCCCTGCTGAGGAGAGAGACACTGTGTGTTCTGTCTTTTCTTCCCTGGGGCTCCACCAGTGACCTCACAGACCCATCCATCCTTCCACCGGTGATGCTCCACAAAGTGAGGCCACTTCCTCGCTCAACCCTTCACCTCAATTCTCAGACGCCAGCACCATGATAGCCCCACTTTACAGACAAGGAAAGTGAGACCCAAAGAAGAAAGGAGGTTGGTCCAAGGTCTTGAGGTCAGCACTCGGCCAGGAATGGGATGGTTTTGAAAAGTGACCTAATCCTTATTCTGGCATTTGTTGTTTCTCTCTTCAATGTCAAAAAAGTCTAAGAGCTTGGATCATTCCACACCAGAAAACTTGTTTGTACGTTAGTCCTGGGTCTCTTTGGCACCAGCTGGTATCACCTTCTTACTCCCTGTGCCCAAGGAGGGCCCCTTCCTCCAGGCAGCCCTCTCTGAATACCTCTCCCAGCTGCTCTGGTCTCTGCTGGTGGGTGCTGGGTAATGTACCACTAAATTACACCGTACTCTCTCTGCTTTTCTTTTTTTATGAACATTGAATATCGCATTGAGAGGTAGGAAAGCAACTTCTGGAGGTAGAAGCCTTGTCCTATGCCCTCCCATTATGACCCAGATGGGCTGGGCACCCGTGAGGGACCCAACAGGGACCCGTAACACCATCTTCTCCCAGCCCCCACTGGTGTTGACTTTCATCATGACATTCCTGACCTCAATCTGCAGCCTTTGGTCCAGGGATTTACTTTCTGTGAGAGTGTAGAAACAGCTCAGTTCTGGATTCTGACAAGCCAGGGGCTGGATCCCCACTCAGCTACTTGCTGTGTGTCTGGGCAAGGCACTTCATCTCTCTGAGCCTCACTTTTCTTCTCTGGAAAATGAGATAAATACCACCCCCTCCCCCCTCCAACCCCCGGGCACGGAAAGGATTCAATAAAATGATGCCCACAGGGCAGAGCTTCACTTCCTGGCTCCTGGTGAGGGTTCCTCAAACCTTGGCTGTTCCCATCAGGGAAGGGGCCTGGAATAAAACCTGCCAGGGTGTCGCAGGCACTTCTGTGTACCGGGCTCAGTTCTAAACCACTTACATCTACTGCCTCATTTAACATTTACAACAGCCCTATGGGTTGATAGTCTCGGTTCCTCCCTTTTCACATTTGAGTGAAATGAAGTTCAGAGAAGTTCTGTGACTTGCCCCCGGTCCTACAGCTTGGCATGCATTGCGTGTTCATTGCGACGGTCAAGTGAAAGGTTGCTCGCAGCGCCCAGCGCATAGCTAGAGCTCCTGGAAGAGGATAAAATCACTCCTGGAGAAGTGAGAACATCCCGGGCTCCGAGGCGCCGCTGGGGAAGGGTTAGAGGGGGGCAGGGTACAGGGGAGAGGGTCGAGGGTCGAGGGGGGTCCGGGACCGCAGCGGCCTCCCGCCTCGGAGGCGGGGGGACCAGAGGGGCCTGCCCGCGGCGCGGCCCCCCGGGTGGGCGGAGCGGGGGCGCCCCGGAGGAGGAGGCGTTACCTTGGGCGGGAGGGCGAAGACCACCGGCAGCAGCGCGAGTGGCGCCAACAGCAGCACCAGCAGCCGCCGCGCGCTCCACACCTTCTTGGCCACTGTCGCCAGCGCTGCCATCTGCACGATCGCCCGGCGGAGCGGGCCGGCCCGGGACTGCCGGTGCCTGGCCCCCCGCGCCGGCTTAAAGCCTGGGGGAGGGTCCGGGGAGGGGACTGCGCTCGGGGACCCGCCCTCGCCCCGCTCGTCCCGGAGGAGAAGGGTGGTGCCTGCGCCCCGGGACTGGGGGGGCCGGCGGGCGGCGGGAGAGGGCCGGGAACGTTAGGCACAAGAACAAGGAACGGACTCCAGCCCTCAAGGCAGCGTGGCCTCGGGTTACACCGGCGGCCACCGGCCGCACCTTTCCTCGCCGCTCTGGACTGCCCGTGGAAGGGCGGCAATGACAATGTGAGGATTAAAGCGCTTGTTAGTATCGCCTGGGTTTGAGTCCTGGCTTGCACGTTCCAGCTGCGCGGTCGTGAGCGACGGCCTTGGAGCCTCAGTTTACTCATCCACAAAGTGGAGGTGACGCTAATGGTCTCTGCCAGACAAGGGGTGGGGTGGGCAGTTTAAATGGGAGGATGCACTTATGCTCAGCACAGCGCCTGGCACGGAGCAAGCGCTCACTGGGAGTGGCCACTGCTGTTAATTTTGTTCTTACTTCCTTCCAGGGTGGGTGAGTCACCTGCAGGTAGGAGCCTGGAGGCATCTTTTCCTTCCTCCTGGGTAAATGCCCAGGAGTACAGTTGCTGAGTGATAGGGTAGTTGCATCCTTAGTTTTTAAAGAAACTGCCAAACTGTTCTCCAGAGTGTTTGTACCATTTTACATTTCCATCAGCAACGAATAAGTGATCCAGTTTTTCCACATCTTTGCCAGCATTTGGTGTTGTCCCTATTTTTGATTTTAGCCATTCTGATAGACGTGTGGCAGTATCTCACTGTGACTTTAATATTTTCCTGGTGACTGATGCTGTCCAACGTTTTTTCATGTGCTTATTTGCCATCTGCATATCCTCTTCGGGGAATCATCTTTTCCTGCTGTTTGCTTGCTTTCTAATTGGACTGTTTGTTTTATGCTGTTGAGTTTTGAGAGCGATTTATATATTCTAGATACAATATATGGATTGCAAGTATTTTCCCCCAGGCTATAGCTTGTCTTTTCATCCTTTCAACAAAACCTTTCACAGAGCAAACATGGTAAGGGGTGGCGGGAGATAAGGATCCTTACTAGCCTGGGAGGACAAAAGTCCCAGCCCCCTCCTCTACTTCTGCTGATACCACCCTGGGAAGGAAGCTGGGACAAACTGTGACAGCCTGGAGGTTGGAAGTCAAGCCTCCTCACTCAGCCTATGCTGGTGGGGCGAGGTCACAGTTTTTTCGGTGGTGTTCAGCTGGAGTAGAGAAGGCTTGTCTGAAAATGGTCTCGCTAGGCTGATCTTTCCTCGTGCTTTGCCTATAGCATACAAGCTTTTGTTGAGGCTTTCTGGAAGCTCCTGTTGGCATTTCCGGGTTGCCTGCTTCTTCCAAGTCTAAGATACAGTAGGCAAAAAGAAAACCCAATAGGGGCGCCTGGGTGGCTCAGTTGGTTAAGCGACTGCCTTCGGCTCAGGTCATGATCCTGGAGTCCCGGGATCGAGTCCCGCATCGGGCTCCCTGCTCGGCGGGGAGTCTGCTTCTCCCTCTGACCCTCCTCCCTCTCATGCTCTCTGTCTCTCATTCTCTCTGTCTCAAATAAATAAATAAAATCTTTAAAAAAAGAAAACCCAATAGACTTATCACCAGGTTGTTCCTTGGGTCCCAAGTCACTGCCTTCATCTCTCCATTTTTCTAGAGTCTTCTTGTTTGTTTTATGTGTATTGTACAGGATTTTCAGTTGTACTCAGCAGGAAGTATAGAGAAAATTATGTCTACTCCATCTTCCCAGAGGTGGAAGCCCCTCTGTTCTTATTTTATTGTTTCCCATGTGGGTCAGGCTGCCATGATTCCCGTAAACCCCTAGGGCAAGTTATTTCCCAATGGAACCTTTGCAAGCTGTGATGAAACTTTCTCCAGTGTCCTTTCAAATTGGGCACCTGACCTTGAGCCAGCCCAATAGCCGGCTTCATCAAAGGTTCCCACCAGGTTAGTGGCAGACGACCTCGGATGAAGGGTGAGGCCCTGCAGGGAGCACTTTGGACATTCGAAGCCTGGGTGTGGGAGGATAGTTTTCCAAACCGGAGAATCTATTCCCGGGGATTTGGGCCAGCTGACATCATAGAAACTGTGGCCCACTCCCCAAAGCCTGAGCGGAGGCAGTTGGGACCAGGGCATATTGCACCCAGGGCCCCTGGGCTGGCTTCCTTGTTCTGGAAGGAGCTAAGAGATTAAGAGGCCAGTATTTAGTATTAGAGCAGAAGTTTCAATCTGGTGGCTCAAATGGAATAATAATAATAATAAGTAGCAAGCACATATACTGCACTCACAGCGTGGGAGGCACTGCGTTCAGCACTTTTCATGTTTTAACTCATTTAATCCTTATAATAATCTGTTTGCATTACCTTTCTGAGTCTGTCACCCTGCATTAGACAAAGCTACATTCCAATTCCAGCTTGACTTCTTGTGCAACCCTAGACGAGAGCTTGAACTCCAATGGGCCTGTTTCCTTATCTGAAATGGACACAAGAAGACTATATAGCTCACAGGGATGTTGGAAGAATTAATGAGCAAGGCTGGAGCACAGTACTTGCCCATAGTAAGTGTTCAACAATTGACAACAATTATGATCATTCTGCTTGTGGCCGATTTTATTTTCCCAGGATGGCACCAATGTCTATCTTCCATCCTGTGTGGGCTTCCCATAAGCCCATCTTAAACGTGATTGACACTCTTCCCACTGAGAGTCAGGGGTCGCTGTTCCTGCCTCTTGAAAGTGGGTGGGAGCTTGTGCCATGCCAACCAGTAGAACATGGCAGGACTGATGCTCTGGGATCTCCAGGGCTCAGCCATAAAGAGGGTACAGCTTCTGCTTGGGTCCCTCACTCTTGGGACTCCCATCCTTGAAACCCAGCCACCATATTTGAATTTCAGACTAAACCAGGGACAAAAACCACAGAGAGAAAGCAAGGCTTCTAACGAGCCGCCAGCAACAACTAACCAGCTTATGAGCAAATGAGCCTTCAGATGATTCCAGCCCCTAGCCTTTGAGTCTTTCAGCTGATGTCCTAGACATGGTAGAACAGAAACCAGACACGCCCATGCTGCCCTGTCCAAATGTCTGACCCACATGATCATGGGCATAACAAATAGTTGTTTTATGTCATTAAGCTTTGGAGCAATTTGTTACATAACAATAGATAACTATTACTACCGCTATTACTTTTCTCACCCAGAAGTGAACACATGGGGGCAGAATGACAGAAGAAGGAGGCAAACTCATAGAGGAAGTTGGTGGCGGAGATCAGCCAGGATTTGCATGGGCTGAATCCTCTAGGAAGAGCTCCTTATAGGAAGGAGAGTCCACACAACATCCCTAGTTGTATGACTTGGACCTTTGCACCCTACAAGAGGAGTGGTGGCTCCCAGGCTGGACCCACTAACTCCCTTTCTTTGTTTCTTCCCCCTTTACACTGAGAAAGAAGTAGGATGTGGGAGGGAATTTTTTTTTTTTTTTAAGATTTTATTTATCTGACAGAAAGACAGCGAGAGAGGGAACACAAGCAGGGGGAGTGGGAGGGAGAAGCAGGCTTCCTGCAGAGCAGGGAGCCCAGTGTGGGGCTCGATCCCAGGACCCTGGGATCACGACCTGAGCTGAAGGCAGACGCTCAACGACTGAGCCACCCAGGCACCCCATGGGAGGGAATTCTTAAAGAACTTCCACAGTTGATGGATGGTTTGACTCCCATTTATTTTCATCCCCTACGAGGCTTGTCCATTAGACAGATGATGAAACTGCAGCTCAGAGAGGTTAAGACATTTGCCTAAGGTCACATAGCTAGTGCACGATAGAGCTGAAATTCCAGTGATACACACTACCCCTCCCCCTCCCCATTTTTAGAATTATTATTTTTTTAAAGATTTTATTTATTTATTTTAGAGAGAGAGAGAGCAGGGTGAGAGGCAGAGCGGAAGGGAGAGAGACCCTCAAGCAGACTCTGTGCCGAGTGTGGAGCTTGACGCAGGGCTCCATCTCATGACCCTGAGGTCATGACCTGAGCCAAAACCAAGAGTTGGATGCTTAACTGACTGCACCACCCAGGCACCCCTCCCCATTTTTAATAGCAAAATATTTGTAAAATTTATGTAAAGTGTGCATACATATTGATTATAGTCACCAGCCCAGGTTTTTTTTTCCTAAAGATTTTATTTATTTATTTGAGACAGAGCAAGAGAAAGAGAGCACGAGTGGGCAGAGGGACAGAGGGAGAGGGAGAAGCAGACTCCCCGCTGAGCAGGGAGCCCCACGTGGGGCTCGATCCTGGGACCCTGGGATCATGACCTGAGCTGAAGGCAGATGCTTAACTGACTGAGCCACCCAGGCACCCCTACCAGCCCAGGTTTAAGCTCTGCTGAGCACTTACATGCATGACTAAGCCATGCCTAGTTCTTTGACTCTATGTCTTACCTGCCTTCCCCTCGATAGCTGCATCCCTCCCTCTTTGTGACCTTCTTTCTGCTCCCTGCATGCCGACTTCTTGGCATGGACTCCTCCCTCTGCCTGGATGTCCCTCCCCCACACCCCACCCACCCTCCCATCTCAATGGCTGCTTTTTCTCTCACTCAAGTCTCGACTCAAACATCACCTCTTTCAAGGGGCCCTCCCAACTACCTAATCTCCTGGAACATAACCTTCCTCAACTCTGCATCACGCACTCTGTATAAAATCCCCCAAGTGCTTTCCCTCACAGCCTGAGTCATTGTTTGAAGTGATTCCCCACTAGATTAAACATTAAACTCCATGAGAACAAGAAGTCCAAATTATTTCCTGCCAAACTCCCAGTGCCTGGAACTGTACCTGGAACATAGCAGAGGTCCAGTAAGCCCTGAAAAATTGAACATGCCTTAAATCATTGTACTTTATTATATTTTTATTATATTATTATTATATTATATATTATATAATATATATTACTTATTATTATTTATTATTCTCATTATGAACATCAATCAAAATCATATCATTAATTCACAAGTATTAATTGAGCACCTACTATAGACCTGGTATCATTCTGGGTGCTGGGGCTTTGGCAGTGACCAAACAAGACAAAAGCCTCTGGTCTCATAGGGCTTTCATTTTGTTAGCTCTATAATAAGATAAATGAGTGGAATACATCACGTATCCCATAGTGCTTAGTGCTATGAAGAAAAATAAAGCCGGGGGAGGGGAGAGTGCACAGGGAGTATTGGCACCAGCTTTCCATCCCCCTGCACAGAAGGGGGGACTCAGTGCCTCCCCTCCTGCCCGCCCCCCCCAGGCTGAGCCCTGTACCACTGTCAGCATCTTTCAGTGTGACATTTGGTCAGGCCTCTACAGCTCCAAGAACAATATTGGCTTTGAAGCCAGTCCCAGCAGGTGGGCCTCAGGCTGGGGTTGGGATTAGTTACCCCTTTCGGTCCCCTGGCTGGGTTCTAGCTACTCAGCCTTGCAGGGCCTTTCCTCTCTATGGGGGAGGGGGAGGCCCAGAGTCCCGTGTCATCTCCCCCCTCCCCCCACCCCGTACCTGGGGTTGCATCTAACTCTGGGTTCTGGGCCATCCCCTAACCTTCTGTATCCCAGGCAGGAGAGTAAAGGTTTACAAACATGAGGAGGCCTTTGATCGGTACCAAACCCCCAGGGTTCTGAATGTTTTTTGTTCCAAGCTGCAGGCCAGGACCATACTCCGCTTTGCCTCCAGCAGGGAAGACTGTGGCGTGTGTGTGTGTGTGTGTGTGTGTGTGTGCGCATGTGTGTGTGTTTGGGGGTAGTGGGGGAAGGCTCATGTGGCTCCATGATTTTCTTCCCCACAGCAGGCTGTTGCTTGCATGAGGGAATTCAATTCAGCAAATGTTTACAGAGCACCTGCTACCTTCCAGGCACCATTCTAGACAGGGACCAGTCCGACCTTCCCTGAGATGAAGCCATTATCACCTAATAAATACCTGGACAAACGGAGGCTCTGTCCAAAAGAAATAAAGAGGGTGGCTTTGGGTAGGCAACAGACAGTGCCTGGCACAATCTCTATCATTTATAAGCTGATGACTGGGCATCGCTTAGCATCTCTGAGACTCAGCTTCCTCATCCATAAAATGGGTACAGTCAGTAACCACTGTTTCTGCCCTCTTAGCATCTATCCCCTGTCCGCAGGAACACCTTGATTTTCCTTAGGGCAGTGATTCTTAGAACAGCATCACTCGGAACTTCTTAGAAATGCAAATGCTCAGCTCAGGCCCAGACCTTTGGATTCAGAAACACTGGGGTTGGGGCGGGCAATGTGGGGAAGAGCACCTGGGTATCTTTGGCTTCTAAGTGGAGCAAATGATGCTTTATTATAATTGCTTGTTTGTTGGTTCTAAAAATAGTATTAACAGGTTCTATAATAGTAATAACAATTGCTAGTTGTTACGATGCGCCAGGCACTGTGGTGGCACTCTACATGCGTTATTTCGCTGATGCTCCTGCTGGGCATTGATGTGCAGCCCAGGGCCCCTCCAAGGCAAGCCTGATGGCCCCAAATGCAGAACGTGTGGTCAGCAGGCGGCCACCTGCTGCCAGCCCTTCAGGGATGGTGTTCCCGCAGAGAAGAGCCTCTCGACGCTCCTGTCCTGCCAGGGGTAGCCCGCCAATGACTGTGATGGGAGATTATGAGGGCCTGTTCATCTCACCCCAACTTGGGACATCTCTGCAGGGACCCTGTAGGCAAAGAGCTCCCCATGGGGTCGGATGAGGCTGTTGTTGGGTCTGCTTCCCGATCCCACTTCTCTCCCTGCCCTCCCCTGCCTTCTTCCCTTCTGTGGAGGATGACCCCCGAGGGCACGCCTTAGTAAACATCCTACAGGCTACACTGCATCTCAGTCAGCTTCCTGGGATTCCGACCCATGACAACACTCACAGCAGCTCCACGGGGTAGAATCATCGCAGGTCCTTCTTACAGATGAGGACACTGAGGCGCAGAGAGGTGCGGTGTGGGGTCCCTCATCATGCAGCTGGTAAGCAAGGAGACATGGGATGGGAAGCCATGGAGTTTCTGATTAGAGAAGTGGCATAAACCGGCTTTACAAGGGTGCCTCTGGCTGCTGAGTGAGGAAGAATATGAGGGGCAGGGCAGAAGCAGGGGGAGCAGTGGGGAGATCACTGATTCTAACAGTGCCAGGGGAGGGAAAGGCGCTTGGGGGGAGGGGAGCTGAGCTTCCTCATCACTGCAGCTTCTTCAGGATCCAGCACAGAGCTGGACTCAGCCAAGGTGCTCAATAAATAGTCAGTGAATGAATGAGTGAAGAAGTGAGAGAATGGATGACAAAATTAAGGCAGGAGGGAACCAGACACCCCCACGCAGCCTGAGTGATTAGCACGGGGCCTGCCGTATAGGGATGCCAGCTAAGGTGCTGAGTGGATAAATGAGCCAAGTTCTGGGTAGGGAGAGAAGAGGAAAAGAGTGAAGGAGAGGAAGGAGAAGGAGGGAGAGGGAGGGAAGGGAGAGAGAGGAGAGAAAGGAGGGACAGAGGAGGGAGGGGACAAGCAGGAGGGAGGGAGGAGGATGGAAGGGGAGGGAAGCTTCTTCCCACCCACAGTGATGGTAACTGGCGACCTCTGCTGGCAAACAGAGCCACTCCTCTGGGCTCGAGAAATGGCAATTCGGTCCTTTGGAGGGGCAGCACCCTGAATTCAGGACACAGGCGGAAAGTCCCAGTGCCCTTGTCAGCTGGTCTCACAGCCAGGGGTTCTGGCGGCCAGAGGCAGCCAGGTTAGGACCAGGATGAGGTGAGTGAGGCTCTCACTAGGGCACACATTTAAGAGGGCACCTAAAAACTCAAGTCATCAAGACAAATATTTTAATGTAATATTTAAAAAAAACACCTTGGTTAACTATGGCCCGCAAGCTGGCTACCTGGTTTTGTAAATAAATTGTACTGGAGTCAGGATCAGGATCGGGGTTGGCTTTCTCGGTCACAGCAGAGATGATACACACATCCCTTCGCTGGTGGTGTTCCCAGATCCTCGTGACCAGCAAAAACATGCCTGCCTGTGCAGGGCACTCACTATGCCCACCTGGGGTAACTCCATTCCGTGGCCCATGGGCCAGCCACAGGAGCTCTTTTGAATGTTCTAGAAGATGTGGGCATTGTGTCCTTTGCAGTGTTGGACATATCTCAGTGTCACACCACATTTCCCTGGCTCTGCCACTCCCTAGCTGTGTGACCTGGGGCAAGGCTCCTCTGTAAAATAGGTTAATGCACGCAGAGAACTCAGTAACTGCTCAATAGTGAACTGCTAGGGTTAAAAATGCGGGTTTGAATCCCAGCTCTGTCAAGTATGTGACCCTAGGACATGATATTTTGCATTGCTGAGCACCTTCCCTCATCTGTAAAATGAGGTTTATAATCCAACCGGGAAGGTCCCAGTTGGAATTCACTAGCACGGCTGCTAGTGACATTGGCTCACGGCTGCAAAGTGCTGGCTGTCCCCACGAGGACTTGGAGGAATCTGGAATTGCAGAGGGTTGCTTAGCCCTTTGTGAGATGCTGAACCAGGGACGGAATCCACTGCTCGCCTCAGAATGTTTGATAATGCCTTATTTCCCATCGCGGCCCCGGGATGAGTACACAGACGGTCCGGACCGTTCTCCAGTAGCCCCCTCTCCCTCGAAGCTTGCAAAGATCACTTTAACTCGTCTACTGCTCCTGCCTCCACGGCCAATGGCCAC
>NC_138378.1:12578909-12615128 GCF_054177405.1 Leptonychotes weddellii | reverse complement strand
AGATAAAAATATAAGCAATAAATATAACATAAATATATAAAATAATATAAAAATACCATACCCAGCATCTCATTTCTTAAAGTATCACTGAAGAGCACTTGGGCTTGGGAGCCAAGTACAAGTACCCTCTGCTACCTGTGACATCTTGGACAAGTTCCCCCCTTTCTGGGCCCATTTCTCCATCCACAAACTGGGGATAATACCCAACTTAGAGTTGTTTTAGATCCAGTATGAACACTCCCGGCACAGTATCTGACAAGTAGTAAACAGGCAATGATACTAACTCTCCTCTCTACTAGTCACCACTACCCAGGAAGGGAAGTTTTCATTCAGCCCTGGGCATCTGCCACAGGTACAGGGCTGACTATGGGGAAGGAAACAGTCCTGGACCCATGGGAATGCTCACTCCCTGCGCACCCCAGTATCCCATAAGATACCGGCCACACATAAGGCACTCAAAATATTTATTTGCTAGCTGGAGCTGGCAAGGAGGAAAGGTACTTTATTATACTTCTCCACAGCCACACACCTCTGGGGAAGAAACTGAGGCTGGGCAGGGTTTTAAGTGTAAGCTAGTTAGTGGCATTTTGCATCTTCGCTCAGTTTTCCTGCCACTCCCCTTAAACCAGGCTTTATCAAACTTCAGTCCTTCCCAAGCCACGTCACCTCTTTTGTTCTATGTAGTTATTACCTGTGATATAAATCAACTCACTTTTTTACTTACATAAATTAAAAGGAACTTTATATCGATCCCATGTCTTAATTAGAAGGTAACCATAAAAATACAGACCAAAAATAAAAACAGTGCTGTATAAAATTATATAAATTTCAGCTGCCTGAAAGCTATGAGCCTGCTTTTTTTTTTTTAACAAGACTAATTGGAGTTAAGCAGTATTTTTCCTCTTTTTGTACTATGACCCTCAAAAAGAAATATATTTTACATCAAAACTCAGTATATACCCTTGTCTATATATACCTTTGAAACAGTTAAAACAGTACTTACGTGTCATGCACTCTGATATTCCCTAGTCTATGAATCTACTTCATTTTTAAAATGCTGGCTGCATCCCACTACATTGGTTTCCAGAGGACCATGCCATGTACACAACAAAAAAAATGCGGGATTGGCGGGTTGATAGAGATACCCGTCACCAACTGCGACTTTGTCCTCTTCTCACCCGAAAGACTGAAAAGCAAACAACGTTGTCACTGTGTGGTTCAATGTTCTGCAATGCCATGCCCACGTACCCAACGTACACATGGCGCAGCTGGAGAAAGTCTGTCCTGGATTTCTGTCAGATACCCAGTTCTGCCTAGAGTATGTCTTCTGTACACAGTAAGCTGGCGAGAACAGTCAACTGCACATGATAATGACACTTAACAAGCATGATCACAGACAGTGCTTAAAAACATCTCAACACCTTTATTTAGGTCTAATCCCATACTTGGAGCATCCTTCAAATTCACTTTCACATAATGGCCTAAATGTCTGTACTTGTCGAACAGACTCTTCTACCCTACCATGGACCTCTTTCTTCCTCTCAGGCGCACTTCATCTAATTTTTTTAGCACTGGCCTGGACTTTTTGGAGAAGGTGGAGTAGCTGTTCAGACAGGCTTCAAACACAGTCTCAGTATTGGGATGGGTACTGAGGAAGGCTTTCTCTAGCACATAGAGATCGACTCCCTTATCTTCCGGAAGTGCTGAAATGAAACTGAGTCCAAAGTCGATGAGCACAATGTTCAGCTGTTCCACGGGGGGTTTCAGGAGCATGTTTGAAGTGGTGAGATCACCATGAATGAGGTCTTCATCGTGCATTCGAGCCAAAACCTGCCCAACTGTCCTGGCTAAGCCAAAGAGGCTTTGGGGAGTTTTTTCAGTCTCCATGGTGGACTGAATATAATCTCGAACGGTCACTGAGCCTTCAATTTCTTCCATGTATAAGCAGTTGGAAACATAGTCTACGAAAAAAACAACGGGGGCAGATATCCCTGCAATCAAGATAGAAATGGTTATTGGATTAGATTCTTTCTTAATGTTAAGTTTAATTTTCAAAGATTGAGCCAGACTTTCACAGTGCATATCTGCTCATTTCAGAAAAAAAGATTTAGGAATGTTGCAGAATAGTACAACTTAACTCGTCTGGAAGTGTCCCTTGCTCATGCCCTGCAGGATTGTGCCTTAAGCCGCCCCACAGCTAAGTTTAGTAGTGCCAAAGCACCCTCCTCCTCTCCACTCTTTATGATTGGATTTCATTTGTCACACTAATTCCCTAAAAAAAAAAACAAAACAAAGAGCCAGAAGGGTAAGCATCCTCAAAAGGACACAAACAGGGGCACCTGGGTGGCTCAGTCGTTAAGTCTGCCTTGGGTTCAGGTCATGATCCCAGGGTCCTGGGATCGAGCCCCGCATGGGGCTCCCTGCTCAGTGGGAAGCCTGCTTCTCCCTCTCCCACTCCCCCTGCTTCTGTTTCCTGTCTCGCTGTGTGTCTCTCTGTCAAATAAATAAATAAAATCTTAAAAAAAAAAAAAAAAAAAAAGACACAAACAGGCCAAACAGAGTGTTGGCTGAGAGCTTCACCTTTGCAGTCAGAAAGGATGGGTTCAAATCCTGGCTCCCTTCCTTATTAGTTGTATAACCTAAAAATCACATCAATTCTCTAAGCCTGTTTCTGATTCTAGAACATGAGAATGATCCCTCCAAGAATTCAAAGAATTCGTTGCATTCAAAGATTCAATGAATATTTATTGAATGATCATCAGGCCCAGCACACTTTTCTAGATACTGGAGACTTATCAGTGAGGATACAGCAGGAAACAAAGCAACTATGATCCCTCCTTAATGGAACTTACATCCTAGAGAGGGTTAAAATAGAAAACAGGAACACACAAATAACCATTAAATCCACGCAAGGGTAGAGATATGTCTGTTCGCTACTGAAATTTCTTCCAGCCCTCCCACTACCTAACAATGTTCTGGTGTAAAGCAAGTGCCTAAAGAATATTAATAAAAGAAAGGATGTGTAAAAGTCAAAAGCCAGTGTTTCTGAGTCAGAGGTTACGGGCTGAGAACCTGGCTGGGTCACTCACTAAGCTGTGTAAACTTGGGCAGTTACTTCCCCTCTCTAAGCCTCAGTTTCTCATCTGAGGCCAAGGCATACCGTGGTAGTGTACAATGGTGTTTTAATGAAAAAGTTAAGAAACGATTTAATGAAATCAAAAATGTACTGAGTGCTATGTACCAGCCATACATCCAAACATACTGTGACTTCCTTTTACCGGTGAGGAAACTGAGGGCGAGGGTAAATAATTTGTTGAAAGCCTGCATATGAAGCAGTGGTGTCGGTTATTTGAACGCTGAGAGCCTGGCTCCACGGCAAGTATCTGTAATTACATCTGCTTCTTAAAAGTAATGAATGAAGAGATAATGATCGAACACTGAGACGGTACAAATGGGGAAACCGAGGCTCGGGGCAGTTTAATAGCATGCCCCCCGTCGAGCAACAGTGGAAGAGCCAGGAACTGAAACCAGGAGCAAGGGCTCCAGGACAAATGCTCGTCGCGGCTAGGAAACGCAGCTCCTTAAGAATGAAAGAATGAATGAAGAGAGATGAAAGGATGACATTTCTCAGCAGAAGTTCACGCAGAGGGTACAAAGGGAGAGACTGAGGCAAAACGGGGCGCGGCGCTCAGGGGAGACCCTCGCTCGCGTCGCCCGGGTCCCCTAGGCCCCCGGGCCGGGCCGCCTCACCTGCGCGACGGCAGCGGAGCAGCGCCCGGGCCTCTTGCACCGTCCGCCGCCGGCCGAGCCGCGCCTCCAGCGCCGGGTGCCGGTAGCCCTTGGGGAAGCGGTGCTTCACCACGGCCGCGCGGCCCTGAAAGCGGCCGCGGAACACGCGCGCCTCGGCGCCCTGCTTCACCAGCTCCAGGCCGCTCAAGAAGCGGCTGCTCCGCTCCCGGGCCGCGACCAGCGCCTCGGCCTCCGGCGCCAGCTGCTCGTTCTTGTCGGCCGAAGAAGCGTTACCGGCGGCCGCCATGACAGAGCCTCGGCGCCGTCGCTCGGAGCCCGTCGGCTCTCTCCGGAAACTGCCGGCGATGTTCGGCTCGCTCCGTAAGTCTTCGGACCTCTTCCACCACTCCAAGGCCGACACCTCCGCCTGTGGAAGTGGCCCCGCCTCCCACACCTTCGGCTATTTCCGTAAGCCTTCGGCAACTCTCGGTCAGAAACTCTTCACGCTCCTGGGCTCTCTCCGGAAGCTCTGAGTCTCTTGGTCCGCTTTGGTAGCCCCGCCTCCCTTCTTTGGCTCCTTCCGGAAATAGTTTACTGATGGTATCCCCTTTTTACTCTTGAAAGCGTTCTAGTTTGTATGGTAAATTATATGGTCACCCTGTGGGTGGTAGAGTGGCGGCGGGGTGTAGGTAGTGGTCCAATTTTAAATAAGGTGGTTAAGAAGGCTTCTGTGAAAAGAAAAGGCTTCTTTCTAAGAACAGGTGACGTTTGAGCCTTGTGAGTGGATGCCTGGAAGAAGAGCATTCCAGGCAGAAGGAATAGCAAGTGCAAAGGCCCTGGGGGAGAAGTGTGCTTGGCATGTTTGGGAAAGAGCAAGTCTCTGTGCTTTCCGTTCTCATCTACAAAATAAGATTGTAAATAATATCCATCCCGGAGGTTTTGTGAAGATTAAATGAGTAACTAGGGGTAAAACACATAGAACCATGCCAGGCACATGATAAGCATTCCGTAGATGAAAGCTATTATTATTTATGAAGGGCTTAATACAATATCTATTATAAGTAGACTCCCAGCATCCAACCACTCCCCATAGTGCGGTGCCCCAGGGCTACACCAGAGCCACATTGCGCTGTGGAAGACCCTCCGTTACCCCATGTCTTGGCTACCAGTGCTCAGACACAGGCGCAAGGCGGTTTGTGTGACTTACAGCAAGAACCCTGACTTGTACCACCACTGAATGGCTGGGTGTTTGGTGATTGTGTTAGGGTACAGGATAAGCTGCTATAACAAAGTGACCTAAAAATAGTGGCTTAATTATGAGAGATCTTTCTTTCTTATGTAAAAGTATAGATCTGGCATCCTCAACTGGTTGCTACCTTCTCTGAGTCTATTCCTGTTGCTCCCCTGCTCCAACTGGCAAGAAGAGGGATCAGGGTGGGGACAGGCAGCTAAGAACTTGATCCAAAGTTCCACACATCACTTCCACTCACAACCTATTGGTCAGAACTCAGTAACATGGCCCATGAAGCTAAAAAGGAAGCTGGAAAACCTATTCTCTAGCAGGGCAGCCATGAACTCAGCTACAACTTTGGGAAAATATTACTAAAAGGAAGTAGGGGAGGAATTATAACGGGGCAATTAGTAGCCTGCCAAAAGTTTTGATATTTTAAGCTGCAAGTAGCAGATTTGTCAACTAAATGGCTTGTTTAGGATAAACAATAAGTTCATTTATTATCCAACAGAACAAAATTTTAAGAAGTAAGGGGTCCCAGGTGTCCTTCAGTCACTTTATGATTTTAAGGACCCAGGGTCTTTCCATCTTTCTACCTTCATGTTTGTATTCATGCCCGTCACCAGCCTCAGCTTTGTTCCTTGTCATCTTATGGTCACAAGATGGCCACCAAAGTTCCACACATGATATGAGGACACAAAAACATCTGGCCAAAGAAGAGAGGGGCTACATCCTATACACTTCTCTTTATTTGGGGAAAAAACCCTTGCTGGACATCCCTCCTCTCCCACCAGGCTTCCTCCTGGCCCACGCATCTTTGCTCTAGCTGCTGAGGAAGCTGGAAAAGTGAGGATCTGGCATTTTTGACCTGTACAGGCAGAGACCTGCTCTAGAAGCAAGGAGGAAGGGAGCTAGGCATTGTCACTGGGGAGGCATCCACAAGTACCTGATGCACTGTGTGATGCAGCAACAAGCATCATTTCTTTAAGGTTCAGATTCATCATCCTCAAAATGAGGATGATCAGTTCTACTGTGATAATTGCTTATTAAGACTAAATATTAAGATGTTACTCATGAGGGTGTCTGGGGGATGGCAGACACTCTTCGTATGCTCGTTTTCCTTCCCTCATCAGGGACCCTGTTTGAAACGCTGAAGAAAGGCCCTTTCGTCCAAGGGTTGCTATGACACCAACCCTCAGCTCTGCAGCCCCTGCATTCCATTCACACACAGGGCAAGCCACCTTTTCAGGCATCAGACTCTTTGTGTGGACACAATGTGGTTTCCAGCACCTTTCATCAGCCCAGACTACTCAGAGCTCACCCAGAACCAATTCTATTTACAATGCCCAGCTTCCCAAGTTTGTGGCTTCATTATCATAATTGTTAGTGGCCACATAGCCATCTCCATGGTTACCAAATCTGTCTGAACCCCTCCTTTGGAAAATCCACTGTGCAAACATATTTACAAGTCCCAGGCTCTCTGTGGTCAGATTGGTTCTGGCTTCTACTGTAGAAAAACCTAGTTTAAAACTTTTCAGTGGCTCCCCATTGTGCTTAGGATTAAAGACCCACGAGGTCCTGCGTGGGATCCTTTTGTCCTTCTTCTAGGCTCATCTCCTGTCAAGCTCCCATTTGCTCTCTGATCTTCAAACACATTTGCCTTCTCACAGTCTCTCATTCTTACCAGGCTCCCTCTTGTGATAGGGCCTTTGCACCTGCTGTTTGCCATAACAGAAGTGCTTTTCCCTCCCTTTGTTGCCTAAATCCATCCAGGCTTCTCTGTGTGCTCAGCTCAAATGTCACTTCCTCAGGGAGGCCCCCCCTGACTTCTCAGAGGAGAGAAAACCCAACTTTGATGAGTTCTGATGTCCCTTTTTGGCATTGTCACAGACTTCCCTTTTTTGTTGGTTTGTATGACCATTTAAGTATTGGCAGGATTTAGTTCCTCAGTGGCTGTTCCTGGAGGCCACCCTCAGTTCTTGCCATTTGGGCCTCTCCATTGGGCAGCTCACAACGTGGCAGGTGGCTTCATCAGAGAGGGTGAGTGACCGATCAGAAGAGGGTGAGCAAGGGCGCCTGGGTGGCTCAGTTGGTTAAGCGACTGCCTTCGGCTCAGGTCATGATCCTGGAGTCCCGGGATCGAGTCCCGCATCGGGCTCCCTGCTCAGCAGGGGGTCTGCTTCTCCCTCTGCCCTCTTCCCTCATGCTCTCTGTCTCTCATTCTCTCTCTCAAATAAATAAATAAAATCTTTAAAAAAAAAAAAAAAAGAAGAGGGTGAGCAAGATTGAAATCACCATCTTTTACAACCTAATCTCTGAGATGACATTCATCACTTTTGCTGCATTGGAAATGGAGCTAGTTGGTCCTGCCCACCTTCACGGGAAGCCATTTTTGAAGATGCTTACTGAAAGGACCCATTAGATCATTTCCTTTCTCACTTGGGCCAACAAATGAAGAGGGATTCTCTATTCTCTGGGAGAGACAGAACCCGGCAGCAAGCCTACACACATCCTCATGACTTTAATGTGAGCCACAGAGATCAAAGAACATCTAGGGACTTCATGCCCTTTCTATCATATAAATTCTATAGGTTATCTCATTGGAATGGAACAGTCCAGGCCTTGCTGTACTAGGCCCCTATGTCACCAATCTATCATAGCCACTAACTCAGGAGACCAAGGGGTGAGCATTGCCCTGGTCCACTGTTCCAACCCGAGGATCCTGTAAGGGCTGGACAGATCGGAAGCATAGCTCCTGGCTGCGTCTGCCAACACTGCTGTCAAACAAACGCAGATTAACTCGTCGCAAGAGAAGCCAATAACTCAAGAGGTGAGGGTTTGGAAAAGCGAAAGGGAGAAATTTATTTGGGGTGCGGGCAGCCGGGGGAGGTGGTAGGCTCAAACCTTAACAACTGACCTCTCCTCCCACAAGATAGACACCTAGGGTTTTATAAGGAGAGGTTCAGGGGGCTACTGCAAGACACCTGGCAGGGAGCATGTGATCCTGAGTGGGGGTCGGTATGTATTCAGCACATGGTCACAGGCAGAGAAGGGGATGTGGTCTTCTAGGCATTCCTTGGCTATCAGGGCTTTTCTGACCTGGCGATTGGAATGTTCCGGTCATTGCAAAACATCTTCATCAACGCAAGAAAGTGCAATAAGAAATAAGAACAATGGGTTTTAGTTAGAGCATGAGTGAAGGGGTCTTGTCTATTTCTGGCTTTAACTGTTGGGGTCTATAGTTGAGCAAGAGGGCTCAGTGACACCCAGGTGACAATTCTAGGTACTCACAGATGAAGGAGGAATTGTCATGTGACAATGGCCACGAGGCCTCCTTGGGCTCTTCTCCATCCCGGAAAGGCAATAGAGTGTGATGGAGAAGAGCCTGATTTCCTCATAAGTGGGCTTGACTGCCAGCTACGTACCGGTGTGTGCCTTTGAGCACTACAGATCTTACTTATTATGCAAGCAACTTACGTTACCTCCCTTTGTCTCAGTTTCCTCATTCATAAAATGGGAGCAAATGGCAACAGTTGCTATTTCATTAAGCAGTTGTGAGGGTTAACAGTGAGATAATACATGCAGAGTACTTAAAGTGTATAATTATCACTTAATAGTTTAATCTATCGTTCCTATTATTATTGGTGCATAACAATTCACTCCAGAACTTTGCACCTGAAAAGCATCTGTTTACTATACTCCTGGAATTTGTGGGTCAGGAATCCAGCCTGGAAACGGAAGGGATGGCTTGTCTCTGCTCCCCAGTGTCCGGAGCCTCAGCTGGAAAGATTTGACGGCTAGGAGCCGCAATCGTCTGAAGGCGTGTTCTGGAAACAGTGCTGGACAACTTCAAGGTGAGGGCCACCCACTGGCGTGTCCACACGTGGCCTCTCTGTACCTTGGGCGTCTTCACAGCATGGCAGCATCCAGGTAGTTGGACTTCTTAGAGGCTCAGTGCTCCCAGGGCCGGTGTCCCAGGGCCCCAGTTTCCAAAGTCGCACAGTGCCAACTCTGTGCCCCCAGTGGGTCGAAGCCGTCACAAGCCCACTTGGATTTCAAAGGAGGGAACAAAGAATTTTGGAGCCCCGTTTTCAAACTGCCCAACTGGGGATCTGGGTGTGCCGTCAGAACTGTACAAGGGTCGCCTGGCTCAGAAGGTCTTGTCGGTGCTTCTTCTTTGCCGAGAGGGCTGTGTGTGTCTGTGGCACACGATCCCCGCTGGGTGAGAGTACGGCTGACGATGCCCATGAACCAGCGCGTCCGTGTGAACACGCCGCAAGAGGCGGGACAAGCCTGTGGCCATGTGAGTGCTGAGCTTATACGTGCATTTTTGCCCGAGGAGAATTAGTGGGGTGTCGCCAGCCTGGTTCCTTTCTAGAGCTCATATATGGAATTGCCCACCTATGTCCACACGGATGCCTAATGAGAACTTAACTGTCACACAGCCAGAACGGAGCTCTGCCCCAAGCCGCTCCTCACCTAGTGGGTAAGTCCTTCTTGAGTCTATCCGCCATCGGACCTACTTTCCTCCACCCCCACTGCTATCCTCTTCGTCCAAATTAACCTCTCTCTCACCTCCACACAGCCTCCTCCCCTTGGGTCCCCCTATTTCTGCCCTTGCTCCCTATAACCTACTAGAACTCTCCAATTATTTCTTGTGTCCGTGGGAGTAAGATCCACATTCCCTACCCTGGCCTCCCAAGGTCTTAAATGATCTGGCCTTGCCAACCCCTCCCTCCATTCTCCACGCCAAACCCTGTGCTCCAGACACCGTGGCTTCACTTCCGTTGTTCCCTACACTCCATAAGCTCCTTCCACCACCATGCCACATGGCCTTTGCCTTTGCTCTTCCCTTTGCCTGGAACCTCAGGTCTGAGCTCAGTTACCCCTCCAGAGAGCAGGCAGCCTTCCCAGACCCACAGCTGCAGCAGCGACCTGTGCCCGCACACCCCAGCACCCTGGTCTTCTTCTCTGCCCAGCCTTTACCCCTGCCGCTGTGTCTCTGGCTCCTTCAGCCGTATATTTCTCCACTTCCCCCGGTAGGACACAAACTCCCCAAGAACAACAAAGAATCTGTCTTGTTCTTCCAGCGCATCACCGAAGCCTAGCACAGTGCCTGTGGGTACCTGGCAGGTGTCCCAACCCCGGTGTCCAATGAATGGACAGTAATCCAGGGGCGAGTGTCCGGGTGGCTGAACCGGGTATATGAGTGTCCCGGTGGGTCAGTGTAGACGCATGAGTGTGTGCGTGTGTGTACACACAGGCTGGAGAGGCCAGTCTAGTAGTGTGGACTGCACTGAGTGAGGGTGCTCCTTCCCGTGGGGAGCACAGGAGAGGGCAGCGTGTGGGGGTCCCCCACAACAGGGATGACAGTGGGCGCGGGGCCACGAGGAGGAGAGTGGGTGGGGACCCGCATCCAGGCCCCGGGCGGTCCCTGGCGCCCCTCGGTCCCGCCTCCAGGCACAGGCGGGCCAGGGCTGGCCGACGTGGCGGCCGGCGCTGCGGGCAGGCGGGCTGGGAGGAGGGCCGGAGGCGGGAGGCGGGCCGGAAAGTTTGTCGGGCGGCCGAGGCGGGGACTCCGGCGGGGGATGAGCGCCGGCCCGAGCTCCCCCAGCCCGCAAGGGAGTCGTGCTCGCCATGGGTGAGTGGAGATCTGGCGCTGCCCGCGGGGGAGCCCCTGCGACCCCAGCCGCGCGCGCCCCGCGCCCCCCTACGACCCAGTCGGGTGGGGACAGCAGGCCCTGGCTGGGCGCTGGGAGGGGACGCGAGCGCACTTCCTTCCCTGCTCCTTTCTGCCCAGAAAAAAGTGAGCCGCCAGTGCTCTTGCCCTCTTTACTCGATCCTGAGCGCCAACTCGGGGCAGGCCCTGTCCTGACCGCTTCAAGCCTTACACCTCCCCGCGCGAGGGAAACTCCTCCTACTCGGCAGATAAAGCAATGGAGGCTCCGAAAGGAGCAACTTGGTGAATCCCTTTGCTGAACACTTCTGTTCAGGAGGCCTCACGAGGCTGCCATGAACAACACAGACAAAACCTTCGCTTCGGAGGTATTCCATGAGAGGAGACCGGAGATTAGAATCCAGAACTGGGAGAGGTGGGGGCGGGAGGAGAATAGGGAATTGCTTTGTTGCTACAGAGAACTGGGATTTCCATTTCTCTCTCTGAATCCAGAGCCTCACTCAGTCATTCAGTCATTCATCCCTCTACTGTGTGGCAGGGGCTGGGGACTCAGCCGTGAGCAAAGCAGACAACAATCCTCTCTTCCATGGAGCTGACATTCCAGTTGAGAAGCTGGAAAGGAGTAAATGAATAAAATAATCTCCAAGGGCGATAAGATGCTATGGAACACAAAAAAGGAGGTGGTGTGAAATGCTGAGGGAAGTGGCTTCTTTAGGTAGGTAGGTACTGAAGGCCTCCCAGGGTAGGAGGCCCTGGAGCGGAGATATCACTCAGAAGGAGTGGGTGTGCTAAGATCTGGAAAAAGAGCTACAAGGGGGGGGGCGGGGTGGCAGGGATAGCACGTGCAAAGGCCATGAGGCACCAGTGGGTTGGTGTCAGGCCAGTGTGGCTGGAGCACAGTGGGCAAGGGGAAAAGATGGGGAGGGAGGTCAGAGAGTTAGGCAGGGGCTAGACTGTGTAGAACTTTGTAGGCCATGGCGAGAAGTTTAGGTTTTATTCCAAATGACATGAGAAGCTGGAGAAGAGGTTTAAGCTGGGGTGGGACGTGACCTGAATTGTGTTTTAAAACTCCCTCTGGATTATGCTGTGGAGAATCATAATAGCTAACAGTGGCTATAAGGTAGGCAGGCATAGAGGTACATATTACTATTTTACGCATTTGTAGATGGGGAAGCTCAGAGAGGTTAATGAGCTGCCTAAGGTCACACAGCAATGAATTAGAAAAGCTGGGCTAGAACCCCAGCACTCTGGCTCCAGCCTGCATTCCCAACCACTGTACCACCCAGCCTCTCATGCACAGTCATGGCACAACTGGTCACCAACTCCAGGTCTGACTCCGGAGTCCATGCTCTTAACCCTCAAGGCACACTGCCCCGGAGCCTGAGGGAAACACAGGCCCAGAGAGGTCCTCCCAAGGACACTCAGCTTGACCCTGGTCCCTCGCACCTGCCTTTCCGATCGCTTTGCCGCCTCCTAAGTTAATTCAACAGCTCTTGACTGAGCATCTCAGGAGGACAGAGATGGGGCTGGGTGGAAGCGGGGGAGGGAGGGCTCTGTCCTCCCCACCATCCCAGGCTGCTTTCCCAGGCTTGGGCCCTGGGTATAGACCTGGATTCCAGCCCGCATCCTCCCACTTCCGAGTGCATCATCTCGTCTACTTCTCCGACCCTCAGCTTCTTCATCTATGAAATGACCCCCATCAAAGGCACTTACCACAAGGCAGCTATGAGAATGACGTGAGAAAATGAACGAAAAGGGCTCAGCTCACCACCTGCACGTGGTAAAGGGTCCCTTCATGTGAGCTTTTCTTTTTTACCACACCCAGTGTTGGGACTCTGGAGGCAGTCCAGTCTCTGCTCTGTCACTTACAAACTGTCACCTTGGGCAATGTCTTCACCTCTCTGTGCCTCAGTTACTTCATCTGTAAAATGGGAATGACAGCCGTGCCTGGGTCATAGGTTTGCTGTAGGGATTGAGTCAGCTGGTGCAGCTAGGGCTTCCAGAAGAGGAGGTAGGGCTGGCTGTGGTGAGTGCTCCGTATTAGCCGTGTTGGGACGTTTGGAAACCAGCCCTCTGGGTGAGGATAGTTGCATAGTTCAGTGTCACTCAGGCTTCTCCCTGGAACTTGAGGGAGAGCTGTGGCGGATCCCTGGCAGGGGAGGGTCCCAATGCATTGTGACCTCTGGTGGAGATGCTGTTCTTGTGTCACCAACAAGAGGCTCCTTGGGACTTGCAGCTGGTGATACATCCACCCGAAACCTGACTTTTTCCCCCTTCCCCTGCTCCCCAGTTCTCTCCCTGGGAAGCTCTGTCCTCCACAGTGAGGGGCTTAGAGGACGAAGGGATTTTCTCCAGTGTGAGACAGCTTCACATATAACCTATCATTTTGTTTTGTTTTGTTTAGAGAGGGAGGGAGGAAGGGAGAGAGAGAGTGTGTGTGCCTGGTGTGCGGGGAAGGCCGAGGGATGGAGGGAGAGGGACAGAGAGAATCTGAAGCAGGCTCCGCAATCAGCACAGAGCCTGTTGTGGGGCTCGATCTCACAACCCTGAGATCATGACTTGAGCCAAAACCGGGAGTCAGACGTTTAACTGACTGAGCCACCCAGGCGCCCCTAGACAGATACTTAATAGAAAGGAGGAGCAGTTCCCAAACCTAGGCTGGGCCCTACTTTGGGGGCCAGGATTTACTCTACTTTCTGTGGAGTTTGGCCCCTTCCAGGCCCTAGACCTCTCCAAAGAGACCTCTCCCTCAAGAGCCAAGACCCTTCCTGTCTGGATTCCCTAAGCCCCCAGAGTCCCTTCATTCAATCTTCTGTTTATTCAACAAGTATTTACTGAGCGCCAGGAAGTGTCCTTAGCATCAGGGAGACAGCTAAGGACAAACAAACAATTCCTGTCCTTTTGGGGTCAACATTCTGGTTGGAGAGAACAATAAATATGTAAAACATATAGTTCTTTCAGATGGTGAGAAGTACCTTGGAGGAAAATAAGGGCATTAGAAGTGCTGGGTGTGATGGGGGAGGTTGCTCTTTTAAGTAGAGGGCCAGGGAAGGCCTCAGGAGAAGGTGATGTTTGAGCCAAGACCAGAGGGAAAGAGGGAAGGAATGGAGGGGGAGGGCTCTTCTGGCAGAGGTGACAGCTGGTAAAAGGCCTTGAGTTGAGTCACACAGGAATGAGGAGGAACAGCAAGGAAACTGGCATGGCAGAGCCGAGAGAGAGAGAGAGAGAGAGAGAGAGAGAGAGAGAGAGAGAGAATGAACGAACGCAGGCAGATTCTGCAAAACCTTGAAGGCCACTGTAAGGACTTTGGCTCTTTTCAGACTGAAGTGGGAACCCCAAGGGCTCTGAGCAGAATGACTCAGGCTTCCACAGGACCCCTGGGGCTGTCATGTAGCATTCTGCTAGGTTCAAAGGTATCTGATGCGGCCTCTGCAATGCCACGTGCAGACACCTCCCTAGTCCCCAACGCAATCCTGGGTTCATTCGGCAGAAACCTCATTGAGCCCCGCTGGGGCGTCAGGACAGAGCTGGGGCTCAGGAGGCACAGACAGGAAGTCTCTAACGCTGCCCTGCCCCGTTTAATAAGGAAGACACAGCAACAAACTTGAGATGGTGTCAGCAAGTGAAGGGGGAATGCAGAGTTGGCGGGAAGTGAAAAGTGTGGCTTGGAAAGTGGAGGAAGATGTACAAGAATTAGCCAGGGCCTCCCATGAATTACCTTAAGCAAAAAAAAGGAGAAGAGAAGAGGAGGGGAGACGAGGGAAGGGGTGGGAAGGGGAGGGGAGGGAAGAGACAAGAGAAAAAGTAGAAAGAAGGAAAAAAGACATTCCTTAGTCATGAGCAGTCCATGGATTCAGGAACTGGGGCTCAGGCAGTGTTGTCAGGGACCCCCCCGCAAGGGGGAAGCTGGCCCCCAGCGGCTCCAGGCAGGTAAACTACCAGCTTAGCGCCTTCAGTGAGCCGATACACCGGCCCAGGGTCAGCCACGTGGCTTTCATCGCTGCGCAGGGCCTGGGCACCTGCTGGTTGGTCGGATCTGGGTCATGGACTCGGCCCTGGAGCTAGACAGTGGGGGTGGAGGTGGCCGCGGTCATTTGTATCCAAACCAGGAGACCCAGAGACAAAGCACGGGGAAGGGCAGCACCCCGAAAGAGGGCGGGGGATGCCAAAGAACAGAGAACTACAACTCAAGGCCCTTCGGGGATGTGCCCGCGAGCTGGGACTGAGGAGGATGAGTGGGCCTGTGGGGACACAGGCGATGCAGCGGCGGGCAGAGGGGCATGGAAATGGACCGTGTGTGCGGAGAGCAAGTGTTTGCGGGGCTTGGGGAGGCAGGAGGGGAGGTGGGGACAGAGTCAGGGAGGGGAAGTGACTGAGGAGTTGGGCCAGGGCCACCGGCTCAGGTAGGGCCTGGGATGGCAGGCGAAGGGGTTAGGACTTACAGAGCAGAGGCCACGGAAGCCAGGAAAGCTTAAGGAAGGGAATGTGCTTCCCTCGTGTTTCTGACCCTGACTCCTTGGGGGCTGCCCTTCATCCTTCCTTGGGGCACTGTTGGTTCACTCTGCTTTGTGACTGGGTTTTCCCGAGAGCTAATGTGTCTGTATCTCCCCTCCACCCCTGGCCCTGCACCTCTGCTCTCTCTCACACCCCACCTATCTTTGATGGTCCTTCTCGCTTGAAGTCTGTTCTGCAAAGCTCCTAAGTATATGGGTTTGGGAGTCAGATGGATCAGTGAGTCCTGATCCGGTTGCTTCCCAGCTGTGAGAACACTCTGAAACTTAATCTCTAAAATGGGGATAACTGCAGCTGTACCACCTAGGGGTTCTTATGAAGATGAGTTGAGAGACTAACGTCTCTATGTAGGGAAGCTGTTCCATAAATGACACCTGTTATTATTACTATTTTATTTCACTATTATTTTCGCTCTTCTGCTCTTAACCACCGTGACCCGAATCTGCCCCGATGCATTTTCCAGCGGGACCTGTGGACAGTCAACTTGGCCTCTGAGCCCCTTGGCTGGGTTCCCTTTCAGCTCCAGAGGAACTGAGGAAATGGCAAACAAATGCTGTTTTCACTTGATTGCCTCACATGGCCTGGAGGAAACTTCCTTTCTGGCAGCAAGCTCCAGGAACCGAGGGAGATGGGGCAAAGGGAGGTGAAGACAGGACAGGACCCGGGTACCATCATCTTCCTAGGGTGCTCGTTGATGGTCATGAACAAGAAGCACGGGGCCAGCCAGGGAAACAGAGGAGGTGATTTCCCAGGGGGCAGGGTGGGAGGGATAAGGGTGAGCAGAAATGGGCACCAAGCCTTCCACCCATGAAACTCCTCCCCCTGCACAAAAATTGCCTAACAGAGATGGGGAGAGGTAGAGGTAGGAGAGAACAGCGCAAAATCATAATATGCCAAGGTTTGCCAAGGGGGTGGTTAAGGGTGTGGATGTGGTGCCAGACGGCCCGGCTTTGAATCTAGGCTCAGCTACTTACTACTTTTGACCTTAGACAAGTCACTTCACCTCTGATGGTCAGTTTGTTCATTCATAAATAATTCAAAAGCCCACCACATGAAGTTATATTAAGTTAAATGTGTTATTGCACTTAAAGTGCTCAAAGCAGTGCCTGGTTGAGATACGCTCAGTGAGTCTGTAGTATTATGAATGTTCTTGTCAGGTCCAGGGTGGGTGTGGGTGAGATAGATACTGCTAGATTAATCTAGATGCTTCTAGAAATATCTATGTGTAAGCGTGTGAATTAAGAATTAAGAGTAACCTGTAACTGCGTTTTAATTAATTAAAATTAAATACGATTTTAAAAATCAGTTCCTTAATCACATTAGCCCCATTTTAAGTGCTCAGGAGCCACATGTGCTGGTGACTACTCTCTCTGCCCAGCTCAAGCCTTCCAAGACTTGCCTCCATCCACTGAGAATGAAATTCATTATTCTCTTCATGACCTAAAAAGTTCCGCGTGACCTGGCCCCTGCCTACTTCTGCCTCATTATCTCCTCAGGTGGAGGTGTCTCCAGCCATCCTGGCCTCCTTGCTGAAAACGCAATGATTAACAGCCTGAACGCTCTTGCTGCATCAGTCACCCACTTGCTGTGTGACCATGAGAAAGTTTCTTAACTTCTCTGAGCCTTGGAGGATGATGCTAAAAATACTGTTATAGGGTTGTTGTAAGAATGAAATGAGTAGGGATGCCTGGGTGGCTCAGTCATTAAGCGTCTGCCTTTGGCTCAGGTCATGATCCTAGGGTCCTGGGATCGAGCCCCGCATCAGGCTCCCTGCTCAGTGGGGAGCCTTCTTCTCCCTCTGCCTGCCACTCCCCCTACTTGTGCGCGTGCTCTCTCTCTCTCTCTGACAAATAAATAAAATCTTAAAAAAAAAGAATTAAATGAGTAAGTGTGTGTAAAGTTCTTAAAACCGGGCCTGGCACTTAATAAATGTCATATAAGCACTAGCTATTAATATTAATGGTTGTTGTTCAAACATACCAAAAACTGTCTTGCCTCAGGGCCTCTGTTTTTGCTGTTCCCTCTGTCTAGAATGTTCTTCTCCCAGATTTTACATGGCTTTCACCCTCACTTAATTCAGATCTCTGCTCAAATCTTCCCTCTTTGAGAGGCCTTAACTGACTACCCTATTTAACATAGAACTCCTCCATCATTTTCAATCCACTTTCCTGGCTTTTTTAAATGACATCTTTCACCACCTAAAGTTATATATATATATTTATTTATTGTCTGCCATTCTCTACTAGAATATCAGGTGCTTGACAACACCACTGTATTGCCAGCCCCAAGAACACTGTTTGGCATGTTGTAGATGCCGAATAAATAAGTTTTTGAATGATTGGAGGGGTGGATGCATGGATGGATGGGTAAGTGTGTGAATGGGTACATAAGGGATGGAATCAAAGATTGGTGGATGAATGGATGTATTTGTGGGTAGATGCATCAATAAACAGATGGATGGTGAATTAAAGAGTATATAATGGACAAATAGATGGATGAATATGTGGTAGATAGAGCAAGTGGATGGATGGAGGAGGGGATGATGAAGGGATGGATGGATAGATTGATTAATAAATAGATGGGTGAATAGATGGAGTAAATGGATGGATAGATGGATGACAAATGATGGTTGGATGCATGAATACGTGCATGGGTAGATGGATGGCTGGATAAGCGGATGGAGTGGATGGATGGATGGATGGAGGGATGAAGGAGAAATGGAAGAAGAAAGAGGTGGATGGCTGGATGATGGATGAATGGATGGATGCATGAAAGCATGCATGAGTAGATGGGTGAGTGAATGAATGGATGGAGTGGGTGGGTGAATGAATGAAGTGGATGGATGGAGGGATGAAGGAAGAAGTGGATGAGTAGATGAATGGATTGATGGATGGATGGATGGATGGATCAGTAAATGGATAGATAGATGAATGACAGTAGATGGATGGAGGGGTGGGTGGTTGAAGGAAGGAGTGGATGGATGGATGAAAGATGGATAGATCAATAAATGGAAGGATGGGTGGATGAATGGACGGGTGGATGAATGGACAGGTGAATAGATGGAGTAGCTGGATGGATAGATGAGGGGTTGGCAGATGGAGGGGAAGTTCATGGATGGATGCTCTGGTGAGGAACCATCCTGAACTCCGCTCTTGTCACTTTTGTTTTCCAGGCCGTCCCCAACTGCTCCTGCCCCTGTGTGCCTCTGTGTCTTTGCTGGGTGGCCTGACCTTCGGTTATGAACTGGCAGTCGTATCAGGTGCCCTGCTGCCCCTGCAGCTTGACTTCGGGCTTTCCTGCTTGGAGCAGGAGCTCCTGGTGGGCAGCCTGCTCCTGGGGGCTCTCCTTGCCTCCCTGGTGGGGGGCGTCCTCATCGACCAGTATGGCAGGAGACAAGCCATCCTCGGCAGCAATGTGGTGCTTCTGGCAGGCAGCCTGAGCCTCGGCCTGGCTGGCTCCCTGGCCTGGCTTGTCCTGGGCCGCTTGATGGCTGGCTTTGCCATCTCCCTCTCCTCCATGGCCTGCTGTATTTATGTGTCAGAGCTGGTGGGGCCCCGGCAGCGGGGAGTGCTGGTGTCCCTCTATGAGGCTGGCATCACCCTGGGCATCCTGCTCTCCTATGCACTCAACTACGCATTGGCTGGTTCCCCGGGGGGATGGCGGCATATGCTCGGCTGGGCCGCCGCACCTGCTCTTCTGCAGTCCCTCAGCCTCTTCTGTCTCCCTGCTGGGACCACTGAGGCTGCAGCCCACAAGGACCTCATTCCTCTCCAGGGAGGTGAGGCCACCAAGCTGGGGAGGCCAAGATACTCCCTTCTGGACCTCTTCAGGGCCCGGGATAACATGCGAGGCCGGACCATGGTGGGGCTGGGGCTGGTGATTTTCCAGCAACTAACGGGGCAGCCCAACGTGCTGTGCTATGCTTCTACCATATTCCACTCAGTCGGCTTCCGTGGGGGCTCCTCAGCTGTGCTGGCCTCTGTGGGACTCGGCGCCGTGAAGGTGGTGTCCACCCTGACGGCCCTGGGGCTGGTGGAGCGAGCGGGCCGCAGGGCCCTGTTACTGGCTGGCTGTGCCCTCATGGCCCTGTCGGTCAGCGGCATCGGGCTCGTCAGCTTCGCCGCGCCCATGGACTCCGGCCCAAGTTGCCTGGCCCTGCCCAACGCCAGCAGGCCGGCAGGCCTCCCTGGAGACTCGAGCCTGCCAGGGGCCGTCGTAAGTCCACTTCCACTGCCAGCGACCAGTGAGAACCAAGGGAAGCCAGTCCCCCCAACCTCTACGAAAATCAAGCCTCATCCCAGAGCTGGGAACCGCACAGCCCCTCCCCTGCCGGCCTTAGGCGCTGCCGCCCCTGCGCCCCGTTCTGCCCCCGAGCTCGCCCTGCTGCACTGGACCGCGCTGGTCTGCATGATGGTCTTTGTGAGCGCCTTCTCCTTTGGGTTTGGACCAGGTAGGTGGGAGTTCTCTGGCAGGAAACTCAGCAACCTCTACCCCACCCAGCGGAAAGGGTGGGGACCCTGTCAGTCAGGGTCTCAGAAGGACACTAGAGGGGGCCTGACCGCAAAGCCAATGAAGCTTACGCTTTACGGCTCCTTGCCCACTTGCGGGCACTCCTTCCAAGGGCCTAATTTTCTGTTTGTAGTTTTTTTTCTTATAAAGGGCCCCAAATTATTTAAGCTTCTGGCCTCTTAAACTTGAATTTGCCCCTGGATAGGTCACTCAAAGGGTTTACTTGAGGGCGCCTGGGTGGCTCAGTCGTTAAGCGTCTGCCTTCGGCTCAGGTCATGATCCCAGGGTACTGGGATCGAGCCCCGCATCGGGCTCCCTGCTCAGCGGCGAGTCTGCTTCTCCCTCTCCCTCTGCCTGCCACTCCCCCTGCTTGTGCTCTCTCTCTCTGTCAAATAAATAAATAAAACCTTAAAGAGAAAAAGAGAAAGAAAGGAAGAAAAGGGTTCTTGCAGCAGTGTGGGGGAGGCAGTGGGAGAACTGGGTGTCAGGGGCCTGAAATTCTGCTTGAGTCACATTGTTGGGGGGCTGTCCACTGGACCATGGGTGCCAGGCCCCAGTTCCCACCCCAGCCCGTGAGTTCTCCCTGCTTTCCTGTCCTAGTGACCTGGCTTGTCCTCAGCGAGATCTATCCCGTGGAGATCCGAGGCAGAGCCTTCGCCTTCTGCAACAGCTTCAACTGGGCCAGCAACCTCCTTGTCAGCCTCTCCTTCCTCCACCTCATCGGTGAGTTCTCTGACCTAATTCCATGGTCTAGTTCCTTCTAGATCCAGGAACAGTTGCCTGGGGTGGGCTCTTGTTGGCTCAGCAAAATTGCCTGCCCATCCCCGGCTGGAAGGCTGCAAGATTCTGATGCCCAGGCCTGGGGCATATACCAGCCCCTGAAGTCAGGGTGGGTGGGGGACAGCTTCACCCAACCATGTGTACAGAGGTGGGGGGGATGGTTCCTTAAAGGAAAAGTGGGGTGCTAGTATCAGCAAAGGGGGGAGGAGAGGCCAGCAGACAAAGACAAGAGAAGACGTGACCTTCGAGGCTTCTACCCCTGATAATTCCAGGCTCCATCAATGAGTGGGCCTGGGAGGTGAGGCTGAAGGAGGGGAAGAGCCTCCATCTGGAAGCTGGCTCTGATTGGTGTGGTAGGGGAGGGGACAAACTACTGGTGGGGGGATGGGGGAGTCTGGAGGCCTGAGTGTGAGGCCATTTTCTTCATTGCAGCCCAAAGGCCCTCACATTAAAGCAGGGGAGTTTTTGAAAATTTCGTCTTGTAGCCGAAGAACTATTCTGTAAATAAAACTCTGTGCAGAATGTTAAATTCTCCAGGCCCGATAGCAGGTCTACACCCCCACCTCTGAGACCAGCAGGTACCCGAGTGGCCACCTTTGTTATTCTAAACCGGCTCCAACAGGCTCATGCCCACCTGCTGGCAGGAAGGTTTTCTCCTATCTAGTTTGGGTGACACTCTCTCTTCCTACCTGGCATTCGAACCCCATTTGAGCCATGGTGGGGTGTGGTGGGAATTATCTGGGCCCAGAACACCGGAAGGGGTCTCTGAGTTGCTGAGATGCTCCTGGCCCAAGGAGCCAAGGTGGGAGGGGCTCCCTCCCTGTGAGCCCCAAGGCACAGTTCTTAAGGCTCAGTTATTTTCCTATTTTCTGCAGCCAAGCGTTTCCTCCTCAAAGGCACAGCCCCTGGGCGGGGCACCTGGGTGGCTCAGTTGGTTAAGCGACTGCCTTCGGCTCAGGTCATGATCCTGGAGTCCCGGGATCGAGTCCCGCATCGGGCTCCCTGCTCGGCAGGGAGTCTGCTTCTCCCTCTGACCCTCACCCCTCTCATGTGCTCTCTCTCTCTCAAATAAATAAATAAAAATCTTTAAAAAAAAAAAAAAAAGGCACAGCCCCTGGGAAAGGCTGGTAGAAGAGCGTGTCCACTGTGCCTGTCTCCAGCCTCCCCCACCCACCCCACCCCTCCCACCCCGCCTTGTGTGAGGATTAAGTGGAGGCCCAGCTGGTCAGGGGAGGATGCTCAGAGGTCATGACCTCTAGAGGTGAGAATGGCCATGGCTCTGGAAGGTTATCTGGGCTTCTGCCTCCACAAAGCCCTTCCCTCACTGTCTCCTTTCTCTGTCCTGGGCTGACGGACTTCAAAGGAGCCAGGGTCATCCCGGGGTCCTGGTTGCTGGCCCTGAGACCCTGGCCCTCATCCAAGGCTCCGGGAAGAGGCGAGGGCTGGGGAGTGGTCTGGGAGTCAGCCACAGGCTGCATGGGCTGAAACTCCATTCCCTGGATGCTCAATTCATTCACCCAATAACCAGTTTGTAGAATTTCGGAGGATGTTTTTTGTTTGGGGGCTGGGCTTGGCCAAGGCTGTGTCCTGCAACTACTTTGCTGCGGAAGTGAATGCCATTTCCTCTCCATTCATGTTTTCAGATTATGACCTCACTCCTCTGGTGAGTGTTTTAGATGTGGGTGAGTGGGCTTTCCCATACCGACCTGATGCCTGAATCTGTGTTTGCGGGTCTGGGCCCCGGCCCTTTGCCTGCCTCTGGGATAACCAGTCCGGCTCCTGCTTTAAGGCACTTACCTGACAGCTTGTTGTTTTAATTCTGCACATCAAACATCTGGAGAATGTGCTTTTGAGTGAACTGATTTGCAGCGCCCCTGCCCACGCTCCCACCCTCCTGTTCCCAGGCACCATCGGCTTGTCCTGGACCTTCCTGCTCTACGGGCTGACGGCTGTCCTCGGCCTGGGCTTCATCTATGCATTTGTCCCTGAAACAAAAGGCCAGTCCTTGGCAGAGATAGACCAGCAGTTCCAGAAGAGACGGTAAGTGGACACAGGGCTAAGCTGGGCCTCAGGAAGGACTCACATCAAATCCTGAGCAAATCAGTTCAGGATTTACTCTGCGTACTTTCCCTTTGCAAGAGAGTGTTTTCCTCCTCCTCCTGATTCCCTTAGTGCCTGGACACCGTCGGTTTTGTCTTGTCTTCGTACAGGAGCTGTTTTCCTGGAGTTGTTTGTGTCTTCCGACAGCAGAGTTTCATTTGACTTTAAGGCCCAGCTCATGGGAATTTTAAAACCATGCAGTTATGGAATCACATGAGGTCAGAGCAGCAGAATCTTAGAGTCATGGAAGCTTAGAGAAAATGGTATAACTGTGGCCTTTTAAAGTCACACACGCAGAACTATGGGCTTAATCTACTCATTCAGCAGGTGTTTATTAAGTCCCTACTATGTGCCAGGCCATGTCTGGGCCTTAGGAAACGTGGCCGAGTAAGATGGGCAAGGTCCTTGTCCTCACGGAGCTTCCATTCTAGTGGAGACGGGGGACAGAAAATAAACAAGCCAACAAATGCAGCAACAAGAGCATTTTGGCTAGTTATATGTATCTGAAGAAAATGAAACAGAGTGAAGTATGTTGAGAAGGCCTGACTGGCAGAGCGGGGGACAGAGGGGCGGGGGTTGTGGCTAAATTAGAGTGGGTGGTTAGAGAGAGGAGGCCTCTCTAAGGAGGTGCAATTTAAGTTCGTGAGAAGGAGACAGCCATGTAAAGATGAGGGAGAGGAGCATTCCAGGTAAAGGGAACAACAGGTGCAAAGGCCTTGAGGTTGGGAGTGTATCCGGCATATGCAAGGAACCACAAGGAAGCCAGTGTGGCTGGAATAGAGGGAAGGGAGGGTGGCAGGAGGGGTAGAAGATCAGATCAGCCAAGTTGGTAGGAGCTCAATCATGTAAGGTCTTCAGATCATAGAGAGGAGTGGAGAATCTTAGTATCGTGGGGCCTTGTGCCATTCAAATAAGAGAAGAGAGGAATAGGAGCAGCAGAAAGGACCTAAAAACACTACCATCCTACATATCCTTGGCAAATGCCCCTGGTTACTTCTTGTAGTAAAGGGAATCATCAGCACCTGACTGCCCGTTCTATTCCTGGGAGGCCCTAAAGGACTGAAAAAATAAATCATTCTAAGAGGGAGTCGGAACTCACCTCCTGCAGCTGCCTGCCAAGTCCCAGCCCAACACAGCCCCGGAAGGGACGCAGAACTGGTCCAGTGTAAAAGCCTTCAACCTGCTCCACTCAACCCCAGAGGGTGCTCTGCCAGCGGAGCTCCCCCAGTGTGTTGACTGACCCCCCTGCAGGCCCCTTTGGCCCAACCCTGTTGGTTAGGAAATAGATCTGGCTGCTCAGAATAGTCCGGATGTAGGGGGACCAGGGCTGGGGTGGCAGCCGTGCTTCGAGAGGTCATCCAGGGTCCCACGCTCCTTCTCTCCAGTTGCTCTGCCATCTCTTCGATAATTACTTTACCAGGGGCCTGCGGGAGGGGAGGGGGGGAGGGGAGACACAGCCTGAAAGATGCACGGGTCATTCCCACCTGCATCCTTCAGACAGAACCTGGGTATACCTACATGCGGGGGAGGCTGAGAAACGGGCTTTCTCCTGGGAAGCCATGTGCCCAGCTAAGAATTAAAAGGGCACTGTTACTAGGCTTAGGGGGGATACAGATACTAGGAGCCACCTGGAATCTCTGCCATCCTGGCTTTCTTGGGAGAATATTCCAGAACCCCTCCTCTGGGATGAGGCACTAAGGAGGCAGAAAGACAGGTAGAAGCCAGCTTTGGGGTAAAGCAGGATGTAATTGCAGCCAAGGGGAGTGTCAAGCTGGACCTGGGGACTCGGGGTCGCATGGTGGGGCCTGGGCCAGCCTGTAGGGCAAGGAAGCTGAGTCTGCCATGACTTTAGGAGGAGACAGAAAGTTAGGGGGCTTTGCCAGGGTCTGGCAGTCATCACTTCAGTGCCTACAGTCATATAGACTCTGACATCAGAGGCCACAGAGACAGAGAGCCACAGAGACCCCCCTCCCCCACTCACTCTCTGCTTGACAGGTTCACCCTGAGCTTTGGCCACAGGCAGAGCTCCACCAGCATCCCGTACACCCGCATCGAGGTCTCTGCCACCTCTTGAGGAGTCCATCTGCCTGGAAGATGCTGGAACCATGGCTTTAGCCGACAGTCTCCAGCTTCCTGCTTGCCTGGCCCCTGCAGCACAAGGTCCCGGAGGTCCTGTAAGTCATCCCTGCTCCAGGAGAGGTCTTTCGGGCCCAGGTGAAAGAGGAGAAAGTTTGAGAACCCAAAAGTCTTCATTTTGAATCTCAGGCTCTGAGGTGCCCTGAGGATCTGCCTTCTTGCCTCAGTTTACCCATTGTCTCTGCACGTCCCTGCAGTACTTACAATGACAACATCTCATGGAGTCTGTTGCTTTCTCAAAGAACATCTAGGGTACCAGCCCTGGAAGGAAGTCTTCTCTGGCATCACTCCCAAACCTAGATGAGGATACTCTATTCTCTGCTCTCTTTTCTCATCTGGCTGGGACTTTCTGGTGAGGGGAAGCCTGCTTTTGTCATTCACCAGCAACTCAGACTGGTGGAGAAGATGCTTGAGTTCCAGCCCTGCTTCTCTGGTGTCATGGCTGTATGGCCATAGGCCTCAGTTTTCCCCATATGTACAATGGGCGACCTGGACCAAGGAGTTCTTAAGATCACTTCCGATGTCAATGAGCTGGAATTCTAAGTGCTGCTAATACAGCACATATTCAGCACGGGCCCTGCTCTCAAGTAGCTGGCCATCTCTTTAGGGGATGCCAGTTTTAATTAGGGGAACAGTAAATAGAATTCCAGAATCGCGGGCACTAAAATCCAAGAGCGGCCACGGTGCATGAAGCCAGCTCCAGGCGCTGTTTCCAGGTGGTGCAGGAGAGCTTTGCAGAACGGAGGTGGGTTTGGAGGCCGACAAGCCCGACTGCTGGTGTTGCCTGTCTCCTGGCCGCTGTTGACCTTGTCAACAACCTTGTGACTAACAGCTTTCGCTAGCCTCAGTTCCCACATCTGCAGAATGGGGTGATTAGGCGCCTGGGGATGTACTTAACCCCTGTCTTCCTGCAGGAGGGTCTTCAGCTGGTCCCATTCAGCTAGTCAGGGCCTGAGGGGGAGGTTTCTGCTCACCCTCAGTTACCCAGGTCCCCATCTTTGGGACATTGTTAAGGGTCAGCCCCCGACGGGTGAGTCAGATGGAGACTGAGCAAGGAGCTCAGGCCAGAAGTCACCAGAGGAAGGGCCTGGCAAGAGTGAGTTGCTGGATGCTGAGGAAAATGAAGAGCTAAAGCAGACCCAGGGAGCTGGTGTGGGACAACACTTCGTCATCTGTGCCTGCTGCAAGCCCCCAGGACTCTGGCCTCTCATCTTCTCTCCTCCTGTTCTAGATGCTTCCCTTGTACCCAGTGGTGTGCGGGAGGCTCCTCCTACTACCTTGTGAGAGCCCATTGTTAAGTTTTCGGGACTTTTGCCAACTGGTTGTTAAACACAGCCTTTTAAAGATATTAAATTATTGAATATTTCAATAAATTATATTAAAAGCAAAAGTAATAAATACTAAAACCTCCTCACTTCCTTATTTTGCTACATTTCACTATCATCTGTGCTCTTGAGGCTACTTGCATATAGTGTGTCTTATGAGAGACACGGGAGATCCTGATTCTGCGTACAAGGCGTCATGCCCATGGGAGATGACTTGGCAGCACAGGGATGGGGAAACACTACAAGGCAGGGCTTGACTTATTGTTTCCTTGATGCTCCAGCCTTAAGAATGTGATGGATAAAATGTTAATAATGCAAATTACCTTGCGAGTGTGTCTGTCATGTCTGTAGCTGAGACATGGTGAGTGGCACTAAAAATTGAGGGAATATTCTTTCACTTTTGAACGCTATTACCCAATGCAACAAACAAGTTGCCCACATCATCGATGAAGGTGTTCTGACCTACATCTTCCTTGTTTTACTTTGTCCGACTCAGTAACGTCAACAAAAATTTCAACCCACGTTCATGTTGAAACTTCCCTCGCTCTGCAGAGACAGGATGGGATCTTTTGCTGAGTCGGATTGTTGTCCAGCATTTATTCCTAGTCTGATTTTGTCAAGTCGTGGCGAAATTGCAGTGATAGTTGGTTTTGGATACAAGAATTTGGCAAAAAAAAAAAAAATCACAAAATCCATCTGCGAGAATGAATTGGCTTATATAGAATTTATAAAGAATATTTACAACAGTGTGTTATTATTTATAAATTTGTAAATTTATAAATTATAAATTTTTAGATTTTGTGTAATAAACACATAAAATCTATACACACACACACACTTGTTCTCCTGGAGAACAGTGGTTCAACACTGCCCAGCACGCCACTCCTTTTATCTGTCCTTATGGTGCCTCCAGATCCAAATCTGTCTACAGAGACCCCCAGGCCTCTCTCAATTCCCCTTTCCTATCAGCCTAGAGAATGCTTAGACTAGTCTTAGATTGGTCAGGATCATAAACTCAGCGGTCAGGCAGGGAATGTAAATGATGGGAGCCCTGTGGTAAGACAGCAGGGAGGAGTGAGGTCTGTGGACACGGGCAAACACAGGCCCTCTCTAAAAGGGGAAGCTGCCCAATTCCAGCTGGTGCCTGCCATGTAGGAACATGGGCCCATCCGTGGCCTGACCATCTGTATTTTCAAGAAAATCCAGAAATTCAGACCTTGGTGCAAAATTTCCTGATTTATTAATAGTGGCAATTGGTTCTTAAGTGAAAAATAGCTTTTAAGCTCAACAGAACATGCCTGTTGCTAAATCATGACCTTCCATTTGTGCCTCAGCTCTTGAAAGCTTTCCCTCTGAGATACTCCTCTTCTCTGGATTCTTGAGGCTCTCAGCTTAATCTCTGTAAAGAGTCATGGCTTTGGAAATCAATGCCAAGAATATTGAGTAGCCAAGCATCATGAATTGAGTAAGTTGGAGGGGGTGTTATTGAACACGGAGGAAGGCGTCATGGAGGGAAGAAATGGTTCATATGGCAAACATAGAACTGGCACAGTTAGGTGTGGGACTTGGTAATGGCTCATCTGTGTATCAGGGATGATGCTATTAACTATTTAGAGATGACATATATCAATCACTAGTTCCAAGCTGAGCCCATTGGTGCTCACCAATGGTTCAGTCCCAGCAGCCTCCAGGAGCATCTGGCTCTGGGTGAGGAGGATGGAGAGGGCAAGAACCAGGTGGCCATTCATAATGGGTGGGGGGCGGCATCAAAGAAATCTAAAAATGTGCAGTACCTACTAGGTGCTCAGCAGTCTTTAGCACTAACCAGAAAAGACACAGGGTCTGTTCCATGATCTGCAGAGCGGGTGGTGGGAAGCTCTTCTCTTTCTCCCAGATAATCTCAGAATCACTTCAGGAAAGCATTTCCGAAACCCCAGCATCTTGTGTAGCCTTTTCATATGTGTGCCAGTCATGGAGTACCTTCCTGTCATCTGCCAAACGGCATTACCCAGACTACTTACTGAATGCTTTTCTTTAAAGTGATTTGCTTTTCAGGACATCTGGGTGGCTCAGTCAGTTAAGCGTATGCCTTCGGCTTGGGTCATAATCCCAGCGTCCTGGGATCGAGTCCTGTGTTAGGCTCCTTGCTCAGCGGGAGCCTGCTTCTCTCAGCCTGCTATTCCCCCTGCTTGTGCGCGTGCTCTCTCTCTCTGACAAGTAAATACATAAAATCTTTAAAAACAATAAAGTGATTTGCTTTTCAACTTAAATGTATTTTAAGAAGAAATTTTATTAATTTATTTTTCCAATCATATGTAAACTTACTGAATTCTACTGTGTGCGAGGCACTGTTCTAGACCCTGGGGGCACAGCAGTGAACAAGAGAAGGACCTATCCTCACAGAGCCCACATTCCAGTAGGGGGAGTTACATGAAAAATAAGAAATGAGAGCGAGAGAGAAGGAAGAAGGAAGGGAGGAGGGAGGAAGGAAAAGTAGATGGATGGATGGATGCATGTCAGGTAGTGAGGAGCACTAAGAAGAGGTAAAGGGTGGACGGGGATGCTTGCATACTGTTTTAGCTAGGAGAGTCAGAGACCGCCTCTTTGAGGTGGTGGCATCTGAATAGAGACCTGCACGAAGGACTAGAGTGAGCCATGGAAAGATCCGGGGGGGTGGGGGTTGGATGGCTCAGTCGGTTAAGCAACTGACTCTTGGTTTCGGCTCAGGTCATGATCTCTCTAAAATAAATAAATCTTTAAAAAGAAAGAAAGAAAGATCTGGGGGACGAGCATCCCAGGCAGATGGCCCAGCATGTACAAAGGCCCTGAGGCAAGACTAAGCTTCTCATATTGGAGGGACCTCAAGGAGTGAGCGAAGGTAGAGCGACGGTAGAGGAAGAGGAAGAGGTCAGCAGGGGTTGGATCACGAAGACCTTCCCGACCATAGAAAGCATTTCAGACCCTTCCTTCTTTCTTTCTTTCTTTCTTTCTTTCTTTCTTTCTTTCTTTCTTTCTTTCTTTCTTTCTTTCTTTCTTTCTTTCTTTCTTTCTTTCTTTCTTTCTTTTCTTTCTTTCTTTCTTTCCTTTCTTTCTTTCTTTCCTTTCTTCTTTCTTTCTTTCATTTTATTTTTAAATAATCTCTCCACCTAATGTGGGGCTCAAATTCACAACCCCAAGATCAAGAGTCTCATGCTCTGCTGACTGAGCCAGCCAGATGCCCCCAATTTTTCTAAATGCACTGGGAAGCCACTGGAGGATTTTGAACAGTGGATTGACATGATCTGACTTAATGCTATAAAATACTTCTTGTTGGTGAAGTTGGTGACTATAGAAAATGAGTATCAATTACAGAAATAAGAAATCATAAAAATACTATGAAAGCAACAAGATTTCATTCAACTCTGACTAAATACTCTTATCTACTGAGGGCACTGATCTTAAGGCCTCCTCTGTGATGTAAAAGGGAGCTTAGCAAGTGTGAGGGAGGCATTCACGACAAAATAGCACCAACCTAAGACCTTTTCTTTGTCTGGCTTGGAAGAAAAATGATGTGATGCAACATATTTGATGTGGGAAACAAAGGTAAAAGAAAAATTATTAAATTTCCTTACTACTTACAGCTCACTGACAAGTCCTTGAAACAGAGTGATATTCCTCTAGAAACTCAGCTGCCTCAATGTTAATACTTTGCAAAGGGCAAGAGGCAATCTTAGCCCAACCCCCCCAGGATCCTGTAAATCTATTTGGAAACTTCCTTTATCTCTACCCGCCAAGATGCATGTTGGCAATCATCCCCCAAGCACGTGACCCGCCGATATACATCTGAAGGGTCTCATGACTCAGGTTTTATTAGATGGTAATAAATGACCTTTTCCCAACAATAGCTAGCCCCCTCAAGGTTCTGGAAACCTTGCTTCCAAAATACCTCAGAGACTTACACTATCCCTAACCCCCTCCCAACTTGAAAGTATATAATGGGCCCCTCCTCATGACCCCAGTGCAGCTCCTTCTGCCCACAGGTCCAGTCCCTGTGCTTTAATAAAACCACCTTTTTGCACCAAAGACGTCTCAAAAATTCTTTCTTGGCCATCGGCTTCGAACCCTAATAACGTCTTTCCTACATCATATTTATATGATGTTTGTGAACCTGAAATCATTACAAATGCCATGGGTCATAAGCTTCCCATTCTTTGGTAGATACCAAAGGTTAGGAAGCCAGAAGCACCAAGAGACAGGTGGTTTTTGTTGCTCCCATATCAGCCCCTCCTGGAGAGCCACGTTCACGGTGTCACCGTGGACCCAGTTTAGAGCGAGGCCCCTGCAGCAGGTGTCCTCCGACGGAGCTGTGCCTCCCCGAGGGAGAAGGCTGTGTAGGTGCTGTCGTTATTGGCCTGCAGCTTTGGAAGGGCTGGCCAACCAGAGGGAGAGGCGGAAGGGGACGAGTAGAGACAAGATGGGAAACCAAACCCTTCCCACACCCGAGATCATCACACTGGGGAGGGCAGTTTCCATGTCTGTCTTGTAGATCAGGGAACGGAGGCTTATGAGGCAGACGGCTGACCCTCTCCAGGCTCCTGCCAGCCTCCTCCGTGACCCAAGATCTGTGTGGATGAGCCTTCACCAGCCTGGCCTCTCTTGGTAAGCAATCTCTGTGGCCCCATGTTCCACTTGACCTCTTCCACCTTAAACACATGAAACAGGCAACATACTTTAAATGTTTCATTTCAAATATCCCACTTCCTGATCACCATATCCTAACATTTCTGCTAATATTCTAATGCCCCCCCAAGGTAACAGTTTCTCTGACCTCACTGAGACCTTTGACCTTGACCTGCCAGTGCCCGACCCTACTGCTTTTCCAGCATCCTGGGAGAGATTCACGGGCTTCACTCTCCGGCTTGTCCAACCTAGATCCCAAATCCCAACCTTATAATCATCCCTGCATACGCCCTTCTGCAGACTTAAGTCATGCTAATCCTATCTTCCCTCTGTGGGCAGGATGTAAATAAAGCCTCAGACCTGACAAACAGGTTTCACTTGAAACCTGCGAACTCAAACAGACTCACCCTGCAGATGCTCCCTCTGCACAGCAAACAGTCAATACATCTAAAAGGCAATTTACAGAATGGGAGGAAATATTTACAAACCATAAATCTGAAAAAGGGTTAATCTCCAACATACATAAAGAACTCATATGAAATCAATAAGCAAATAATCCAATTTAAAAATAGGCAAAGGACTTGAACACGCATTTTTCCAAAGACATACGAATACCAACAAGTGTATGAAAAGGTGCACAGCATCATCAGGGAAATGCTAATCAAAACCACAATGAGATAACACCTCACACCTGTTAGGATGGCTATGATAAAAGACATAACAAGTGTGGGTGAGGATATAGAGAAAGGGGGACCTTTGTGCACTGCTGGTGGGAAGGTAAATTGGTGCAGCCACTGTGGAAAACAATTTGGCGGTTCCTCCAGATATTAAAAATAGGACTACCATGGGATCCCACAATCCTACTCTTCGGTACATAGACAAAGGAAATGAAATCACTGCCTTAAAGAGACAAGGTAGTATTATTCACAATAGCTGAGATATGGAAGCAACCTAAACGTCCTTCAGTGGCTGAGTGGATAAAGAAAATGCGGTATATGTATATATACATAATGGAATAGTATTCAGCCATGAAAAATAAGGAAATCCTGCCATTTGCTCCAACGTGGATGAAACTGAAGGGCGTTATGCTAAGTGAAATAAGCCAGACAGAGAATGACAAATACTGTATGGTTTCACTTATATGTGGAATCTTAAAAAAAAAAAAAAAGCCTATTGCATGGAAACAGAAAGCAGGGGCTGGAGGTCAAAGGTTACAAACTTGCAGGTATAAGAAGAGTAAGTTCTGAGGCTTTATTTACATCCTGGTGACTAGAACTAACAATGCGGTGTCGTGCACTTGAAAGTTGCTAAGAGCAGACCTTAAGCATTCTTGCCACACACACAAGAGTTAACTCTGAGCGATCACCTTGATCCTGGCAATCATTCCACAATGTGTATATATATCAAGCTATCACGCTGTACGCTTCAAATATATACAATGATTTGTCAGTTATTCCTCAGCAAAGTAAAAAAAAAAAAAAAGGCCCCTCAAAACCAAAAATACAACACAAAACACAAAAAACTCAAATGCTCTCAGGCACACTCCCCTGCTCCCTGACTCAACAGCTTCTTACTGTCCCCCTGGTGGAAACCTCTCCTATCCCTTCCATCTCCTCCACTCTCAGCTGCTGACTTGGCCTCATACTTCACTGGATGAGCAGAAGTTCTCAGAAGTGGGACAGGTGCTGCCCCCCAATATCTGTTATCTCTTTTACGCATTGCACTAGAGTCCCAACGTTTAGCTGGAAACACGGCTGCCCGGGCCCAACACTGCAGCCCTCAGATCCCTTGGCAGACGGATGTGGCCAAGTGACCAAGTGCAGGTCGATGTGAGTGAGCAGAAAGGGTGAGTACAATATCCAGGCAAGCCCTGTGGCAGAAAGGACTAATTATCTCCCCAAATCCACCCTCTCCTTTTTCCTTTTAGCAACAGAAATCCCTTTGTTGTAGCTGGATGCATGGCCATTTAGCTAATGATGCCATTTCCTAGCTTCCCTTACAAGAGAAGGGGTCATGTGACTAGGCTCTGGCCAATGGGCCTCTCTGTCAAGGTCTTTACGGCCACTCCACCCATGCCCTGTCCCCCAGACCAGGCCAGGAGGGAACCAGGGCTGGAGGGAACTGGGTGGCCCTGGAGGAGAGAGAGACGGCATCACCCGTGGAGGTCAACAGTCGCAGCTCCGCAGCACCTGCCCCAGGCGGGGAGCCACCCCCACCCCCAGCCCGGGGGAGGAGGCCACGGATGTGAGTTGTGAATCTGAAAGAAATTTTTCTATAACATCAATAATAAAAAACAGGTTTCAAGCCACCATGCTCAAGAAAAAGATTTTATTATCTTTTTATTGTCTCTAGAGAAAAGGAACTTACGAAATTGTTGTCCTAAGAAAAGAGTACAAAATGTAGTAAAACAAGAAGAATAGAGAAGGATCGGGCAGATAATAGGAACAGTATTGATAACGCATTGTTTTTCCTAATTTTGGGGTGTTTGTGGTATCTGCTAGCTTTTTTAACATGCCAGATTTATGGTGATTTCTTTTCTTTAAATAAATATTCACTTTCAAACTTAGTTTTGTGACCATAGTTTACAAAACTACTATATATTTGTTTGTTTGTTTATTTGTTTGCTTAAATGAGAGTCCCTGAAATTGATCAGCCTGGGTCTGGGGGAGGAGCTGTGAGCTTAGTGTCCTTGGGTTCTTGGAGCCACAGCCTGAGAGCTGCCCCTCTCCCCTCCTCCCGCCCCTGGCTGCCCCCAGGACCCCTTAGAAACGGCCAAACCCTGGAGCTCAGCAGTGGCAGTCATGGAGAAGCTCTGGTGACAATCTTTTTGGCTTACAAGGCTGGGTGGGAGATTTCCTCCAAAATATCATCACAGGGATATATCAGGGCACCTGAATCTCCGTTTCTCTGCAGAGGAGAGCCCCTTAACATTTCCCTCCAGCAAATCCATCCTCCATTTCCATCGCCCAGCCCTTGCTCCTGGGGCCAGGGTGAGCTAGGATTAACTGGTAAGTCTTGAATATATGGCTGTGACATTGCCTTCTCAATTATTTGCCCTCTTTAGGAGTAGGGCTGGGGAATGTCCAGAAGAATCCAGAATTTATTTCTAGGCTCATTAAAAGAGATGGTCAAAAAAAGAAAAAAAGCAACCTAGATCGTTGGGGCTTGTTTGGGTCACATTCCTAGAGTAGTTGGGAAGCTCTTACACAGAAACTGAAACTGGAGGGGCGTCTGGGTGGCTCAGTCGGTTAAGCGTCTGCCTTCAGCTCAGGTCATGATCCTGGGGTCCTGGGATTGAGTCCTGCATCTGGCTCCCTGCTCAGTGGGGAGTCTGCTTGTCCCTCTCCCTCTGCCCCTCCCCTTGCTCGTGCTCTCTCACTCTCTCATAAATAACTAAGTAATTAAATAACTAAATGAAACAAACTGAACAGGCTTAAGTTACAAGGGAATTTCTGCTGGGAAATTTACAGGTAAATCTAGCCTGACACCTCCTAGCATTTTATCAGTTCTGATTAGGTTAAACATCCATTTCGGAGCCAGTCCTGGTGGGCAGGAAGATAGGGACACAAATTAACTTTAATCAGGCAGGAGCTCACCTTGGGGTCATGGTACTATATCCTAGGGCAGCCCTTACAAAGTACCACAAGCCAGGTGGCTTAAAACAACAGAAATTTCTGGAGGCTGGAAGTCTGAAATCAAGTGTCAGCAGGGCCTCATTCTCCCTGAAGGCTCTCAGGAAAAGTCCTTCCCTGCCTCTTCCAGCTTCTGGGGGTGGCCCACAGTCCTCAGCGTTCCTGGGCTCGCAGCTGCATCCCTCCCATGCCTGCCTTCCTCTTCACCCGGCCTCCTTCTTGCTGTGTCTCTATTAAATTTCCCTCTTCTTAGAAGGACCTCGTCACTGGACTGAGAGCCCACCCAGATGCAGTATGACCTCATCTTAACTTGATTACATCAGCAAAGACCTTATTTCCAAATAAAGTCACATTCACAGGTTCTGGGTGGATGTGAATTTTGAGGGAATACTATTCAACCCAGTTAAGGAGCTCATCACCCCAAACCCTATGGCTGAAAGGGGAGGAGGTGAACACCTCAAAGGAAAATCAGGGTACCCTGGCCCGAGAAGAGGACTCGATGCTGGTTATCACTCAGCACACTTCTCCCTACAACATGTCAGCCATATGTGTGCCCCGCTCTGCTTGCACACCCCCGCAGTTGGGGGGATCACTACTGAATCAGGCAGTTTGTTGCACAGGTGGGTGATCTTCAGGGGGTGACCCTGCACTGATGTACACCCTAGGTTTTATTTACTGTCTTGGTTATTATTTGATCAAGGATGATGGGCTTCCCTGGCACAAAGCAGTTGCAGGGGGGAGGGGTGGAGGTGCAATGGGGTACATAAAGCGGTGACCTGGTCAAGAGGGAGGGCCCAGAAAGTGCACAACGTATGAGGCAGGAGACCCAGGTTTGAGGTCTGCCTTCGTTACTTGCTAGTTTTGTGACCTTGGGCAAGTGATTTTGCCTCTGTGAGCCTCAGTTTCCCCATCTGTAAGACTGAGGTGGCAGAAGGCCCTACCTCAAAGGTTTGCTGGACAAATAGAAATACCAGATGGGAAATTACTTTCTCACCTGTGAAGGTCTGTGCACCCAGTGGGGATCCTCCAAAACGTTCCCTTCAGAAGTGGGCAGGGCTTCCTGCCCCACCCCAGGGCTGCCCTCAGGTCCTGCTCTGACCCAGGGCCAGACTCAGTTTCCATATTTGTTCATTTTGCTCTCCAGCACAAATACTTTCTCATCAGTGGCATAGGAGGAGGACGGAATTTCGACAGGAGACACACAATTTTCACAGAGCTACGCTTCGAAAGTGTTTCCAGACCCTCACATGCTGGGTCCCGTCCAGGATACAGAAGAACTATCATGGATGGTTTCGTACATGGTTTTGGAGTTTTTCCACCTCATGAAATTCTGAAGTGGAAAAGCTGACATTTTGCTTTTTAATGATCCTCCCAAGATGTGAAGAGTTCCCAAGTAGGTTATTATGTTGAAAGCTTCATATTCCAAATAAAATTAAATAACTTTAATCAAATTTAGTTCTTTTTTTATTTTTTAAGATGTTATTTATTTATTTGAGAGAGAGAGAGACACAGCGAGAGAGGGAACACAAGGAGGGGGAGCGGGAGAGGGAGAAGCAGGCTTCTTGCTGAGCAGGGAGCCTGATGCGGGGCTCGATCCCAGGACCCTGGGATCATGACCTGAGCCGAAGTCAGACGCTTAACGACTGAGCCACCCAGGCGCCCCTCAAACTTAGTTCTTAAGAATTATTTTATTATGTTATGAAGGGTGGCATACCAAAATATTACACAAAAAGTCATATTCATATGAATCTTTTTTATTATGATATTTGAGAATCTTTAACAATTTTGCATATAACAATATTGCATATAAAGTCAATACCTTCCACAATCTGTGTGTGTGTGTTTCCCACTGGATTTTGGCACTACAAAGTGGCTAAGTCCTTCCAGATTTGGGGCGTGATGCTGTCCCAGCTCTCTTTTTTTTTTTTT
>NC_138378.1:12561607-12578409 GCF_054177405.1 Leptonychotes weddellii | reverse complement strand
TGTTGATGTAAAAGTTGGGTATTCATCCTTTCTGATGGCTGAGTAATATTCCATTGTATATATGGACCACATCTTCTTTATCCATTCATCTGTTGAAGGGCATCTCGGCTCTTTCCACAGTTTGGCTATTGCTGTCCCAGCTCTCTTGACTTGACAGACTGGATTGGTGGTTACTGAGATATGATCCCAAAAGCTCTCTCTGCCACATTGTTATTCTTGCAATAATAGATATTGCATTTATTTTTAAGCTAATCAATACAATTTCAATATCTAAAGCAATAAAGAGATTTTTTTTAAGCCTCCAATTTACATAGAAGGTAAATAACATGCACTGTGTGCTTCATTGATTAGATGGATAGATCCCCACCCAATTACAGAACCACCAGTGTCATAGAGTGTTAGGGATGCCAGAAATAACTGGAAAGTGGGCATTTGCATCTTCAACTTTCGAAAAGCCAAAGCTACACCCAACGCCAAATGCCCATTATTGTCTGAATGCTTCAGCTACTGCCGTGTACACAAATTTTCTACTCTGCATGGTGATTCATCACAATATGAACAGCGCTTATCTCTCTAGGTAGTAGAATAAGAGGGAATTTTAATTTGGTTAATTATGCTTTTCTGTATTGTCAAAAATTTCAAAAACAACCATATCAAAATTTGTAATAAAAGTTTAAAAGAAACTCAATAAAATGTACTGCAAACAATGAGATCAAAGTGAAGCTGTGGTAAATTCAATTATTGTTCAGCAAATATTCAGTCCCTGCCCACTGTCACTGTGATCCGCTTTTCAGCCTGGCTGAGGGTGAGCCTGGTCATGTGACTTGCTCTGGCCAACAGGATGTAGGTTGAAGTCACAAGGTACCAGTTCCCAGCCTAGACATTAAGAGCCTTTGGGTGTTTCCTCTCTCTCTTCTGGGAACTCCCACAACCCACTTGCTCGAGCCCATCTAGCCTGGATTGCAGAATGAGAAACCTGTTATACACCTGAACCTGACCTGCAGCATGAAGCAAGGCCATACCAGCCAAGTCAAACATCTGAAAACAAAAAAGAAACATTAATTTAAGATTCTGGGATTGTTTGTTATGCAGCAAGTGTTGACTAATACAGAGTCCAATCAGGTAGGAAGTGTTTTTACCTCACTTACTGAGTTTACCCTTGCCACGCCCAAAAGCCCTAAAATAAAATAACAATACAGTTGTGGCTTTCAAAAATCGAAAATCCTGAAAAAGATAGAGAAGAATAGAAACCACCCACATCCTACCACTCAAAGATAGCCACTCACAACATCTTGCTGTCCATCGATCTAGCCTCCTATCTCTGATGACAGATGAAGCCAGTTAGATTAGGAAGATGGATAAAAGGCAACCTCATCCTTCAAATTGCTCCGATCGAAACCTTGGAGGCATTCCTGAGTGCTCTTTTTCTCTCTCACATCCAGTCTGTCAGCAAACCCTGCAGGCTCTGCAAACTCAGCCTTTCTCATTATCCCTCCATCACCAGTGGTGGTGATAGAGGATACTCACCACCACCACCACCACCTCTCACCTACAGGATCATACTGGCCTCATAACTGGCTCCCTACTTCCATCCTTGCCTTCTCATCTAGGCTGAGATCCTCAGCCTGAGGATCCTTCCAGAGCCTAAAATACAGTTCATGTCATTCTTCTGACCTGATGTCCCCATGGCTCTCCCTCTTATTCAGAGAAGCACATACCATGACCTCATCGGCCCTCCATAGATTGCCCACCCTTTCCTCTCTGGCCTCAGTTTCTCTCAATCTCCCCTTTGCTCACTCAGCTCCAGCCTCCACTGTTTCCCCAACACATCTGACACATGGGGCCGCCTGTCCTTGACTCTTCTTGTACCTTTTGGTGGGAATGTACACAGAGCAGGTCCTTGTATGGCTCACCCCCTTGCTTCCCTATGTCTGTCAGTCGGAAGCCATCTTCTCAGGAACGCCTTCCTTGGCTATGCTAGGTAACACGTCACACTCACATGCACACACACACATGCACACACACACACATGCACACACACCGAGACTTCACATTCCTGCGTCCCTGCTTTATTGCCCCTCCTTGGCCCTGGCCCCTCTCTGAGATACTGTATATCTGAATTCCCACTTACTTGTTAATTTATTAACCATATCCCCTGCTAGAATACAAGTTCCACGGGGACAAGCCACTTTGTTTTGTTGACCACTCTTTGCTCTGTGTCTAGAACAGTGCCTGGCACATAGCACATAAGTAGACACTCAGTGTATATTTTTGTTGAATGAATGAATAAATGAGTGAATGTAAAGTGTGCAGAATATTTCAGATACGTAATAAAGGGGAATAGCACCACAGATGTTTAAAAAAAAGATGTTTTCTTCCTCTTACATTGTAGATGCTGTAAAAAGTTGATACAATTTTAAAAATGGAATGCAAATGTATAAAGTCATAAAGGACACTGGTAGAATAAGCAATAATATAACAATAAAAACAAGGAGGTTAAAGGAAGAAGGAACAGCGGAGGGAATGTATGTGAACAAAATTCCTCATCTCTTATACTGGACGTTGTTTAGGGTGGATAATTTAAGAAACATACTTTAGATTTATTTCTTTTTTTAAAAAGACTTTATTTATTTATTTGAGAGAGAGAACAAGCAGGGAGAGGGACAGAGGGAGAGGGAGAAGTAGGCTCCCTGTGGGGCTCGATCCTAGGACCCCAGGATCATGGCCTGAGCTGAAGGCTGACACTTAACCGAGCCACCGAGGTGCCCCTACATTTATTTCTTAAAGCAGAGGTCTCAATGCTGTAAAAACTGGCCCTCAATTATATTCCGTATGGCCCGGACATTGCTTTTAAGATTTTCGAGTTAGTTGCCAAGTTTTGAAATTTGGGACATTTTATATATAACGGTTTCTCTTGAAAAAGATCTGGTCACGCTGGGCCTGCATCTGAAATTGAACCACCAGGTGGCGCAGAGTAGCAGCCCCTCCTGTTAGATGTGGCTTGAATATTTGGTTTGCCATCTAGACTCTCCCTGCTTTTCATTCTTGGTATAAATACTTAATGGTAAGAATCTAAAAAAATAGAAACAAAAAATTCTAACAGTAGTTATCTCAAATCAGTGAGGCCTAGGAGTGTTGCAAAGATAGGCAAGGAGAGTAGCTCATTTAGAACCTTCTACCCTCTGAGAGTGTTTATATGAGTTCAGGTACATGTGCCTTGTTTATATAATGAAGGCACCAATTAGGTTAAAAAATTCACTTAAAATACATTTTTCACCTTAGAAAAATTGCAAAACACTGAAAAATATAAAGATCAAGGATAAAAACTGTCCATGCCCTACCAGGTACTAACAACACTTTGGTGTATACTCATCTCATCTTCTGTTTTTTATAAATCAAGCTAGTTAGAAATGAAGGCAGACATCTGGATAGGTGATATTTTCACATCACTGAGATCATACTGTGTGTAAAACATTGTGACATTTACCATTCTAGATTGTTGAGTATTTCACATGAGGCTGAATTCATATCCATATTGCCTTTGCCAATGTTAAAAACTGTATCAGCAAGTTCTCCCAGCATCTGGCTTTTTCTTTACTTCTGGGTGTGTAGAAAATTGAATTATGTGCGTACCAAGTCAACATTCCAGTTTTCCTGGCAAAGACTGATTCTGCCAGTGGAAACAGAGTGTTTTCATTTTCCTTCTCTCTCCCCGTCATTCCATGCTTTTCTGGTTTCTCTGTGTGCATATTTTCCCTCTGGATTTGGCACTGTGAGCCTGCTAAGTTCTTCCAGATTTGGGGTCCAATGCCATCCTAAATCTCTAGGTTTGACAGGCTGAGTCGGTGGTTTCTGAGATATGAAGCAAAAAGCTTTCTCTGCGGCCGTCTCTCAATCAGATGACAACTCATGAGGTGGGACAAATTGGCAGCTACATTGCATTTGGACGGGGGCGTCCGTTGCCTTCTCCCGGAAGTGTATCTGCATAGTGCTGGGCACAAAATAAGTCCCCACTAGATCCTTGATGGGTGAGACCAGATCAGGTAGCTTCTGGCAGGAGATACAACAGTCTTGCTCCAAATACACTGCTCTCTTTACCAACATCCTCCGATCTGAACAGCATTTAAGGCTTTCTGACAGCCTAGCACCAGTGGCCATACTGACTTCTCTGACTCCATTGTGGGTTAATTTTTGAAGATAATCACAGTGTGACCCCCATGTCAGCACCTGAGATTTCCAGCCTTCTGGGGCCACCCCTTCTGTAGCCTGACCTGAAGCCTCATTCTAGACAATATGGGAAGGCAGGAGCTCCCATGGCCCGCCATCACTGCATCTTTGAGCTTGCATGCGGGCCTTACACATCGGAGGCACTGAAAGAGTGGAGGTCAGAAGGTGCCTCGGCAGCCCTCCTTTCCCTCCCCCTGCCCACCCACACACACTCCTGCTCCTGGTCGGTATGATCTATTGGGCAGTTCCCATAGCTTTTCTGCTCACTTCTAGATAATGATAGATAGCAATATGATGATGAGAACAGTCATGTCTCCCAGTCACTTCCGAGCGTAACAACGACCTAAACTCAGCTATTAACATGTCACCTCACGTCAAAGTTCCTAATTTTATTCATGTTACACCTCTCCCCTACCCCACTCTCCCTTCTTATCCTCCCTACCCCCCATCGGACTCAGGAGGTGAGAGGGACATGAAGGCCTCACTTGGCCGGCTCTGTTAGGCATCTGTGGCATCGTGCTTTCTGGGCTCAGGGGGTGTTTGTAGCTAATTCCTTCTGTTATTAGGGCATGTGTGTGGGAGAGAGTGTGGTTCTTGGCAACTCCATCCACTGGGAACCTCTGAATGAGCTTCCTCAGATCCGGAGATGTGTCTTCTCTGGCTGCCACTTTCCCTTTGGTCCATAGACCCTTGGCCTCCTGGGGTCCAGCACCTTCACTTGGATCCTTCCCATTTCCAGGTAGGCCTCTCACTGGGGATCCCAAGTGACCCCAGTCCAGATGCTTCCATGGGATTCAGAACCAGTTCCTGGAAGACACTCCCACCTTCCACCCACTCTAGAGCTACTTCCCACTGCGGCTGCACCACTCTGCAGAGGCTGAGCAGCCACGATCTTGGACTCCGAGAATTTTCTAGGCCTGGATCTGGCACCAGTTTGTTCAGAAGACTGGGGGTGCACAGCAGGGTCCAAAGCAGCGTCTCCCCAAATCAGCCCTCTCTTTCAGCTTCTCCGATCTCCTCACGGTAGGCACTGAGCTAAGGGTCTCAAGGCCAATTTTGACCATCCTCTTCGCAAGTCCTGCAGATGGAGGGAAGGGCAACTTGCTATCCCTCGGGTTACTCCTGGCCTCTGGGGTTTTCGCCCAACTGAAGGCAGCAGGGGTCCCATTCTCACATCCCACTGCCTTCATCTCTCCTTTCAACACTTGTCTGGACATTCGGGCTCCACCTTCCCCTCTCCGCTCTGCCTCGCAGCTTCGACAGCTGTCATCTGCAGCCGGCTTCAACTCCAGTATGGAAAACGGCTCCATTTCCTTTTCATTCTCTTGCCCTTTGGGGACAGTAGCACAGACCCCCTTGTAAGGTCGAGTCCACAGACTATTTTCGAAGGATGCAGTAGCAGAACTGAGGACCTGTTGCTGGGACGCCGCTCACTTCTATTCACGCTCTCTTCTCCTAGGGGACCCACCCCCATCTCCGGCCTGGCCAATGAGGGCATTTCATCCCCCTGCCTTTCTGGCTACCGTGATTGGCTCAAGCATGGGGGCGTGGCCAAAGCCAAGCCAATCGGAGCCAACAATACTGCAGGCTGGGAATGATCGTTAACTCTGCGCAGAGGGACTAGGATGTAGCCTAGAGCGGAGTTTGCTTTCATGCTTCCCGCAAGGGGAACCTGGTTGAGGATGAGGCCAAGACCACAGGCAGAGTGAAGATAAAGAGCGTTTTAGATATGAGTCAATAAATTCCTTTTTGTTCATTTAAGCCAGTTCATGGTATTTTTTCTTTCACTTGCAATCAAGAGAACTGGCTGAAACAGAAAGAGAAAGAATCATATTCCAGGAGGAAAAATAATGAAGCATTTCATCTGAAACATGCCTAGTCTTTTTTTTTTATAAATGATTTTCAAAGAGTTTTATTTATTTATTTGAGAGAGAGAGAGCACGAGCAGAGGGAGAGGGACAAGCAGCTCCACACTGAGCGTGGAGCCCCACACAGGGCTCAATCCCACGACCCTGAGATCATGACCCCAACAGAAACCCAGAGTTGGCCGCTTAACCCACTGAGCCACCCAGGCACCCCTGAAATGTGCCTCCTCTTAAAAATCTCCTTAGCTTAACTCCCATCAAGAATTTTATGGATTCATCCAGTCAGCAAATACTTCTGAAGCACTTCAGTTTCCCTGACACCCCCAAGTAACTGTTATTCAGATTTTATAGGTAAATTCAGGTTTCGGCAAGGACACAAAATCCATGCAATGTCATCCGCTGGAGTATAGGCCTTGCCACCAGCCGTGTCTGACTCCAAAGTCCTTGTTTTCCCATCAGGCTGCACCAACTGCTCGGAGAGGTGCTGCCATTAGTAACCCATGCCTGGTTGCTTATTGGATCGCATCCCAGGAATGAGCTCCTGGATCAGCAGGGCACAGGCTGCGCCACCCCCAGGGGATTGGCAAGGCCCGTGAAGGCAGGGGTGGGCAGCAGCCTCTCTGCCTCCTAGAGAGCCTTGAAGTCATGCCTTTGTGGACCAGTGAGTCTGATTTTTCCTGGAGTCTTTCATGTGTCTTAACACAATGCCTTGCAGCCAGGAGGTCCTCAGTCATAGCTTAGAGTGAAGGAAATAGTGGGGAAAATGTGTACTCTGGGACTAGCGCCGGTGTTATGACTTACGTGGTGCAGATTGTCCCCTGGAAAGGACTGCACGCACATGCTATTTATTCTGTGTCTAAGAATTTATCTCACAGATACATTTGCACATAGACCCCTATCAGGGCCGCATCACAAGGTTGGGCAGGTTATGCACTGGGAGACTGAGAAAGAGGGAGATAGCTTTTCACTGTCTACTTTTGTGTGCTGTGTGATTTTTTTTTCTTTTTAGCACAGTCATATATAACTTAGTCCAAAGAAAAACTTCATATCAAAACTGAGATGGTGTTTAAATTTTAATACATTGCTTGGCAAATCAGCTACTCTTACTATTATCATTGTTACTTATTATTATCATTGTTACTATAATAAATAAGATTTATTTATTTGAGAGAGAAAGAGAGCATGTGCCAGCAAGGGGAGGGGCAGAGAGAGAGGAAGAGAAACAGACTCCCCGCTCAGCGGGGAACCTCACACAGGGCTCCATCCCCGGACCCTGAGATCATGACCTGAGCTGAAACCAAGAGTCAGAGGCTTAACCAACTGAGCCACCCAGGTGCCTGGGCATTGTTAACTATTTTTAAAGAAAACCCCAAATGTTATTACACCACAGAGACACATGAGGGCGCGCCAGGCATCTTTTGAAGGGTTTCATAGCAGCGGGCTTTGGAGGCTGTAATTCTCAGAGTGCAGGGGTCAGGGAGAAAATCCTGGGAGTCTCCTATGACAAGGGCGATTCTTAGCTCCATCTTGGTCCAGTGGTCCAGCGTTGTCAGTGAAATGCCAGGGCCCGTTTCCTGAGTGCCTCCCTAGTGGAAATCAGGCGGACAGTCCATTGTCCATAGGGGGTGGGGCGGAGAGCTGGAGCAGCCCCAGGGAGCGACTCCTACACCCCGACTTGCGGTCTCATCTATGCAATAGGGCTGAGGAAACCCAGTTCGCTGGGCTGCTGTGATGATGGAGCAGGGACTTTCAGAGACCAAGAGAAGCCTGAACCGGTACTCTCTGTAGCAAGAAACTGGAAAGAAAAAAAGAGAGAAATACAGAAAGAAAGGGGGGAAAGCCCAGAACAGAGTTACCAAAAGTGAAATCACTTTTACAAGGTCAGATTTTAAGATTCGTGCCTCTCTCTCTCTCTCTCGCACACACACACCCCACAACTCAACAGTGCTAGGTAGAGACAGAGAGACAGAGATGGTGGGATTCATTTAAAAATAGTCATTGATGTGGTCTGAGAGTGGGCTCAAGTTTAATGATTTTCTATGATCTCTTCTGTTATCAATTCTGGAGGCAATTCTCTGTGACTTGGGTATAACCTTATTTAAAGATAACACATAAAATCCTTCTCTGGGGCCTGTGACAGACAGATTGTTTCTGTGCTCGACAGCTGTCCTCACTTTCTTCCTGGCTAAGAGAACTCCCACTTTGTTCCAGCATAGAGCAGATGGCAATCTGCTCAGTGGAGAGATGATTTAACCACAGTCCCAGGAGGTGAGTTGAAATTGGTCTAAATCATTCCCTTTTGCCAGCGATTGGTTTATTATTGGGCATATGCCCTGGTTCTGGCCAATGAGAAGTAAGTGGATATTTTCTGGAGGCTTCTGGGAGAGATTTTCCTGCATGATAAGACAGAGACACTTGAGAAAATTCTCTTCTATCTGTTCTATCTTTGGACATTGTCAGAATATCTGGAGCTACAGCAGCCATCTTGCGACCATGAGGAAAAGACCAAGAGAACTGTGGAGGCCTGCATCCTCATCTCATGTCTGACATAATGGAGATGCTGAATTCACCAACCCTGGGACCATCTGATTCAGGACTTCTTGTTATATGATATGCTTTCTAGGAAACTTGATAGTTTAAACCTCCTGTGGATGATGTGATGGGCAGCCAAAAGCACGTTTGATGACACAAAACTCCTTATGAACAGAATGAGGCAATGCAAACGCCTTCTTGGGCAGAACGCAAGCATTTGCATTTCTAACAAGCTCAGAGAACCCCATTTTGCGCAACCTCTGTCTCAGCTGTTTCTTAGTCTGGAACAGGAGCCTGTGGGTTAAGTGAAGCTCAGGAGTCGGGCAGATGTGTTTCAAATCTCATCTCAATCCCATGCTGGCTGTGTGACCCTGGGCCAGTGAGCCAGTCTCTTTGGACTCCAGCTTCCTCATCTGTAAATTAGGGATGATAAAAGAACTCCTGGCTTTGCCCCTCATGCCTGTTTCTCCACCAGACCCCCCCATCTCTGTATGTGACAGGTCCATTCTTCCAGAAGCTCAGCCCTGAGTACAGAAGCTCAGCCCACCTTTGTGGGCTCTCGTTCACTCACACCTCACACTTAATCTGTCAGAAAAACCTGTTGGGTGCATTCAGAACCAGACCACTGTCATCACCTCCGTGGCGGTCACCCTGGTCCAGGCTAGTATCATTTCCCTCCTGGACCGCAGTGGTCACCTCCTCACTGGTCCCTGCCTCCATCCTCACCCCTGACACTCCATGCTTCACACACAGCCAGAGGGATCTTGGTAAAACAAAGGAGCACCCTGTCCCTCTGCTCAGGAACCCCCATGGCTCCCACCTCACTCAGTGTAAGAGCTGAAATCCTACAAGGATCCTTCAAGGCTCCTGGAGATCTGGCTCCCTGGTACATTCTGACCTCAGCTCACCCTACACTCCGCATATTCTGCTCCAGCTACACTGGCCTCCTTGCTCCACTTCAAGTACACCAAACAGGCTCCCTCCCGCTTTCTACCTGGAATAGTCTTTTCCAGGTAATCACCTAGCTCCCTCCCTCACCTCCTTTTGGCTTCTGCTCAAATGTCACCTCCTCGGTGAGGCCCACCCTGACTGCTCACCTAATAATCCATCCGCCCAACTTCTGTCCCCCTGACATTGCCTCATGCTGTTCCATGTCCTGCCCCACTGAGTGTATATTTGTGTGCCTATTTGTTTATTTTCTCTCTAGCTACTTTTTAAAAATGTATTGTTATGTTAATCACCATACATCCTTAGTTTTTGATGTAGTGTTCCATGATTCATTGTTTGTGTATAATACCCAGTGCTCCGTGCAGAGTATTTTCTCTCTCGCGATTAAGATGTGATCTCTATGACAGCAGGGTCCATACCTGCTTTGTTTTTTTTTAAATTTTTACATATAGTAAAATTCATTCTTTTTGTGGTACAGTTCTGTAAGTTTGGGTAAATACATAGAGTCATGTAACCACCACCACAATCAAGGTAGAGAACAGCTGCATCACCTCCCAAAATATCTGCCCCTTTGCCAACTCCTCCTTCTCCCCCATCTGTTGGCAATCACTGATCTGTTCTCTGCCCCTGAAGTTTTGCCTTTTCTAGAATGTCATAGAAATGAATGGTGCAGTAGACAGCCCTTGAGACTGGCTGCTTTCCCTCAGCATGATGCTTCTGAGATTCATCCGCGCCATTGCTTCCCTCAGTAGTTTATGCCTTTTGTATCGTTGGAATTTTGGTCTCCCATGTGCCGCTGTCTATCTGTTCTCCAGGTGAGGGCATCTGGGTTGTTTCCAGTTTGGGGTGATTATGAATAAGCTGCTCTAAAAGTTCATGTATAGGTTTTTGCGTGAACAGAGGCTTTCATTTCTCTAGGTTCAACACCCAGGAGTGGGATGGCTGGGTCGCATGCTGAGTGTGTGTTTAACCTCGGAAGAGCCCGCCGGGCGGTTCTCCGGAGAGGCTGGTCCTCCCTGCCCTCCCACCTGCGCTGTAGGAGACTAGCGGCTCTTCTGCGTCCCCACACCTGGTATCTTCTCACCGTTGCCTCTCTCCTCCCGAGCACAGAACCTGGCACACAGTCAGTGCTCAACAAGTACGCACACAGTAGGTGCTCAGTGAGTATTTGCTGAATGAGTAAGTGGATGACTGGAAACGATCGTACTGGATGGTTATCAGGGCTTAGTGGGATACAGTTTGTAAAGCGCTTGGCCCAGTGCCTGGCCCTGAAATGCATTCAGGACCTGAGAGGTCACTGTAAACATCAGGGGCCCCCTCCCCAGGGTCAGAGTCCCCAGCTCCAGAGGACAAGGTCCCCTAGCTCCCCCACCTCCTCTGTTTTGATCTCTGGTGTCCTGAGCTCCAGGCTTTGGAGATAGAAAGATCTTCTCTCCCCAGAGAGGAGGGGGTAAGACTGAGGAGGTAAGACTCCCCCTACCCCTAGCAGAACCCCCGAATCTGCAAGCACCTCCTGAGCCAATGTTGTGGTTCCCTCTGCTCCAGTCAAGGAAGAACCCAGGGAGACTTGGATCCCACTGTATTTTCCTTGCCTCTGTGCCGGAGGATGGAAGGCCCACAGGCCGAGGAGTAGAGCACGTCTGTTTCCTTGCTGGCCCTGTCCCCTTGAGGGGCACACCGATGCCCCCGCTCTGCTGAAGTTCTTCCCAGTTTGGCCAAGCTGCTTGGTCTCCTTCACCCACCCCCACAGGGACCTGTGTGCAGAATCTTTTCACCACCTTTGCTTTTTCACAATGACCCTGACCCTTTCTGCTATTGTTTTTCTAGGTCAATTGAATACGTTCTCTTCTTCTAGCTGTGGAGGCCTGGAGACAGCGCCAAGCACAACAGGCCCAGCGCGAAGGGGGCCTAGGAGGCCCACCCCATCTCTGCAGCCTGGGGCCTGTTCAGGCACAGCCGGGGGACATGCGTGGGGGACCAGGAATGTGAGCTAATCTTGCTTGCGGGCCTCAGCCAGCTGGGGTGGGGACGCAGGCAGGGAGGAGGGAGCCGTGGGCTCCCTTTCCATCTCTCTCTGCTCTTCCTCCTCCCCCAACCCTGCCCCATTTTCTTATCAGAGCAAATAATCCCTAAATGATTCTTCAATCATTCACATGGGTATTTTCTGAGCACCTGACAGCAGACTGTATCGAGGTTTGGGGGTCCAATAATACAAACCAGGAGTGCAGTGGTTCTGAACCAGGGACAAACTGTGCCTTCTGTGGGGGCGGGGAATCTGGAGACCCTTTGTCGTCATGCGTTGCCATGACCAGGGGGCAGGGTCCTGCCGGCATCTAGGGTGGAGGCCAGGGAGGCTGCTAAACTTCCTACAGTGCACACGGCAGCCCCCCACAACAAGAAGTATCTGGCCCAGAATTGTGAGTAGTGCTGAGGCTCATGGACGCTGATTTATCATCATCCCATTGTGCGGAGGAGGATACTGAGGTCCAGAACAGTTAAGTAATATGTCCAGGGACCACAGGCATGAAGGGTCAGGGCTATATCAATCCAGAAAGCCTAACCCTGCTGCCCTGTGGGTGCGGGAGCTGGGAGGGAGGGGCTCATTCAGAGCGGGGAGGAGCAGGAGGTGGCTGGTGGAGTTCTGGGAGCATTCCAGAGAGGATGAGGACGGGGGAATTTGGAAAGATTCCCAGGGGGCTGGGGAAGTCTGTCATGATCCCTCCTCTCTGTCACGTCGAATACGGGGGGCGGGGAAGCCGCTTCCATACTTTGGCGGGGCCCCTCCCCCTGCCACCCCCAAAGGCTCCGCTTGGGGCCTATCCTGGGAGCTGCCCTGCAGTACCAGATAATGAGCAGCAGAGGGCGTGAGAGTTCCTTCGCTGCCGTTTCCATCGCGCTCTCGTTCATTGCAAATAGGTGTGCCTCAAAGAAAATGCGGAAAATACAAAAAAAGCAGAACAAAGAAATCGACGTTGCCCATGTTCCCACCTCCAGGGACAGCTAAAATTTTTAAATAGTGAGCGTTTTCTCCCTGTATTTTTTCCAGGCAAAGCTGTTTATGCTTTCTCTTTTGTTTTGTTAGTTTTCCAACACAGGTGTACTCATCCCAGGCACATGATTTTGTAGCCTGGCTTTTCACAGAATGTTCCATCAGAAGACTTTTGCATTGCCTGACAAGCTCTTCAAATCCTCCGCAGGCGCTGAGTGATGGCTGTGGAGCGGGTGCTTTAAGCCACCGCGTGGCAGGCTGTGTTGTGCGCCGTGGGGGGTGGGGGCGGGGGGGGGGGGACGAAGGAAGCAAGGAGACCAAGGTCTGGGGGGACAGACAATACCCAGGGTCATTTCAGATCTGGAGTTTGCCACGGAGGGGAAACACCAGGGTGATGTGTTGGGGAGCTCCTGGGTGGTGGCCCCGGGGGACAGTCTTTCAGAGGAGGGGACATTGGACTGGGACCTAAATGATGACGAGGAGTCGACTTGGCGAAGAAGGAGCTGCTGCCGGGCGCTTCCACTGGGAACACGCCTGGCATGTTTGAAGAACAGGCTGGAAGGGGGCCCCGGCTGGAGACCGGTGAAGGGAGGAGAGTGAGCAACACGGAGGCAAGGCCAGCTTGTGGGCAGCAGCAATGAGGACGTTGGTCTTCATTTGAAGAGCAGTGGGGGCTGCTCTGGGGGCTTTAAAGACAGCAGTGATGTGCTCTCTACATTTTCTCTTAGGCAAAGGAACTCTAGAAGGAGAAAACCAGGGGAATGGGTGCAGTCCTCCAACAAGAGGTGACCTTGGCTGGGGCCAGGTCCAGGCAGTGGACAGAGATGTGATCAGATTTAGGATGTGTTTTGGAGAAAGATCCCTGGGGCTTGGTGAGGGTTGGGAAGTGAGGAACAGTGAGGTGTTCCTCTGGGTTTCTTCTCTGTACCTGTGTGCCGCTGCTCACCCCGCCCCTCCCTGCAGCCCGGAGCTCACCAGCCTGTGCCCGAGGAGGGCATTCTGCTTTTCTGTTTGCATAGTAAGAGAATAAAGAGTACTGTGCTAAAAGAGGAAGATAAAGACTCAGTGCAAGGAATCCCTTGCATTTCACTTCTAAAAATTATTATGTGTGTGCCTTTTCGGATTTGCAAAAATAATGACCAGTCATTGCAGCAATATTTGTAAAATACAGGTCTGCACAAAACACGGAAAAATAGGTCTCCATGATCCCACCATAGAGAGACCTTCAGTGAACATTCTCAAGTCTTTCTTTATACTAACATCTTCACCAGAGTCTGTATCCATGCCTGGGTTTATTCATTCAACAGATTTTTTTTTTTAGCACCTACTGTATGCAAGCCCCTTTTCCTGCCAAGGATGTAGCAAGAAATAAAAAGGCAGAAACCCCTGCCCTGGTAAAGCTGATGTTCTAGGGGAGCAATAAGCAATACAGCCAGTAAGTTACAGAGTCTATATTGTAAAGTGCTGGGGAGAAAGGAAAGCAGGGAACAAGGAGGAGGGAGCTCCATGGGGGGTTGGGATATTAAATGGAGTGATCAGGGAAGGTGTCACTGAGCAGGTGACATGTGAATCCGCGCCTGAATGGGTGGAGGGAGCTGTCAGGAGGACAAGGGTGCGGGGGAGGGAGGAGCACACAAGTACAAAGGCCCTGAGGAGGGAGATCCTAGACAGATTCAGGAAGAGCAAGGTCACTATGGTCAGAGCCCAGCAAGCGGAGAGGGGAGGTCGGATAGGGAGGAAAAGGGCGAAGCCAGCCATTGAAAGAATCGCAACTTTACTCTGAGTCCACGTGAAGCCACACAGGCCCTTTATTTCTCTGTAAACGTTTTATTGTAAACCCAAACCGAAGGAGAGAGAACAGCAAGATCAGCCTCCCATACCCAGCTCTCAGCCCTGACTCCCAGTCCATCGGGCTTCATCTGTCCCCACCCCGCCCTACCCCACTGGATGATTTTAAAGTAAACCCCACAAAGAATCCAATCCCTTCATCTGTAAACATTTTGTAAATATCACCAAAAGAAGGATTCTTTTAAACACATTTCAATAGGAGTATCATGACTTCAAAAATTACCAATGAGTTCGTGGTGTCACCAAAAATCCAGGGTCCAACCATCCCTGATAGTCTAAATTAGTTTTACAGTTCATTTGTTCAAACTCATATCCCCAAAAAAAGTCCAGATATTGCAAACAGTTGATCTGGCCCCTTAAGCCTTTTTTAATCTATAGGTTCCCCTCCTTTTTTTTTTCCTTTCTTTTTTTTTCTTCTGTTGCTTTCTTAATTAGGTTTTTTTGTTTGGTTTGGTTTGGTTTTTTTCCTGTAGTTTATCTGTTAAAGAAACTGGGCTGTTTTGTCTCCCAGTGTTTCCCCCATTCATAGCACTGGTCTCTTCCTAATATCCTAATATATTTTACTTTTATTATTTTTTTTTAAAGATTTTATTTATTTATTTCAGAGAGAGAGAATGAGAGAGAGCACATGAGAGGGAGGAGGGTCAGAGGGAGAAGCAGACTCCCCGCCGAGCAGGGAGCCCGATGCGGGACTCGATCCAGGGACTCCAGGATCATGACCTGAGCCGAAGGCAGTCGCTTAACCAACTGAGCCACCCAGGCGCCCTTACTTTTATTATTTTTTAAAATTTCCCCTCTCCTATTAGAAAGTAGTCTTGGGAGGGCAGCAAACTTAGTCTGCCTTGTTCAGTGCTCTGTGTCCGGCACCATGCCGGCGACGGAGGGGATGCTCAAGAAAAGGATGATGAACACAGGACTAGCTACCACTATCCTTACAACCAGGAAGGGAGGGCATTGGGGTTCTTGGAACTCAATCTTGCAGGCTTAATGATCCATTTAACCATCATACTCGATTCTGTCTCCGGTCACTGACCTCCCTTCTTCTCCCAAAGATGGCGGCCATCTGTGCAAGGACCCAGCCCCCAAGACAATTAATTCCCCAGTGCCTCCAGCTTCCTGCCTCCCAGAGGCGGTGGCCTGCTGGCAAACAAGGCTGTGCTGTGCCACCAAGCATGCTTGTCCTCCACGAGACATCCTCAGCAGCCCATGTGTCTTAAATGCCCCTGAACTGGCACAAAGCCCAATGGATTCAGAGTAAGTGGTTCTCAGCCCTGGTGGGGTATTTGGTGCCGTTCCTGGTAAAGAAAGAAGAAAAGGCCCAGGAAAAGTGGCAGAGACATCATGCCTGGACTCTGTCCCTTGCCCTCCACTCATCCATCCTTCAGCCCGGTGTTGCTCCCGGGAAGATCCTGAGGCAGCAACTCCAGCATCAGCTGGGCCCTCGTTGGAAAGGCCAGTTCTTGGCTCCAGTGAATGCTAAGCTCTGGGTGGACCCCAGCGACCTGGGCTGTAAGACGCCCTCCAGTGAGTCTGTCTGCAGAGAAGTCCTGGTTCTCAGTGCTCTTGGCAGGACCTCCTGTGAGTATTGGGGTAAGAGGACTGACTCCTTGGTTTGCTGAATAGCAGGGACCGCTGAGCTCCTTCTAAATGGGCTTAGCCACTTGTCTAGGTGCAAGGACGTGAAATTGCAGGAAACCGAGGCTCAGGGTTTATCTGGGCTCTGAATCATCAGCATGAGCCTCGCGCCGGTGTCTGCTGGGTTCCCTACGTGTTGACTCAGTCCAGCATGCACCTAGACAGAGTCCGTGTGTGACAGACCCAGGGGAGCAGCTGTTCTGTTAAGCAGTCAGAACAGGCAAAGGAGATCAACCCAACTGCCACAGAGATTCAACAAGAAGTCCTAGGAGTTGTCGAACAGCAGTGAGGTTCCAGCTGAAACCCAATCCACCGGCTTCTCGATCACATGGAGTTTGCCTTAAACCCACGTTAAACTACCATTACATAAGCTGGATGACCTTGGGCAAGTCAGCTAGCCTCTCTGAGCCTGTTTCTATATCTGGAAAATGGGGGTGGATAATAGGTGCCTCCCAGGGTTGTCGGGAGGATTAACAAGGTAACATCGCTAAGAGTTCCGAAGGTCACCAGATAAATAGGGAGCAGGGCCGTCGAGTTCCATCTTTTTTTTTTTTTTCATTTTTTATTTATTTATTTATTTTTATTCTTATGTTAATCCCCATACATTACATCATTAGTTCTAGATGAAGTGTTCCATGATTCATTGTTCGTGCACAACACCCAGTGCTCCATGCAGAACGTGCCCTCCTCAATACCCACCACCAGGCCAACCCATCCTCCCACCCCCCTCCCCTCTAGAACCCTCAGTTTGTTTTTCA
>NC_138378.1:12513072-12561107 GCF_054177405.1 Leptonychotes weddellii | reverse complement strand
TCCAACAACACTCAGTTTGTTTCCTGCGATTAAGAATTAAAGAGGGCACGTTCTGCATGGAGCACTGGGTGTTATACGCAAACAATGAATCATGGATCACTACATCAAAAACTAATGATGTAATGTATGGTGATTAACATAACATAATAATTTAAAAAAATGAATTCTTAAATTCATCTCTATCCTTCCTTTTAGAAAAATGGAGGCGTTATTGACTTCTACCACTACTATTGACTTCTACTAGTCAATCTACTAATTGACTACTACTACTAAACCATGAGATGGGTTTCCCTTTTTTTTTTAAAAAAAAAAAAGTAAGCGATCGGACTGGCAAAGATTTAAAACAGCTAGAGTCAGTGCTGGCAAAAATGTGGAGAAATGGGGATTCTCCTCTGCTGCTGGTGGGAATGTAGAATGATATAAATAATCATTGCCAAGATGCTGAATGGGCATATCCTTTGCTCTAGGGAGTGTATCCTAAGGAAATAATCAGAACAACGTGAGAAAATGCCCACAGTATAAAGTCCAGGGAAGAGAAAAAAGAATAGAAAAACATATATATATAGTATCGTTCCAATTTTATGTTTTAAAAAATAGCTGCATAGAATCTAACTGAAAGGAAAACCCCAAAATGTTAAATAGAAGTATCTCTCATTGGTAAGATTGTTTCTATTTTCTTCTTATATCCTTGGATGCTGGCTTCATTTGACTCTTCCTTTGGGTCCCTGCTGAAACATCACCACATCATCAGGTTCGTCCCTGACCAGCTTACTGGAAACAGCAGACCCTGCCCCATATCTCCCACCCTTCTCTTTCCCTTACCTTGTTTTGTTTTCTTCACTGCTGGACATTGTGCTATACCTGTGTTTACTCATGTATTCATCATCTGCGTCCCACAACTTAATGTCAAGTCCGTGACATTGGTCTCCCCACCCCCCCAAACAGGACCTGGCATAAAAAAGGCAGAAAACCGTGAGTGACAATCTGAATGGATGGATGGCGTATGCACATACATACACAAGGATCATCTACTGCAGACTTGGTTATAATAGGGAAATTTTGAAAACTAACTAAATGTCTAGTGGTAGGAAACTGGTTAAATGTAACACAGTCTATCTAGACAGTGAAGTCTATGTAACATTTTTTTCACGTTTTTAAACATATAGGTGTGTAAGCATGTTTGTATGCAATTGTATTTTTTTCGACAACAAAAGCAATATATGCTCTTTGCAACAAATCAATCAACAGAGATTAGCTTAAAAAAAAAAAAAGAAAAGAAAACTTCACACTGACCCTGAAAGTCCACTCACACCTTAAGCTTTAGTCATTGGGTAACTATCTTTCCATACACCTTTTTTTTTCCTCATGCCGTCTTGAGTAGGAGGACACAGTCTGCCCACCATAGCCAGAGGGAAATAAATATGCTCACTTTGATCTTTTCCTACCCTCCTGCCCTTGTCAGTGCCTCCTGCTACCCAAACCCCACCACACGTCAGAGAACCGGGGAGCTGCAGACACAGTCAGAGGGATCAGCTTCCAGGGAAATCAGGGAGGGTGGAGAGCATCAGATCCAGATGGAAATATCCAGCCCAGGACCCTCTGACCATCTGGGAGGACAGCCTGTCCCATCCCCACACTAAGTCCTGATTTTCAAAAATTCTTTAGGGATGTTTCCACATCTGCCACCCCCACCCCACCCCCGCCAAAACCTTGTTGAGATAAGGACTGGAATTTTATACAACTTAAATTTGGGAAGGCTTGGTGCTGTGAAATTAAATCTTCCCATTTAAGAACATAGGATATCTGTCCACACATGCCATTCAGTTAGGCTTTTGTTTCTTCTCCTTCAATTAATCTTACAGTTGTTTCCATATGTCTTATATTTTATTGTTAAATCCCATTATATTTTATCATTTTGATCACTGATACAAATGAAATATTTTTCTACGTTCATTTTCTAACCGGTTATTCCTAATAAAAACTATTGAAGGCTTCATCTTTAGAGCATATTCGAGTAATTTATAAATTAGTCACTTACAAATACTCACATGAAGGATATTTTTTAAATAGCCTCTTGAGTTTTCTAAGCTTGCAGTTGTACCATCTGCTGAAAAAGATTTAATTTTGCCTCTTCCTTTGAATATTGACCCAACTTATTTCATTTCTGTGTGTAATCGCATTAGCTAGAAACTCTGAAATAACAGTGTAGACCGTAATCACTCTGCCTTATTCTTCATTCTGTTGGGCCCGACTCATGTTTCGCGGTATCACTGTGTGGCTGTCGTGAGTTTGTAGGAATTATTTTTATTCTATTCATGTAGTTTCTTTCTGTCCTCAGTTCTACTTGGAGTTTTTTCTAGCAACAGCTGTGGAGTTTTATCAAATGCCATTCCAGCATTTTTACATAAGCCCTGGTTTTCCTCACTTAATTTACTGAGGTAATGATGTAATGAATTACATTGTCAGATCTTCTAATGATGAACCACTTCTGCCTCCTGAAACAGACATTATTTGTACATGATCTATTATTCTTTAATATGTCACTGAATTATATTTGCTGACATTTTATTGAGAATCTCAGCATCTCTATGCACAAGTAAATATGATCTAGAGTTTTCCTCATTGTGCTGGGAATGACAAACCTGGTCATTAAAGTTCTTTTTTGCTTCGGTAAATGATTTGAGGAACGTGGCATTAATTTCTGCTGAAACATTTTGGTAAACTTTTAACAACTTCACTTTTTCCTGTGGTTAGTCGTCTTTTAACATTTCTGACCTCTCCTTGAGTCAATTTTGATTCTTTCCTCTAGATTTTCCGTGTTTTTGCTATGAAGTTTCCAAACTGTTTTATTATAATTATTTTACTTTCTTCATGTCATTATATTTCTCTCACACCCAATGCATATTATTTTCTTTATTTTTCCTCAAGAAGGCTCACAAGGGATTTATTTAGTTCATTTTTTCCCACATAAAGAACCAGCATTTGGCCTCGTGCTCTGTCAAAGTAGTGGGGTTTGGTGAGACAGGAAGGGACTTGGGGTGCAAAGGGCAGCACTCCCACTTGCCAGCTGGGGGACCCCGGGAAATCATTTCACCTTGGTGAGCCTTGGGTTCTTAGTCTGAAAAAGAATATGCCTCACTCCCAGGGCAGTGATGAGGATAAAATGAAAAAAACAAAAAACAAAAAACAATCCTAAAAGGACCCAGCACAATTCCTAACACATAGTAAGACCTTGGCAGCAATAGTAATGGTCTCCAGAAAATTCTCCAGAGAAATAGAACCAACAGGAGATAGAGAGGTGTGTGTGTGTGTGTGTGTGTGTGTGTGTGTGTGTGTGTGAGAGAGAGAGAGAGAGAATATGACTTGGCTCATGTGATCATGGAGACTGATCCGTCCCAAGATCTCAGGGTGAGTCAGCAAGCTGCAGACCCAGGAGAGGAGATGGTTTAGCTCCAATCCATGTCTGAAGGCCTTAGAACCAGGACAGCCAGTGATGTACTTCCAGTCTGCATGCTAACAGGCTCAAGATCCAGGAAGAGCTGATGTTTTAGTTTGAATCCAGAGGCAAGAAAAAACCAACGTCCCTGCTCAAATGCCACCCCACCCTGGCTGAGCATGGGAGGCAGGCAAGGCCAATCAACATAGTTTATTCTCCTGGCCCCAGTGATTGGTTCAGGGACAGACACATGACACAGGTATGGAATGAGACTAAATCCTTAGAATTTGTTTTAAATTATTGAGGAAAAAAAGATCTCTTTCCACTGGATTGGTTAAACTGACAGGACATAAGCATGGAGATACTGGAGGTCATCTTACATCCCCAAGCCTGCTTGAGAATGAAGCCAATACAGAAGAAACTAGGTCAGAAAGACAGAGTGAGAACAAGTCCTTGGGACCTTCATTGAGCACCTGGATCCTGCCAAGCCTGAAGCCTTTACCTTTGTACTTACCCATTGTATGAACCAATAAGTCAGTTTTAGTTGAGTTCCCATCACCTACAACTAAAAAATACCTGAATAACTGAGGGGGTAACCTATGAATTTATTAGCAGTTGATTTTTTGACCCAAGGAATCCCCTCTCTCTGCTTCTACAGCCTCCAATGCTTCCACCATTGTGTCCCTTAACCCAGGGTATGGAAATTGCCTCTTCTTTTCTCTGTCTCCCTGCAAAAACTGAAGCTACTTGAACCCAGAAACCTGCTTTTTTCATTTCTATGTCCTCGAAGCCCAATCTAGAGTCTAGAACCAATGGTTACTGGGAATCTATAATATGGTAAGCCCACTCCTAGCATTAATGCTTCCCACCCCCTTAGGAAATAAGTAATGTCATCCCCAAGTAACAGATAGGGAAACTGAGTCATGGAGTGGACATTTTCTTAGCTATTTAGTAGGTGACAGACCCCAGATTTCAACCCAGGCCTTTGTGATTTTAAAGCATCATTTGGCGAATGTTTGTTGAATGAATGAATGACCCCACAGGCTGACCTTGACATTAATCCCAATGAAATTGAAGCTTGTTAGGTCTCACCCATAGATCCTGACATTGGAGAACCTTCAAAATTTTTCTAAAATGTGCCATAGAGTTTGCAGTTTCTAAGACAGCTGTTCCAAAGCTGAATTGGTACCTCCTTTTCATCAAGTCTTCTGGGACCCCAATCTGCAGTCCCCTGGATTGCTGTTCCGAACAGCTGCCTCTTACCCCTCCCTTCCCTCAGCCCTGGCTTGTCTTCCTGCTAAAGTAGCCCTCAAGTTGTGTTTTATTTCCTTTTGTTTTTTGGGGGGAAAGTCTTACTTCCCAAATCCCTAAGACGTTAATGCTAGGACTCCAGAAGATCTCAGCCACTTCTCTGCGGCCGCTTTCAATGTTCCTGTCCCGAGTCCCCCACTCCCTGACTCCTATTTGATGCCACTCTCTTTCAGGTTCCTCATGACACACTGAGTTTGCTTCAGTCCCCACACAAGGCCATGTCATCTCCCACAGCAAGGTCTTTGCAGACACCCCACTCTCCCCCGGAAGTTCTCCCCCTCGCCCTAAAGCCTTTGACCTTGCTTGCTCCTGCTCACTGTGCAGAGAGTTGCCAAATGCAACTCCACAGGGAATTCTCCAAGTGCCCCCACATAGGAATATCAGTCTCTCATTGTACCCGTCCTTAATATTCTGTACTTTTCCTTCATACTACCCAACACACCCGTAATTACCCACATGTCTAGTCCCTGCACCCCTCTAGGCTCTGCACACCATGGGGACAAGGACATTGTCCTGCTAGTTCTCGTCTGTGAGAACTACCCCTGCAACAGGGCCTGACATACCCTAGCAACTCCATAAATACTGACTGGATGAGAGAATAAAATCAACGAACTTGTGCTCAGATTTGGAAGATTCTGATGGGTTCATGATCGGACCCCTCAAATTACAATCTCATTTGCGTGTCATCAGGCACCTCCCAAACCTTTACCTGCAGCTGGACTGGTGAGCACCACAGCGGCTTGACCTCCCACCCCGTCTGGGTTAGCCTGAGAACACCCCCCACATCCATCCCACCCCTAGCTGCCCCTGCTCCTCTGAGCTGAGGCCACCCTTCCTATCTGGACAAAACTCCCTGCCTAACCTCTGCTCTTTCTCCCCTGAAAATCTCTTCCCCTCAAAGTCAATACAAACAAGGGTAATAACAACAAATGCTTATCATGTGCCAATCACGTGTTAAGCACTTCTCACAAACCCTATAAGGTGGAGGACAATTATTATCTCCATTTTACAGACAAGGAAACTGAGGCCCAGAGAGACTAAGTCAGTTATTCAAGGTCACCCAGCTGGTAACTGATGGAGCCAGACAGTCTGACCCCAGAAAAACCTCATATAACCACTAAACTATATAATAATAACTTCTCAACATTTTTGACTGTGACTCATAGTAAAAAATACTTTTTATATCATGGCTTAGTTCACACATATGCACTTACCCACAAAAGACTGCAACAAAAGTTTCACAAAGCAGTACTTACTTTTATTACGTGCTATGCCCTTACAAACAGATGATGGCCATTTAAAACAAACAAACAAATTAATTAATTAATGATGGCCATGACCCAGGGCAATTATTGGTTATACATTTTCAGTTAATTAGAATTAGGTACATGCCACATTTAAATATGCAACGCAGCTTTTTATTCGGTTTTAAATTAAAATACTTGGCACCTTGATTTTAGCCAACAAGACCTGTGTCAGACTTCTATCCTATTGAACTAAAAGTAAACAAATTTGTGTTGTTTTAAGCCACGAAATTTGTGGTGATTCGTCATAGCAGCAATAGGACACTCATACAGATACTCAAGAAACTGGTAACACTGGTTGCCTCTGGGAAGGGGGAATAGTTGAGGGATAGGAGTGGGAAAGTATTAGGTGGAAAGTGTGTACTGTTTAATTTTGAACCAGTATATTATTTTAACATAACATGTTTTCATGTTTGGGGGTTCCCTTTAAGCCTCTCCTACACTCAGTCTAGAAGCCTGTGCTCCACCGGCAACAGCAGATATTTGTCTCAGCATGATCCCCCCTTTCTTCCAGCTAACTTCGTTCGACCTCCCTCTGGGAAAAACTTCCTCAGCTGACCCCCTATCCACATGGTTTAGATAAGTCTGAGCTCCAGGGCCGGGCATGTGATCCAGGCTCAGCCAATCAGAGCATTCTTCACCCAGCCTCAGTGATTGGTTCCAGAGTGGACACATGACCTCAGCCTAGCCAATAAGGATATTTCCTCTTCCTGAGTCTGGTGAATGGTTGAGAGACAGACGTGTGATGCAGGAAGAATCTCCAGGATGAAGGAGTCAGAGTTAATCAAACTCAGGAGCTTTGCTTTAAGTATCAGCAAAGGGAGATGTTGAACTAGTGGCTGTAAACCTGGGGCTAATAGGTCTATCTTTGCCACCAATTTGGGGAAAGCCCACCGGAGAGTGAAATTAAGACAGAGGAAATCAGAGCCAAGAGATGAAAAGTGACTCCCGTTGCAGTGATAGGACACCTGGATCCAGCTGTGCCTGATGCTGCGTATATATCCATAGGCCAATAAAATCCCTTTTATGACTTATGTCAGTTGATTTTTGGGGGGGGGGGTCACTTACAACCAAAAACAAAACAAAAGGATACAAAAACACTGACATACGCCTTACTTGCAAATGGGGAAACAGAGACCCAGAGGAAGTACATGACTTGTCCAAGTGCCCACAGGCAGTCTGTGGCATAGCTGGGGCCAGAGTTTGTTCCTGATTCTCTTTCGTTGCTTTCGCCATCAGACCACAATTGGCCTTGCACTTTCCCCAACCCCTTTATCACCACCGTCCCCATCCCCCTAGCCTCACACACACCTCATCCTGAATCTGGTCTTATCTTAGACCAGATCTCCTTTCCCGACCTAAGGGAAACAAGTGAGACATGCCCCTCAGTGTAAAACAGGAAAGGTTTTACAAGGCACCCCAAGTCTCCATATTCTAGGGGGTGACATGGAGACCATCCCCAAAACCCACACAGCTCATACTCAGCAAGGATGTGGGATCCGAGGCTTGGGTCTTGGTGCAGAAAATCACACTTTGGGCATTGTGAAAATGTGTAAAACCACCAGGTGATGGGCCTGTGACTCCTGAACTGGCAGGAGTGAGCCCAAGGTTGGGGGACAGTTTGCTGGTGGAGCAGGTCCCTCACGTGTTGCTGTGTTCATTTCTCCAGAATGTCAGGGAGAAGAGAGGCTCCTGTGGAGAAAGGAAGACTTACAAGTGTTGGGGGTCGGAAGAGTCCATTATTTTAAAATAAGTACAGCTCAAGCACTGATCATTCAGAGCTGACTTGGAGAACAATCCAACTAATCAGAACCATCACCAGGCAAAACCAACGCCTCCCTAAGGAGAACTCCAGGTCGAATCTTGCTGCTCTAGGCCTGTGCTGTCGAAGATTTAAAGTCATCCTAGCTTCGCTGAGTGAGCACCTCCTCTGTGTCAAGGCAGGGCTGTGCCCTTCACAGGCTTTAGCCGGAGTGATCCTCACTCCCTGCAACGCTTTGAAGTAAGTGCCATGTTCTGCGCTCTTAACAGCCCCGTTCCCTGAGGCTCAGAGAGGTTAATTTGCTCAAGTCAAACAGCTGGTAGGGAGCAAGGCTGGGCTTCAAATCTAGGTTCCAAAGCCCTAGGCTGTCCTGGCTCTGTAGTTTGCAGGGCGCAGTGCAAAAAGAAAATGAGGGAACCCTTGTTAAAAAATTATTAAAATTTCAAGATGTGACTGCCGAGCATTAACCCAAGTGCAGGACCCATCTACGGACAGGTCACACATCTGTGAAGCTGAGCCATGACTGGGAATGGCCTCCCCGATAGCCACAGGCCACACAAACTCGGAAGAGCACCAGGAGGGAGGAAGAGAAGTGAGGGAGTGTGTTTTGTCCCCAGGCTGGGGGCATCTGAGCAGAGATCTCAGCATAACAATAGAGTCTAGCCCAGGGTTTTGCTTTTTTTTTTTTTTTTGGTCATTATTGTCTCCCTAAGGAGACTTTTAGACATTTTCCTAATTCACCTCCACTCCATGGACCTCCAATACCACAGATATACTGTATATCTGTGTTTACACATAAAAAGAATAAGAATGTTTTTGCCCTTAAGAGCCAGTTTTCAATCCCTTGGGGGCAAAACTCCCTCCTACACCTTGTTGAGTCCCCCTGGTCAAGATGAAAAAAAAATCATATGCTTTTTATGTCTGAGGCACAGATATACATTCATACCTAAACAGAGATGCAAAATACCTGTGGAGTAAAATTTCATGGTGGGGAATGATTAAGAAAAAAATGTTGTAAAACTCCTGAAGATAGAAGTTAAAAGCCTCTCGGCAATAATTTCGAGAAGATCGAGAAACTGGTCTAGCCTGGTGGTTTGGATTTGCCCAGAGACACCTACCTGGCATCAGAGGTGTTGCAGGTATCATGTGAGAGGTGGGTGGTCTCAGAGGGGCCCTGGGGGGGGGGGAAAGAGGGGGCTTCTCTCCCTCTGGCCCTGAACCTCAGCAGGCAGCCCACAACCACCCTGTCACTAAAGCTAAGGTCTCAGAGTGGCCCACTGGCATGCTTATTTGGCCTGCCACACATTTTTTAAGAATTTGAACTCATTGCTAATATTTAAAAATTGGGAGATTTTACATAAAATATGGATTGATGGCTCTTTATGAAAAATTGGAAGATCTGAAGATACGGGGACCCTATTTGTGCATATTAACAATCGACTGGAGTTGATACACAACTGCCTCGTTCAGAAATGTGTAACCTCTTCAGTTTGCCACAGTCCACACCCCTCCTTAATGTTTCTCAATGCTGAACTCAAGTGTCTGTTCCATTTGTGAATTTGTAGATTGCATCATTTTTTATATGACTAATGTATTTCATTTATTTCTTTTAAAGATTTTATTTATTTGTCAGAGAGAGAGCATAGGCAGAGGGAGAAGCAGGCTCCCCACTGAGCAAGGCTGACGCTCAACCAACTAAGCCACCCAGGCGTCCCTGTGTTTCATTTATTTACACTCCCTGTCTGGCCCCTGGGGCAGAGCAGAAGGAAGGAAGAAGGAAGGGATTGTGGGATGGAAGGCAATTTCATTCCCATCCTTATTTCTATTTATTAAGGAGTCTTCCGCAATTAATAATAACTTTTATCAAGCACTGACCACGTGCCAGATTCCGTATGAAGCACTGACATGCGCTGTCTAATATAATTCTCCCCATATCTCTACGGAGTGTACATAATATAATTATCTTCCTTTTTCTGATTAGCAAACCTGAGCTCAGAAAGGTGAAGTAACTCACCCAAGGTCACACAGCAAGGTAGTGGCACATTGTAGTTACTATTCCTGTACAACAAACCACCTCAAACTTAGTAATGTACCAGAACCACCATTCTGTTGTCCCCATGTGTACTGTGGGTTGGAGATCCAGAAAGAGCACAGCAGGGATGGCCTGTCTGTGCTCCACAAAGTCAGGCACCTCATCCGGAAGACTCGAAGGCTGGGGATGAGTTGGTGGCTAGGACTAAAACCACTCACTCCCATGTCTGGCACTGGGGCACGAATGACTCAAATGCTCCACTCACCTGCCCATCGACTACACCCCCTACCCATGGCCTCCCTTTCTGGCCATCGCCCCCCCCACATGCTTGTGCTTCCTCACATCATGGCAGCCTCAGGAAAGTAGAACTTCTTACACGATGGCTCAGGGTTCTAGCAGGAATGCTCCAGCAAAGGAAAAGAGCATGACCCAGCCTTGGAAGTCCTGTAGCTTCACTTCCGCCATGTTCTTTTAGTTATAAGCAAGTCACAAGCCTGCAGAGGTCCAAAAGAAGAGGGCATAGATCCTAACCCTGGATGGAAGGAGGGTCAAGGCTACATTGTAGTAGGACATGTGAAATGGAAGATACTGTTGCCGCCATTTTGGAAAAATATAATCTACCAAGAACCAAGCCACAGACTCGGGCAGGTGGCTCCAGAGACATTGTTCTTAACCACTCCACGACGCCTTACTAGGAGGTAGTGAGAATCAGATGACAGAAAACATGCAAGCTGCTCAGGACAGGGCAAGGCACGATAAACGCCAAGCTCCGCAAAGGTTGCTTCCCTGATTTTGCTCACTCTCTTCAACTGCCCCTGCATCTGAGTGTTACTTCACCTATGACGAACCTGACTATGTGCTTCCAGAGACTGGGAATCCACAGGTCAAACTCAGGAGAAAGACTGGAGTCAGTCAGCTCCTCACAACAGCTCTGGATGAGAATTTCTCTGAGTCCTCACCCTGGAGATGTCTGGGCCATTTCTCTGAAAACCCAGACAGGGTCGGAGAGCCATGCCCCAGCCACAGGCAGGTGACCCAGGGAACTGAGGTTCAGAGTTGAAGAGTTCAAACCCAGCACAGTTCATGAATGTTCCTGGGCCCCAAAGAGTAACCCGAGAAATTGTTTGTATCAGCGAGGAATGACTTAACTCTTGGCAAATCCTAGAAAACAGCCTCTCTTCCTGTTTCTAGGGGCCTTCCAAAGAAAAGAAACAGTTTAGGTTTTGTTCAGCTCTGTGGTTGACCGTAGACTCCCACCCATGTGGCATGGGGGACCTGTGGGTGAGGTCTCAGCTCCCAGGAGCAGTGGGAGGGAACATTCAGGGAGTGCAAACCAGACTGTTTGGTTTTCTCTGGCCAAGGGGGCCTTCTGAGTCAGCTGCAGAGACCACCACGGGGTGGAAGGGTCTTCAACACTGATTCCAGAATCTCCCCTCCAAACTGCACCTTCCAACCAAGCCAGGCTGGTCTCCTCACCGCCCCTAATCCACCTCACCTCATTCACTTTCCACCACTTTGCCTTTGCACACGCTGAGCCACCTCCCTGGAATGCCCTCCCTCCCATGACTAAACAACCCATCTGAACTTTCGGTACTCAGGTGGAGCTCTAAGTCCACCTCGTGATCCCTTCCCTGGAAACTACAGTCTGACAAAAGCTTTCCTTTCTCTCCCTCAACTCGCTACACAATGTAATTCTTCATTCTCTAATCCAATAGATCATTTTTAGGGAAGCAGTTCTCAAGGCTTGTGGCCTCGTGACCCCTTTGCATGCTTAAAAATGAGAGAGGAGCCCAAAGAATTTTTGTTGACATGGGCTGTATCTTTTGATTTTTGCCATACTAGAAATTAAAACAGAAATTTAAAAAATACTATGTGAAAAGAGCAGTAACAAACCCATTTCATGTTAATATCAGGGGGATGATATCATCGTATGTCATTTAACTTCTGGAAAACTCCACTGCACACTTGTGAGAGAATAGAAAAGGCAAATAACATCTTAGTATTGTTTTATCAAAACAAAAATAGTTTTGATCTTGTGGACTCCCTGAGGAGCCTGGAGGAGCCCAATGTCACGGAAGCTCACTGAGGGTTACCATCTTAGAGTATTTAGAGGTGCTAAGATCTCTTTCTCTCTTTCTTTCTACACACAAGCCTTCTCATTCTTTTATCTATCATTGGCTTTTTGGTGTAACTTCAGTATTTATTTTGTGGGTCCTGGTTATCATTTAAAAAAAATTAAATAGATAAGGATTGGAAAGGAAAAGAAAGGGAAGAAAACATCAATGTGTCAAGCACAGATTCTTAGTAAGGACTGTGCATATCATCATAAATATTTCTGTTATGCACTGTTTGAGATACATGCAAGGATATAGATCTAGGTATAGATGTGAATACGAATGTGGGTATGTATCTGTTACCAAAGATTGTGGTCATAAAGTTTCAAAAAATAGTCTATTACCAGACTTTTTATGAGATTCCTCAGTGGAAGGCAGTGTTTAGCAAAGTGGGGGTCATTTTCCCCTAGTGTTATGGGAAATGATATTTTGGTTGCACAGTGTGCATCAATATATTATTAAATAACACTTTATCACATACTGGTAACATTAATAATCCCTGTCCAATTATCTTTCAACCATTCAGATTACATCCAGGAGAGAGTCTCACTTGGGGTTAGGATGTCTTTAACACTCTCTAACATTTGCTGATGTCCCTTTGTAACCAAGACAGAGATAACTTCCAGCCCAGAGTTCTCAGCCAGCCACAGCATCTAGGTGGGATTAAACAACACTGTTCTGGTTTCATTAAAAATATGTGTACATATATACATATATATAATATTATAATTACTGTCTGTGTGTTACAGTGAGGCTGGTTTTCCATTTTGAGTAGAGATGTAATATTTCTTATTTAAGTACATTTATTGCAGTAATAAAATAAGTTGACTTAAAGAAACACTTTAAGAAAATAATTTTGCAGGTGGTGTGCCTATCTGGCAAAAAGTGGGAGATGAAGGTGGTTACCGAGTGGCTGAAGTTCTGGAAATACCAATGGATGAGGAAGAGCACTAGATGGGGTCAACATGTGGGTTCAGATCCTAGCTCTGCCACTCACTGGCTTTGTGACTCTGGGCAAGTGGTCCAACCATCTGGGACTCCTTGTTCTTCAGGCTCTGAAAGTTTTTAAGGATCAAAGACACCCTAAGGTGACATCAGATGACCTCAGGTGAGAAAAAGACCCCAACAACTGTGTCCTATACTCTGCTAAATAAACATGTCACAGCCATTATTTTATTTTGGGCTCACCCCAACCTTGAAAGAAGGACATTATTTCTCCAGTTGAGAACAGAAAGGCTGAGAGGAAGGGCAATGACCTGCGCAAGGTCACACAGCTGGACTGTGCAGAAGCTGGGATTTGAACCCAAGTCTGTGTGGGTACCAAATCCATTTTGTTCCCACTACGCTTGCCCATCTTCATGGGGACAGTTACAGAAGCAGGAATGGCCACCTGGCCAAGACTCCCTCTCCTGCTGGCACTGAACATGGTGGGAAAAGTCAAGATCATTTTATTATTATTATTTTTTAAAGATTTTATTTATTTATTTGAGAGAGAGAGAATGAGAGAGAGCACATGAGAGGGGGGAGGGTCAGAGGGAGAAGCAGACTCCCTGCCGAGCAGGGAGCCCGATGCGGGACTCGATCCAGGGACTCCAGGATCATGACCTGAGCCGAAGGCAGTCACTTAACCAACTGAGCCACCCAGGCGCCCAGTCAAGATCATTTTAATTACTTCTGCTGTAGCCATGACTTATTTTTACTTGCTTTGTACTTTACACATTAAAAAACAAAACAAAACACAGGGCTTTTTTTCCTTCTCTTAGTCCAAGAGACTAAGAAGATTAATGACGTCATTGTCATTGAGGTAAATATTAAGAGGCTGGTCTGTAAGTTCAAACTCAAGGTTACATTTGAAAACCATGTTGTTGAGTTGAATTTTATGAGGACATGTTGTTGAGTTGAATTTTATGAGGACACGTTGCTGAAGATGCATAAATCTGATAGGAAAGAACCTTCCCACCCATCCTGGTTATACTGACATTTTCGAAGTCTTCCGGGTCTGACCTATGAACATCCAACAGCTCTCACCCTGATTTAGGTAACAGAGTGTAATCACTGGCTCAGTGTTTTGTATTTTGAAGTATTTACACTAACAGTTCAAAATTTCTCTTTCTACTAAGGTGCTATTAGAAATGTGTGGCTTCTGATTGTAAATTTAATTTTATTCAGGACTAAATAAAAGAATGTTGGGACCATCACTTCAATTGCTCCCAACCAACCCATGATCTTAGCTTCAAATTCAGATCCCCCCCAAGGGAGGATTATTGTGAGGTCCAGATTTTACATCAGGCCTTCTTATAGGGGGAGGAGCACCCAGGCAGAAGGAATGGCAAGGACTAAGATCTTGAGCTGAGAGTGACCCTACGGTATGTAAGGAGCCACTGGGAGGCCAGGGTGCTTGGAGCCGAGGGAGCCAGAGAAGGTGGGGTCTGAGAGATGACAGAGTTGGGCAGAAAAGGCCATTCAGGTCTTGTTCTCCATGATGAGAACGTCTGCTTTTACTCTGAGGGAGAAGGGCAGCGGCTGGAGGGTTCTGCATAGAAAACAGGATGTTCTGTCTTAAATCTTAGTAGGATCACTTAGGAAACTGTTGAAAACAGATCATGGTGGGGGTGGCGCGGGGAGGACTAGCAAGGGTCCTATACAGTGAGCCACATGTGGGGTGATATTGGCTTGGGTCAGACCAGGAGCTACTCTGGGCCACGCGAAGTCTGAAATGCCCATCACACGCATAATAGCAGATGTTGTGTAGACAGGAGGGGGCCGAATCTGGAATGCAGGGAAAAGTCTGGGCTGGAGGTAAACTGTAGGAGCTTTCACTGTAAGGATTAATACCCTTAGAAAAGAGGCCCCACAGAGCTCGCTCGCTCACCCCCTCTGCCACATGAAGTCACAGCAAAAAGGCACCAACGATGACCCAGGAGGCAAGTTCTCACCAGACCCCACCGCATCCACTGGCGCCATGACCATGAACTCCCAGCCTCCAGAACTGTGAGAAACATGCTTCCGCTCTTTATAAGCCTCCCTGTCTCTGGAATTTTGTTACAGCAGCCCAAGCAGACAGAGACTGTCATCCGAGCTGGGACCAACTACAAGCCCTGGCTCCAAAATGACTCCAGACGTGTCTCTCGGAATCATAACTGAGTCATAGGCTTCTGCTTCTTTTTTTTTTTTAAATATTTTATTTATTTGACACAGAGAGAGAGCGAGAGCAGGAACACAAGCAGGGGGAGCGGGAGAGGGAGAAGCAGGCTTCCTGCCAGGCAGGGAGCCCGATGGGGGGCTCGATCCCGGGACCCTGGGATCATGACCTGAGCCCAAGGCAGACGCTCAACGACTGAGCCACCCAGGCGCCCCATAGGCTTCTGCTTCTTCTCTAGAGTATTTTCCCCAAGACTCTGCCTGCTTCTGGCCTTCCCGTCCCTCTGTAAGTCTTTCTTGCCAAGGATCCAGGTCAAAAGAGCACACCTCTCGTGGTTGATGGTTTAACAACCACAAATTCCTTCCATCCAGCACACACCCCCCCTTGCCGTATGACTACTTCTTCTTCTTGCATCCAAAGATTCAGTCTATTTCTCGACCCCTTTGAATCTGGACTTGACCTTGTGACTTGATTTAACCAATATAATGCAGTGGGAACACCACTGTGTGAATTCCAGAGGTTGGGTGCTAAGAGGCCTTGAAGCTTCTGCCTTTACCTTCTGGAAGCCTTGAGGCCACCTCTTCAGGCTGTCGGGCTCTCGGGGGGTGAGAAACTCTGGGGAGGAGAACCGAGGAGCCCCAGTCAATAGCTAGTCAGACCCGGGAGGGAGGCTATTTGGACCTTTCAGCTCTAGCCCGTCTCCCGGCTTATGCAGCCACATTGGGGCCCCAGCAAATCAGCAGAGAAACTGCCTTGCCGGAAAGAAGAAGTCATTGTTGCTTTACGCCAGTAAGTGTTGGAGTGATTTGTTACACAGCAATGGATAATGATACACCCCTCCTGGCCTCATTTTCCTCATCTGTGAATGGGGGCTAGCAGTCCCCATCTAGCAGATATTTTGCACATTAACCAACTTACTGGATGTGGAAATGCTTGCAGTCTGAAAAAAAAAAAATCGTGTGTGTGTTTATTGTTAATAAACCTAAAGATGTTGGTAAAATAATATCTAGGACCCCCTGGAAAGGTGACCTGAGAGTATTTTGGCACAGAAGATAAAGATAATAGCTAACACAAATAGAGGGTTTGGGCACCTGCCAGGCACTGTTCTAAGCCCCTTCCACATATTAACTCATTTATGTTCATAATAAGCAAGTGTATGAGGTTGGAGCCATGTTTTTACAGATAAGGAAACAGAGTTCCAGAGAGTTTAAAAACTTGCCCAGGGTCACTCAGGTAACACATGGTCTAGCCCAGGTGATCTGGCTTCTGAATTATAACTGAGTCATAGGCTTCTGCTTCCTCAAGATAAAGCCCTCAGCATCTCTGAGAGAAGCATATCCAGGGAGACAGTCAAGAGTACACAGGAGCACAAAAGGCTGTTTCTCCCCTATTCAAATGCAGATCAGCCTTTGTGCAACTTCTTTTCAGGAGGGTTTTATGGCAGGACTTCTGGGATCTTAGTTTCAAAAGCCTTGGCCCGTTTGCAGAGAATGGGCTTTTTCTAGACCAAGAAGAGATTTCCCCAAGCTAGGTAAGAGAAGAGAGAGTTCCATGGGTTCTAGAGCCCTTGTGGTTGCTGTCTGCTCCCTGACAGTGCCCCGAGGATGTGGTTGGCCTCCCAGGAGGCTCCGGCCACTCTCCAGGCCTGTCACTGTGGCTCTGCAGCCCAGCCATGGTCCCCTGCCCCAGGCATGAATGGGGCATCCGAGCCATGCGGGCTGGGGCAGCAGACCCCTCATGTGTAACTGGTATGTACCAGTGACTGGTACTGTCTCACACTGCAGACCCCCAAATCTCCAGACAGCCCAGAGATGTGGGCCCGATTAGCCCCAACCATGACCCAGGCTCAGGACTCAGACGGGAAATAAGGCATATTTAGGGAGCATTTCTTTTTTTTTTTTTTTTTAAGGCTTTGTTTATTTATTTGAGAGAGAGAATGAGAAAGAGAGAGCACGAGAGGGGGGGAGGGTCAGAGGGAGAAGCAGACGCCCCGCTGAGCAGGGAGCCCGATGCGGGACTCGATCCCGGGACTCCAGGATCATGACCTGAGCCAAAGGCAGTCGCTTAACCAACTGAGCCACCCAGGCGCCCTAGGGAGCACTTCTAATCGGCTAACCACTTGCAAACAGATTGCCCGATAAATATAGGATGCCCAGTTAAATCTGAACTTCAGATAAGTAGCAAATAATTTCTTAGCAGAAGTCCCGAATATCGCTAAGAAGAAATTAGCTGAGCAAGCTTTTGGGGGCTGTTTTTAGTCTGTCTCTCTCCTGACCGCCCTCCTCCTCCCCACCCAATATTTGGGAGCTACTTATACTAAACAGTTATTTCTCTAAAATTCACATTTAACTGGGCATCCAGCATTTCTATTTGCTAAATCTGACAATGCTACTTCCAAGATTTTTACCATAACCACACACCGCCACATACATTTTTATGAGAACGAACCAACTGTTTAACATTTGGTTAATATTTTCTTTAAACCGATAAACTGTTCCATTTAGGTAAAGTTATTCTTAAAAGGAACTTCATGTCGCTAACAAAAATGGAACTATCACTTTAAGATATCAGCTGTCTCAAACAGAGGTAACTAAGAAAATGATATTCAGCAGGGGTCAAGCAATATTATTAAATCTAGCTAAGTTCCTTTGCCTCCCCGAGGTCTGTCTCCTCTGTTACCAAAGGAGATGAGTCCGTGTGGGAGAGGTGTTAAAGACACACTAGCCGCCTAGGGAGACTTGGGATTTAAGAGAATTGAGGAGGGACTACATTTCTCTCCATGTGAGGCGATGTTATATAAGAACCAGGTCCACATTCCAAAACCTGCTCTCACCTACAATCATCTCAGCTTCACACACTCTGGGAAATACCGACTGAGAGAACATAAAGGAATATGGGGCATTTGTTGCTCACCTGAGTTTGCAGCTTGAGATGGGAATCCATGGCCTACGACTGACAAAGTTCAAAAAATAGTAAAAGGAAATACCTGGACATTTCAAGTGCATGACCCCACTCACTGCCCCCGACCAGCAAGAAAGGCCTCTTCCTTCTCTGTTCTTCTAATGCAACAACAGAGATGTCACAGCCCAAAGTCACCCAGCTAATCAGTAGCAGGAGCTGAGTTCTTAGCAACTTTGCTCCCACTGTCTCCCTCCCTGCACACACACTTCTCCCAAGCTGCAGCGAACCCAGCCAAGAAGAAAAGATCTGAATAAGTTAAGTCTTTTGGGCTGTTTTGCCCTTCTCTCCGCCTGACCACCCACCCCCCAGCCCTGCTCCCAAGTTATACAAGACTTGGAAAACTCAAAATGTCCAATTCTAAGGCAATAAAAATTTCCAAATTTCCCCCAGCAGACAAGAGATTTTGATCTGAGTGTTTCCCACAATTTGCAATGATTTGCTTTATGAGACGCCCCAAATTCTTCTCTCTCCTGACAAGTTAGCAAAAGCCAGTTCATCTCTCAGGAGAGCTGAGTTTTAGCCCAAAGAGAAAACACTTGTGTGTTTCGCAAACACCATCCAAATCAAGCAGAGAGGTTCCAACTTTTGTTTCAGTTTTTTGAAAAAGTTCAATCAATACTTCTTAATTTGCAATTTTATTTATTATTAGAACAACTTTAAGCCTCCCCAACTCTTGGGGGGGAAAACCACATCTTTAATCCATTTGTTGAAACATACATACACATTTCTTTCTGGTCTTGTTTAACCATTATCCACGCATGTCATTTGTTGGGGGGAACAATATAGTTACAGTTTTGTGATTTGCTTTTCTACGCTTGATAAAATATTGTCTATGCCAGGGGTCGGCAAACTTTCTCTGTAAAGGGTCTAATAGTAAATATTTTAGGTTTTGTAAGCCTTCCGGTCTCTGTAGCAACTACTCAAGACTCCCAGGGCAGCACAATAGTGAGTGAGTGGGTGTGGCTGAGTTCCATTGAAATCTTTTTTACAAAAACAGGTGGCCCTCCCGCCATAGTTTGCCAACCCCTGGGGTACACTTTTTTCTTTTTTTAAGAGAGGCAGGAGAGGAGCTGAGGAAGAGGGTGAGAGAGAGAATCTCAAGCAGGCTCCACACCCAGCACAGAGCCCGACGCAGGGCAGGGCTCAATCTCACGACCCTGAGATCATGACTTGAGCCGAAATCCAGAGTTGGACGCTGAACCGACTAGCCACCCAGGGCCCCCCCTGGAATATATGTTTAGGTACGCAGTATAGCCAGGTGATTAGGAGATGAGGGTTGGTACCAGGGGCTCCTGAGTTCCAAAATGGGCTGTTGCTATACAAGTGATAAGATCGAGTTGTGCAAATCATAGAACATCCCTCTGCCCTGGTTTCTCATCTGTATAATGGGAAGAGTAAGAGCCAGATCACAGCGTTGATGGGATTAAAGGAGCTCAAGCATGTAACACACTCAGCCCAGTCCCAGGCACCCAGGAGAATCTGCAGAAACCATGCCTACTCTAAAGACTGGCTCCCATGAGCCAGGCTTCTTGTTTGTCTTCCATCCGTCTGCATGTTAGTCCGTTGAGTAAATACACTTTAATCTGTTTCGTTATTTTTCCCAGACTGTCTACTTCAAAAATCATTCAACATCCTTGAAGAGCTGAGGATGAAGGGGGAAAGCTGATTTTCATTTTTGGACAAAATGTCTGAGTAATTGGGTGTGGTAGCGGGGGGGGGTTGTTTAAAGACACAATCAACAGTGAAATAGTTGTGCTTAGGAAGAATTTTCCTCCCTCCCCCCATCAAGGGTGCATCTAGTAAAAGATGGAAATGCATCGCAGAATTCTTTGGGAGGGAGCTGGGGTAGGTAGGCTCTTCACTGGAATTAAGAGAAATAAGAGAAAGTTAATAAAATCTCTATGGGATCCTTTGAAACCAAACAAAGGAATTTGTTATAGGGAATCAAAGATGTCCTATGGATTCCAAAGTCCAAACATGCAGGCAGGTCTCAGCAGGTATGAGATCAGAATGAAAAGCTATTGGGGCCGAGACAGTGGGACCTGTCATTCTAGGCAACCCGGTCTCTCCTCTCTACAATTCCCTGCAGAAACAGGTACATCTTGATTTTGTCCTTTAAATCTTTTCTCTGTGCAGCTCCCTTCCTCATATCCAGGACTTGAGCCTTATCGTCACGGGGGGGGGGGAGGGGGCAAGGCATTACTTGACTGAGAGAAGCAGAGAAAAGCAAGCATCCGTGTCCTAATTTCCCACCTTTGGTTTTGGCCAGGAGAGGGGGGCCTTGAGTCAGACAGGTGTGGGGAAGCCCAAGGAAAGCGAGAAGCTCTCACCTCAATGCCTGAGTAAGACTCTGGAAATGGATTCTCTCTCTGGCTTCCCCTGTCTGCACCCACGGATGGTCACATGGAAGAGACCCATGCCTTCGAGGAGGTTACACTCTGATCGAAGCGACAAGCTATTCACTCGTGGAACAAATACAAAGAAAAAGAACGCACTGATAATATAGACCAAAGATGGTGACATGTGGCATACAGATCACAATGCTGCATTTCCAGAACCACAGCAGGCATCAATAATTAATCACAGGGGCACCTGGGTGGCTCAATCGTTAAGCGTCTGCCTTCGGCTCAGGTCATGATCCCAGGGTCCTGGGATCGAGCCCTGCATCGGGCTCCCTGCTCGGCGGGAGGCCTGCTTCTTCCTCTCCCACTCCCCCTGCTTGTGTTCCCTCTCTCGCTGTGTCTCTCTCTGTCAAATAAATAAATAAAATCTTTGGGAAAAAAAAAAATAATTAATCACAGCATTTTGCCCCCTGATGAATCTGGATTCAGTCTCAGAATTCTCAATACAGTGAAGGGGACCTGGACTCTTAATTTCTCAGAATTGATAACTGTAGCTGCTTCGATAGAGGTTTAGTGATTTTAACTAAGTAATATACTGGATCAATAAAAATTACTAACCACCTACTATACGCCAGGCACAGAGCTGGATGCAGCAGTGAACACCACTGGGAGACCCACACCTGTCGCTCAGAGTCTAGGGAGAGAATCAAAGAAGGAAACAGGAAACTACAATGCAGTGTTATGAGTGTTAATATGTGGAAAATGCAAGGTTCTGGGAAGTACAGAAAAGAGATCCAACCCACACTTGAGAATCAGGGAAGTCTCTACTCTATACATGAGAAATGAACAAGAGTGAATCATATAAAAGGGAAAGTTATCTTGAGGAAATTTTTAGTTGCAATTGACAGAAACTCAGCTCATGTTGCTTTAAGCAAGCAGGGAAATACATTGGCCCATGTAACGGAAATACATTTGGCCCGTGTGAATGGGAAGTCCTTAAGTAGTTATCTTCAGGTACGGCTGGATCCAAATGCTCAAGTGATATCACGAAGCTGTCTCTATCTCTTGGATCTGCATTCCTCCATGTGGCTTCATTTTCAAGCAGGATCCCTTCTCATGGTGGCAAAGATGTCCATAAGCATCTCCAGGCTGACATCCTGTCTGCTCAAAACCCCAATAGAAAGACACCTGATGACAGCACATGCAAGTCCTGAGGTTGACTCTAGTTTGGTCAGATGTGGATCCTGGTTCATGCCTTTAGGTTGGTCACACCTACCCAAATTACGTGGACAGAATCTGGGGAAGGTGAGTCCCCGAGGACACTGAGATGCTTTTACCAGGAGAGGGTATTATGCTGGGCCAGAAAATATAGCTGATCTCTGCAGGAAGAAGGAAGGATGGGAGCATTCCGGGCAGAGGTCCTGAAGATTGAAGAGAAGCTGTGATGCTTTGGAGGAACGAGGGAAAGCTCAGGACGTGAGGCATTGCATCTGACCACACAGTGTGAGGCGTGGGTCTGGGAGGCCAGGTCAGCGGAAGCCAGGCCCCACGGGCTGGCCCTAGGGCTTAATCAAAATCTCAAGGGTGGTGAGAAGCCACTGCCGGGTTTGAAGAAGGGGAATGAAGAGTCCCAGTTGCCTTCACATTTGATGAGTTAACAGCCTTGTGGGAAGTGGGGAGAGAGGGGAAACATTGCTTTTCAAGGTCACATCTTGAAAACAGCCCCATTAGAGCAAAGCATGAAATGTGGCAATCGCATTTTCCAGTGAAACCCGTTCAGATGATATGTGCTCCTCTAAGTGGTATAAAAACCCAGAGATGCTTGTCCAGGACCAGATGACCCTCTGCTCATCATGTTCTTTGCGAGGATTAATTCAAGCGATTTCATTCTTCAGTTGAAAGAAGGGGTTGCTCATACCAAGAACCACTACCCACCATGTGCCTGCAGTTTTTAAAAATGTGCTTCTAGAAGTCCCAATGCTTCCAGAAAATGGGCAGCGTTAACCCTGCAGCAGGCGGGTCACAGCTGTCCTCCACGGGAGGACAAATCCCACCTTGGAAGGAACCCTGTGGGGCCAGCCTCAGTTCCGCTCCTAAGACAAGTGTCTGCAAGTCTGTTTCTACGCGTAGTTAAATTGCGCAGAAAGTACGACTGGATTTGTCCCTGGTTTTCCCACCAGGGACACTATAAAGTAGAGGCGGAAGTTAATTGAGTTCAGAGTTCACCGTGTCATGTCGGGGAATTGGGACTTTGGCAAGCAGCTCATGTGCAGCATGTGGGCTGGGGGTAGCCTTTTCACATGACCTCCCTGGGGGAGAAGAGTTTTCTTTCACCAGGAGTGCAATCCTCAGAAAACAGGCTTCTGGGGTTCCAAAGGGGCTTTCACCTACCTTACAGGATAAACGTCTCATTTTGCTTCTAGGGACTTTCTTGCAATAGGGCATGTTCGTGATATTCAAGAAAAGGTAATAAAACCCCCTGCCTCTCCACAAGAGCCGTGAAGTCCAGGGGTGGAGAGCAGGGACCCCGGAGCCAGACTGCCAGATCACTCACCGGCTGGAGCCGGGGCATGGATCATTTTCCCCTCAGGGCCTCGATTTTCTAATCTGTGGAATGGCATGTGCAATCACACCTTCCTCAGAAACGCAACGTGAGGGTTAAATAGGTTAGGATGTATCAAGTGCTTAGAACGTTGCCTGGTTCAGGGCAAGTGCTATTGAATTGTTGGCTGTTCATCAGGAGCACTTCTGTGCTAGGGCTCAGCACTTAGTTCTTTATGGGCCTCATTTCATCTCATCATTAAAAAATAAATAAATAAAGAGAAAAACGCTACAGGTTAGCAAAGTTGGATTTACCGTGAAGCTACGGAAGCTGAAGCATCAGGGCCCTCTGTTGGGTGCCGGCTTCCAAAGCCCTGGGTGGGCCCTTGAAATAAACTCACAAGGGCATGTGTTGTGCTATGGACAAAAGTAAAACCTGTTTCCATCCCTATTAAGAAGGACTCCCCAAATCTAAGCTTCAGGCTCCACAAAACCGGGCCCTCCTCTGGAGGTAGGGATTCTTACTCCCTTTTCACCGATGAGGAAACAGACTCAGAGAGGTGAGGTGACTTGCCCAAGGTCACCCCGCTAGAGAGGAGCAGAGCAGAGGGGGCAGTGCAAGTCGTTGGGCACCCACTGCCTGCCTCCACGTGTGACCAAACTCAGCCAGGGAGCCCTGCTGGCCAGGCCTCACTTTCCCCACCAGGGTCTGGCCCAGATGGTCATCCCAGAGCGTGGCTAAGGCAGGCCCAGATGAAACATTTTCTGGGTGAGTGAATGAATGATTTTCTGATCTCTTTTTCCATATCTAATCCAAGGACGATGGCTTCTCTTCCCCCCTAGGACACTTGGGCGTGTCTTAGGGACCACAGTGGCATTGTTAATCCGGTGTGACCCCCCAGCCCCCAGCCTAGGAGAGGGCATAGCAGTGACCCAGGCTAGGACAAGTGGGATCTCCCTTTTTGGGATTTGAGCTCAGAGTGACACACGTGAGTTCACTCTTGCCCCCTTTCAGAGAGCCCTTGGTCCCGCCCAGTTCTGCAGCCCTCCTGAGTCCACGAGCACCTGACATCCACACCATGACGTCTCTTTTACTCAAGAGTTGGGTCCCAGGGCTTTAATTCAACAACTGCAATCAAGTGACGCCTGGCCCTTCCTGACACTTGACCCCTCACCCTGTCCACACATCTGTAAAAGTGATAATTCAGATATTTGTGGGGGGGTGGGGAGGGCACAAGTGATTTAAAACATTCTGCAGTCCAAGCACCTTTTGAGGTGTGAGTCTCTCCCACAACGTCTCCCCCCAGTGGTCACCCAGCTTCTGCCTAAACCTTTCTAAGAATTCATTTCACCATTCTCTTAGAATATTTCCTCCTGGGGCGCCTGGCTCAGTCATTAAGCGTCTGCCTTCGGCTCGGGTCATGATCCCAGGGTCCTGGGATCGAGCCCCGCATCGGGCTCCCTGCTCCGTGGGAAGCCTGCTTCTCCCCCTCCCACTCCCCCTGCTTGTGTTCCCTCTCTCGCTGTGTCTCTCTCTGTCAAATAAATAAATAAAATCTTTAAAAAAAAAAAAAAAAGAATGTTTCCTCCTATTGGACTACGATCTATATTCCTCCTTCTTGTTCCTGCATTATCTGGCCAATTAATAAATAGAGGAATCAAATGCTCGTCTTGCTTGCCTTTCCTTGTGTGGATTCTGTTTCAGAATGGGAAATGCCAGGATGGCAAGTCCAAGGATCTGTATTTCTCTCTTCGTTTCTTCCTTCTACCTTTCCTCTGCATTTTCTTCCCTCTCTTCTTTCTCTTGGGGAAAATTCACTAGTTTACCCACCAGAATCCAGGTAAGTCCCGAATAAGGCAATGCTGCTCTTAAGATAGCTAGTTCAAGGTCCTTGACTTAAGCACAAACCTCCCCTAAACGAAGCAGCAATTCCCCATTCTCACTTACCCAAAAGAAGTGAAAGCATGTGTCCACACGAAAACTTGCATAGAAATGTTGATGGCAGCATTATCTGTGATAGTCTAAAAGTGGAACCACCCCCTCACTCCGTGTCCATCAACTGGTGAATGGATACGCACAATGTGATATATCCATACAGTAGAATACTACTCAGCTATAAAAACGAACTTGTGTTTCATGCAATAACATGGATGAATCTAAAAAACGTGCTGAACCAGAGAAGCCAAATACAAAAGAGTAGATATTGCAAGCTTCCATGCATCTGAAATTCTAGAAAAGACAAATCTACTCTGTAGTGACAGAAAGCAGACCATGGTTTCCCGGGGTCAGGAAAGGCCAGGGACACAAGGGACTTTTGGGGGGTTATGCAAATGCTTTATTTCTTGCTTGTGGCGGTAGTTACACAGATATAGGCATTTGTCAAAACTCATCAAGTTATACCTTAAAATGTGCACATTATACCCTATTAAAGTTGATTTAAAAAAAAAAAACCTGCCTCGACAAGCTCTCAGTCTGATTAGACTCTTATCTGAGCATCATTCAATGACACAGTAAGTTCTGAGTATTTTTAAAGGTAAAAAGTTTTTTTTAACTTCAAGATTACCTTTTTAACTCTAAAGGTATCCAATAAAATAAAATAATTTAACAATATCAAGTCTTCGAAGTGAGTGGAGCAATAAGAGTTGTCATAAGCTGCTGGTGAGCAACCAATCATTCTCTGGTGCGCACAGTCCCGCCCATCCCTGGCTGCGTGTGCGATGTGCACCCCAGGACACATGCGTGAGGATGTTCACTGCAGCGTTGTTCATAATGGTGAAGGGGAGGACTCAGAATGTCCAACAGAACGGACACGATATATTGCTATCTGCAAGTGAACATGACATGGCAGAGAAGAAGGGCCATGTATCAAAATAGAGACATCTCAAAATCATTGCGGTAAGTATAAAAAGCAATTTTCAGGAAGGTCCCTATTGAACTAATGCCATTTATAAAGGGTTTTTTTTTTTAAGATTTTATTTATTTATTTGAGAGAGAGACTGAGATAGAGAGAGCATGAGAGGGGGGAGGGTCAGAGGGAGAAGCAGACCCCCCGCTGAGCAGGGAGCCCGATGCGGGACTCGATCCCGGGACTCCAGGATCATGACCTGAGCCGAAGGCAGTTGCTTAACCAACTGAGCCACCCAGGCGCCCTATAAAGGGTTTTTTTATTTTTACTTTTAAAATTATTTATTTACTTATTTATTTGAGAGAGAGTGAGAGAGGTCACAGAGGGAAAGGGAGAAGCAGACTTGCTGCTGAGCAGGGAGCCCGACGTGGGGCTCGATCCCAGGACCCTGAGATCATGACCCGAGCGGACGGCAGATGCTCAACCAACTGAACCACCCAGGTGCCCCTATAAAGGTTTTTAAAACATGCAATATAATGCTATACTTTCTGCATAGATGCACATGTAAGTGGTAAAATTACGAAAACAGGAATACTCATAAGTAAATATTACTCATAAGTCCTCAGAAATAATACTCATAAGTAAATATTTATGAATACTCATAAGTAAAATATAAGTATTATAGTATATAATAAGTATATTATAAGTAAAATTATAAGTAAAATACTCATTAGTAAAAATTACATTATGGGATGGTGTTGTGGTTAGGAGCATGGGCTCTGGAAGTAGACAGTTGAGCTCCTTCCTACTGTATGATACTCATCATTTTTTTATTTTTATTTTTTTTTAAGATTTAATTTATTTATTTGACAGAGAGAGACACAGCGAGAGAGGGAACACAAGCAGGGGGAGTGGGAGAGGGAGAAGCAGGCTTCCCGCCGAGCAGGGAGCCCGATGTGGGGCTCGATCCCAGGACCCCAGGATCATGACCCGAGCCGAAGGCAGACGCTTAACGACTGAGCCACCCAGGCCCTCCCCAGCCTAAACTCTTGATAGTGGCAAGGTTCAGAAGCTCCGAGCTAGCCAGAAGGTTCTCTCTGTACACAGTGACAGGCACAAATGTAATTAGAGAGGTCTTTGGGACTCAGTCAGATCTGTTTTTCACAGATCCCCAGATGAACAGAAGGAAGAAAATCAGTATTTAAAAGAAGTAGGGCAGGGGCGCCTGGGTGGCTCAGTCATTAAGCATCTGCCTTCGGCTCAGATCATGATCCCAGGGTCCTGGCATCGAGCCCCGAATCGGGGTCCCTGCTCAGCGGGAAGCCTGCTTCTCCCTCTCCCATTCCACCCAGGCGCCCCCTTATCATTTTTTTAAAGTTGTGTTTTTCAAGTAATTTTCTCAAGTAATGTATTTCAAGCAGTTTTTACCTCTTCCATTACTGATACTGAAAGTTGGTCTTTTATCCTTTCTTTCTTTCATCATTTGAAAGATGCTGTTCTACTCCCTTCTGTGCGCTGTAGTTTCTCATGGGGTGTTGAACAGTGATCGAGTCATTGCCCCCGTATGTCATATGCTGTTTTCCTATTGCTGCTTTCAGGATTTGCTCTTCAGCCTGACTCCAGTATGGCCTTTGTCATCCTTATTCTTCTTGGTGTTCCTTGAACACCCTGAATCTGTGAGTTTGTGTCCTTCATCAAATTGGAGACACGGTCGGCCAATTTCTTCAATTTTTTTTTCCCCTGTCTCATCCTGGCTCTCCTTTCCTTTGCCCTATGTCTCCACGAGATCAATTTCAAAGTGTGGTTTGAATCACCTGCAGGGTGAGGAGGCATAGGGAGGGCTTGTCAAAAATGCAGATTCTTAGGTCCTGCTCCAGACCTTAAATTAATCTCTGGGACGGAGACCCAGAGAACGGGGGATGAGCCCCCTCGTGTGATTTTTATGCACCACAGAGTTAGAATGACCACACAGCATTTACAGTCTTCTAGGGCAGGACCATGTCTTACTCATCGTTCAGATGCTCCTGACTTGTTCTAGTGTGCCTCACCCCACACCTTATACATGGATGGCATTCAATATACGTGTTCACTTGCATGTAATATTCATGCTAATAAACGGGATGTATCTTTCATAATTCAGAAGGCATTTCTTATGCCAGTCTTTACCTCATCAACAGGTCTTAAAGTTGAAGTGTTTGTAGTTCATACCAAGTTAATTAGGGCTCAATTAGGCTTCTGGTTATAGAAACACAACCCTAACTGGCTTAGCCAGAACAAAGGAAATTTGTTAGGCCATGCAACTCAAAAGTCCAGTGTTTGTGTCAGCTTTAGTCACGGCCAAATCCAGGGCACTAAAAACACATCACTAGCACCTTTTCTCTCTGGCTCTCACCTCTTCTTTCCTTTAGGTTGGTTTTTTTTACATGCAGATCTCTTCCCACTTTGCGATAAACACTGCCGTCAACAGTTCTGGGCTCACATGATCCTCATTCTTTTGTTCCCAAATGGAGCAACACTTTCCCAAAACTCCAAACAAAGCCCCAGAAAAGGCTCTTATTGGCCTGACTTGATTCATGTGCCCATTCTGGAAGCAAGGGCTACGGCCAGGGAGATGGATGACTCTGATTGGCCCTCCTGAGTCACATGGTCAGCCCAGCGGTAGAAGAGGCAGGAGCATGAAATGGGTGGCCCCTGTGTGGGGGGAAGGAATGGATGCTGAGCACACAAATTAACAGATGTCTCCTTCCACCATTTTCAACATAATGGATATGAACTCCTGTCGATGCCTTTCAACTGAGAAACTTTAGAATCACATTTATAAAATGGGCCCCCTTCTTACACCAGGGAGGTTAGAGCAAATTCCATAAACCAGTCATTCTCAATGCTGGCTATAAATCAAAATCCTCTTGGCATGCTTCCTGAAACTACAGATGCCTGGACCCCTCTCCAAACCTAAAGAAGCAGAATCCCAGTGGGTGTGACCAGAGACAGTGTACACAATTTGATGTGCAGAATGGTAATAGTTTTTCCCAGCTGGCATACATCCCTTTTCCTCTAGAAATTGCAGTTTTCCTTTTAAACCTCTTTCACCAAAATTAGTCCATGGATTGTGGGGGATGTACCCAGTACCAAGAATGAGCCCATGACACAGGCCTGGTCAAACAGAGAATTTGGTCCCTCTGTCCACAGTCATTGGTTCAAGGGTGGACGTTTGATGCAACCTGAGCCAGTGAGACTCCGTCCCAGAATTTCATTGGAAATCTTGGGAAAGAGAAGTCCATCCTCTCTTTCCATTGGAAGCACTAGCTGTGAGGATGATAGAAGCCTGCAGGGGCCAGGGGCCATGACACAGGGAAGATTCACCTGAGAGTAAAGCCTTCAGTAGGCAAAATCAAGCTGAAGAGGGAAAGGGATGATTCTAGAGATTCTTGCGGCAGCCGTCCAAGAATGAGCCAACATGCAGAAGATCCCGACAACTGAGAGGATCACAGAGAAACGAGGCCGGAGTCCTAAAGGCATCTCACTGCCTCACCTGCAGTCTAGGAGTTAGGAGGGCTTCTAATCTCCCTTTGGAGAGAATTCAGTCTGAGTTGCATTTTTCTGTTGCCTGTGAACAGAATATACCTGGGTTCTCCATTCACGTTCCGAAGCTTACTCATTCACTCAACAGCTGTTTATTGAGAGTCTACTATGTCTCAGCACTATCTTAGACACTGGGGATACAGCAGTAATCAAAGCACACAGGCTCCCGGTCCTCATGGAGATTAGAGCTGGGAGGGTTGACAGGCAATCGATAACACCTATTTGCATACATGCATACGTAATGGGGGAATAGGGTGGAGGATGTTCCAGGCTGTGGGAGCGGCCAGTGCAAAGGCTCAGACTTGGCAGCATTTTCAAGGAACACCAAGGAAGCCACTATGGCCTAAGGAAAGGGAGGGAGGGAGAGTGGGGTATAAATAAATTCAGGGCCCTCACAGGGGTCAGACGGGGGGAGGGGAGGGTCTGTGGGACTCTTGCCAGACTTTGGCTTTTCCCCTGAGTGAGATGGAGGCCGTGGCAGGATTCTGAGCAGAGGAGGGTCATGGTTTTTGTATTGTTGGGCAAGCCAGCTCCGGGAGCCTCGTTCGCCTCATGTACGAAATGAGGATGAATCCCATTAGGCAAACACCACAGTAATAACTGATGCAGGCAAGATCCACTCACGAATGCTCACATCAGTAGGCGAACGTTTGCAGAGAAACAAGATACTTGCATAGCTTCCAAGTATCACCCCCAAGCTCTTTATTAATTACAAAGGGGAAACTAGTTAACTTTACGGTGCAGAAGCCCAGCAGACACCACCTTGACCAATGATCAAGTTAACATCACAAGTAATAAGATGTATCAACATCGCAGAGTCCCTGATAAGGTGCCCTGAGTATGCAAATGACCTCTGTAGTGTTCTTGCCAAAAATTCACAACCTCAATCTAATCATGAGAAAACATCAGACTAACCCAAATGGAAAGATATAACTGACCACTATTTATCACATGTGTCGGAGCCATGAAAAACAAAAAAGATGGAGAAAGTGTCACAGATTGGAGGAGAGGAAGAGACAAAACATCTAAATGCAATGTAGCTTCCCCGGTTGCATTTGAGGACAGAAAAGGGACAAGAGTGGGCACATTGGTGAAATTTGAATAAGGTCTATAGTTTAGTTACTACCATTGCACCAATGTTAGTTTCTTGAGATTAGAGATCGATACTGTGCTATTGTAGGTAAATTGTTAACATTATAAAAAAATTGTTAAGCTTAAGGGAAGCTGGGTGAAGAGTATATGGGAACTCTCTGTACCATTTCTGCAATTTTTCCAAAAGTCCGAAATTATTTCAAAATGCAAAATTTAGTACTGGAGTGCATAATAGTTCTTACCATAGAGAAATGGTATGCAGACTGAACACATGGAGAGTTAGCAACGTGGTGCCAGATGGGTGTTCTGTAAATGAGAGTGATTATTACTCCTAGCTCCTTTACGTCTGCTGTCAAACACATAGCAACAACGTGCTCACCACTGCTTGGTGCTTTTGCTGTCTCCTGAACTCAGCAGTGACTTCTCTGTTTGGGACTGAGTAAACAGGATTCCTCACATCGGTCCTAAAAAATGAAGAGTTTAAACAAAAGCAAAATGTGCCTTCTGGCTGCCTGCATCACTCCGATTATGAAATAGAAACCAGAGGCTCCTGAGTGCTGAATGCACCAGACTAACAACCCCGCCCCTCCTCCTTCCCCAGAAGCAGATGGCATAATTTATTTGAAAAGGTCTAAGAGGAAAAAGAAGAAAGCATCCACTCTCAGACTGACCTGCCAAAGTGTCGATGACAAAGAGGCCACATTTGGTCTTGTCCTGGATCACATTCTACCCTCAATCGGTGGTCTCCCAACTTCTGATCGGGCAAAATATTTTGAAACAGCTCGCCTCTATTTATTTTTTTACTTAGACATTATATGCATATACAACTGTAATAACATATTCTGTGAGTGGTAAAGCATATAAAAAATGTAAAGAGGAAGTGATGAAAATAATTATTTTTAAGAAAAATTATTCAATGACAAATTATCACTACTTGAAATTGAAAACAATATGATTAAACAGCCCTCATTATTTTTAAATTCTTGGGTTATAATTATAGGATACAGTGTATATCAATACTTGAATGGCTGTCATAAATGAAAAAGTAACCTCATAAAGATGTCTTCCAACTCGCTGTAGTTATTTAAAAAAAGTACTTTCCATCTTTCAATTTCACACACCAATTTTGCAAAGGTTTTTGTCGCAATCTGTCTGGTTACCTCTATCTTTCCTGAGGTGAAGCTATTTCTCTTCAGAACTAATTGAAAAATATTGAATTTTAGGGCGCCTGGGTGGCTCAGTTGGTTAAGCGACTGCCTTCGGCTCAGGTCATGATCCTGGAGTCCCTGGATCGAGTCCCGTATCGGGCTCCCTGCTTGGCAGGGAGTCTGCTTCTCCCTCTGACCCTCCCCCCTCTCATGTGCTCTCTCTCATTCTCTCTCTCTCTCAAATAAATAAATAAAATCTTTAAAAAAAATTGAATTTTTACACCTTTAACACATGAGTTTAAAATCCACTGAAACGCTAGTTTGTGGTGATTTTAATTAGAAAGAATTAGAAAATTCTGTTTCCAGGTCTTTGAAGTGTGTGCAGTTTCGAGCATTTCTGTAAGAGATGTACATCATTTTGAATAATGTAAATATGTCAACAATAATCCCTTACAAGAATATTTTTAAACATCTGTTTTCAAAATGTTCTCCCCATAGTCCGATTTTCTTTTAAAAACAATCCTTTTTTTCTTTCATTTTTTAACTGCCACCTTTACCTTAAAGGCCTGGATTAAGTATGTGGTTGACCAAGTTCCTTGAGGGGGAGGAATGTGAACTCTGCCCTCTTCCTGTGCTTGACTTACTCCTATTACCTGCCTCCCTAAGGAATCTCTTTGGCCACTTGTCCATTGCCATTTGGGAAGGGCTGGTTCAACTAAAACTTAGAGTGGCCACAAAGCCCCCAGCCGGCCCTCCTTTGGCTGTGCCCTCTCTGTGCGGGGAGCAGTCAGTGAGGCTAAGGGGATGTGCACCCAAGGTCCATACTCTGTCTCCCAGACCATGCACCCTAGGGCTGTTTGAGCTTCTATCGCACAGCTGTCCTCCCCAGAGCAGACTGCATCACACCCTGCAGCCCCGGAGGGGCCACGGGGGTGGGACAGAGCTTGGACATACTGGCTGGCAAGTGCAAACATGTGTGCACAGAGCCCCTCATAGTAGGATGGAGCTGGAGGTAGAAAGAAAAGGAAGGTGGGCTAGCGGCTGGGTGACATTCCAACCAGAACATGGAGAAGCCCAAGAATTCTAAACCTGAGTCCCTGAACCTGGCACTCTAGGTCAGCATGAAGGTATATTTGTAAAAGCAGGAGGCTAGAACACACTTGATTTAAAATTTTGATATTTAGACATATAGAAAGTGGCTCCTTTGAACAGTTGTCCTGGGTCCCACAAATTGATAGGGGCAGTTGATGGGGCAAATTGGTGTCACTCGGCTGTCTCTTTTACACGGGCAGCCACTTGGAAGGCCATTCGATGAGGCTCCCCTTCTCCCATAGAGTCAGGCAAGTTCTCACTGGAGCTTACATTTTAAGAGGTCTCTAGGCAGCTGCTAGCCGGCAACAAGATGGCACACCAGCACCGAGGCTCTCCCAGTTAGAGACCAGCTGTCCACCAAGTCGGGGGAAGGGGGACTGGCACAGACCTCAAAGTCCAGACCTACCAATATGAGGTGATTTGCTCTGGGGAACCAAGAAAGAGAAAAGTTCTTAGCTCCTCCCCAAACCTAACAACCCATCTCAAGGCCCACTCTAATGACTTCCATGGCCAATATGAAGGATATTCCAAAAAAAAGGGGTGAAAGTGAAAAGTTGTCCAAGAATGAAGAGGGCACCCAAATAATCTCTAAGTAGCTTTTGCTGTTTTCTTTTCTTTTCTTTTTTTTAAGATTTTATTTATTTATTTGACAGAGAGAGAGAGCAAGAGAAAGAGCACAGGCAGGGGGAGAGGAAGAAGCAGGAGCCCCATGTGGGGCTCGATCCCAGGACCCCGGGATCATGACCTGAGCCAAAGGCAGACGCTTAATCGACTGAGCCACCGAGGCGCCCCACTTTTGTTACTTTCCAAGTAGCATTACTTAATCGACTTACTTCCACACATCACAGAAGTAAACAAATGGGTGAAAATGGGCTGCAGCCAACCCCTCGGCATTGGAAAATGCCGGCCTTTCCCGCTGGATTGGCTCCAACACCCTGAGAAACCCAAGACTATCTCATAGTCAGAGCGGGTCCCACTGCCAACTGGAATAGTAAGTGTTAGCAAACCAGAATTTCTTTCTCATTATTTTAGATCAAAACGACACTTGGAAGTTCGTATGTTGTCTTCTAGGTCCCAGTAGATGATCTGCCTTACTCCACGGGGGCAATACTGCCCTAAATCATGAATTCCAATTAGAGGTAACTGAAAAGCCTCAGAGCTGACTTTCTGCTAAAAGAGATGCCAAGCAATTAAGGTTTCTTAAAAAAAAGAAAATTCATTAATACATTTTAGTCACATAGCTGGAAGAGAAATGTAAAAAAATCTCAACTCCTGGTAATGAACATGGAGAAATAGAGGCAGGGTCACAGCAGAAGGAGAAATGGCTTAGAAGTCAAAGAGTACAAGCTTCCAGTTAAAAATGTGTAAGTTCTGAGGATCTAATGCACAGTGCTATGATTATAGTTAACCATACTGTACTATATACTCGGAAGCTGCTAAGAGAGAAGATCTTACATGGTCTCACTACAAAGACATGTTAGTTATGAGATGTGATGCAGGCTAAGCTAGGGTGGTAATCATATTGTGATACATGAGTATCAAATCAACCCATTGTGCACCTTAAGCTTATACAATGTTATACATCAGTTACACCTCAATAAAGTTGGGGGGAGGGTGGGTCAGGAGACTGGGATCTAATTCAGTTGAGCCTCTACCTAACTGTGTGATTGCCTCACTTCCTTCCCCCATTTGTAAAATCAGAGGGTTGGACTTGATGCTCTCCAAGTTGAAAAACTTAGATATGCATCAAACGGAGAGCTGCAAATTCAAATTTCTATAGAGATCAGGGGGTAAAGAGAAATGAATGAAGAAGGGCAGGTGGGAGACAGCAGGGAGCGGTGGAGTCTCTCTTAACTGGAGAGAACAAGCACGACCCAGCTCCATCAGCCGGTACCATCTAGGCAGGAATGTGAGCTTCATGTCAACAGATATTCCAGTTGTTTTTTTCCCCCCAGGAGAAGCCAGGAATCCAGATGTTAAATGAAATGTTCTTATTATTAATGATGGCACTTAATTTAAAAGAAAAACTCTTTTTCGGAAACACTGCGAGGGACCAAGAAAATCCACCTGAAATCAGTTGCTTTAGAACACTTCCACACCTGGAGACGTCTCAACTTCACTGGCAACAGTAGCTGGAAAGTAGCTTATTTCGCCTTGTCCTAACACCCTAGTGTTTACATATGCTGATGTTTATTCGCCTGGGAAGTGGCTCTCTAACAGAAACATTTGTTTTACCTGTTGTGGCAAATTATCCATTTGCTGAGGGGCAAAGAAGAACAGCCAAACCTTCCCCTCTCCAGCCCCCACAAACATTTCCCTAGACCAGCTTATGAGCACTTGCAGATTTGTTTGTTTCTCTGTTAACCGAGCCACAGTCATCTTGGCATGGGCCGATGTCCATCTGTCCAGACGGGGTGCAAGCTTACATCTGAGCATTAGCACCTGAAGGCAAGACCCTAATGATCACAGTGGAAGTCCCACTCAATCCTACCACGCAGTGTCCATGGAAAGACCACTTCTCCTCTCTTCCTCTTTCTCCCATCCATCTTTGTTATCCAAATCCGCTTCTCGGTCCACATTGCCGTGTTTTTGGAAGGATATCAGGTTAATTCTTATCCTCCTTGCTTCACTCGATTTCATGCAAATGATTGAAGCCTAAGTGCACATTTCAAAGGGGAGTCTTTTTTTAATTTGATCCTTCAATCTTAACTTTGCCCTCCAAGCATGCCAGAGATAACCAGAGCCTCAATTTTTAATATAATTTTACAAAAAATTATGGAGAAAAATGGAATCCAAATGATGGACTTGCCTTTTTTTAAAAAAAATAATCAAGCAGGAATTAATTTTTCAAAATAATTGTCTAGAGGTGATTCAATTTCACACACTCTTTAAATATGTATTTGTCAGTGCCCTATGGCTTGAAGGGACAATTTAAAATTGGTGTATATAGTAGGCTCTGAATCATAAATAAAAACTCCTGCAGTTAAGCTTTGTCATTTTTGCTACAAAACTCCATTCTGAAAATGAAATTCTAACTTCCTGATAAATCCCCTTTCTTCCGCCCCCCATTCCAGTGTCTAAATAATTTTATCAATGGAAAGACAGAGGATTGTTTTTTAATAATTGCAACCTAGAGATGATGTGGCAGGCAGAATTTTAAGTTGATCTCCATGATCTCCACTCCCTGGTGCTGATGCGTGGAAAAATCCCTCCCCAAGTGGGGGGTAGGGGGGTCACTTGTGACTTGCTTCTAGCCAATAGAATTTGGCTAAGGTGATGTGATGTCACCTCCTTAATAATCACATTATGTGGCAAAAGTGATTGACATCATTCCTGTGATTTTGTGTGTGTGTATGTGTGTGCGAGAGAAACACTGTCTGGTTAGCATCACTAGAGTAAGAGATTATGGCCTTGAAGAAGGAAACATCTATGTGTGAACTGCCTATGTTGAGTGTGAGCTCCTAATGGTGAGTGTGAACTGCCTATGGTGAGTGTAAATTACCTATGGTGAATGTGAACTCCCGATAGTGAATGTGAACTGCCTCTGGTGAGTGTGAATTGCCTATGGTGAGTGTGAGCTCCCAGTGGTGAGTGTGAGCTGCCTATGGTGCGTGTGAACTGCCTATGGTGAGTGTAAATTACCTATGGTGACTGTGAGCTCCCGATAGTGAGTGTGAACTGCCTATGGTGAGTGTGAATTGCCCATGGTGAGTGTGAGCTCCCAGTGGTGAATGTGAACTGACTATGGTGAGTGTGAACTGCCTGTGGTCAGTGTGAATTACCTATGGTGAGTGTGAGCTCCCAATGGTGAGTGTGAACGGTCTATGGGGAGGACCACATGGCAAGAAACTGCAGGCTGCCTCTCGGATTGAGGACAGGCGCCAGCCAATGGCCTTTAAGGAGCTGGGCCCTCAATCACACAGCCACAGGGAAATAAATTGTGCCAAGAGCCTGACTGAGCATGGATGGGAGTCCTTCCCTGGTTGTTAAGCCTCCAGGTGAAAATGCAACCTGGCCCCACCTTGACTGCAGCGTGCTGAGACATTGTGCAGAGGACCCAGGTCAGCCCTCCTGACCCACACAAACTGGGAGTCAGTAAATGTGTCCTGTTAGTTTGTGATAATTTATTACACAGCAATAGAAAGCTAATGCAAAATCCATTTGTGAGGACTTTTGTAAAATGGTCTAATCACAGAATTTTGATGTTGAGAGAGTCATTAATCTGGCCCCTTCATTTTACCGAGGAGCAACTGGGAATCAGATACAGCAACGGTCTTGCAGCAAGTTGGTGACAAAGCCAGGAACATGGAATCCTGCCTCCTGGGGAATGGATTTTATCAAAAATCACATACCTAAAAACAGAATAACGATAGCTGGCATTTCATTACATGCCAGGTCTGTGCTATACGATTTGCATAAGCTATTTCTTCTAACCTAAAATCATTTCTCTTTTAAAATGATTGATTTCACAATTTATTTTTAATTATCCCAGTAATATATTAATACATTACCGTCATTTTAAAAAATCAAAGAATACAAATAAAGTGAAGTTTTCCTTGATCTTTCTTCCAAAACCAATCCCCCTTCCGTTTGAGGAAACCGTTTGGTATTAGTTCTATGTGTACATTCCCAGAGTATATTTAGCAGATGTTTCTTCTAAACTGTCCCTTGTCTATTAATTTGGTTTCTAATATCTTTTGCTGGACAGTTTTAAACCTTTTGCAGTCAAATTCACCAATGTCTTCATTATAGATTTTGTCTTTTTGTTTGCTTGTTTATTTTGTTTGTTTTGTTTTAATTATTATTGCTGTCCAATATTGCTCAAAGATTCTGCCCTGCCTTGATTCTGTAGAAATAGTCCTATGTTTTTTTTTTCTAGCATCTTTATGCTCTTCTTTTTTCTTTTAATGTGTGCCTTTTACTACACATGGAATTTGTTTTAATGACTGAAGAGAGGTAAGAGTTAGCCTTTCCAATGGAGAACTAATTGTTCCAACAGCATTGCGTAATCCATGCTTTCCCCACTGAGCAGCACAAATTTGCATAAGTAAGTGTTTGTTCCTAAGCTCCATATTTTATTACATTGACCTATTTTTCTGTTTATGCCAACACTTCTCCGTTTTAATTACTATGACTCCACTATCTATTTTGATATCCAGTGAGCCAATTTGTATTCGCTTTCAAGATGTTCTGGTCAGACATTTCCTCTTTCAGATGAATTATCAAATCAGCTTAGCACATTCAAAAAATAGCGATGCAAGCATCTGCATGTTTATACGTATCTGTATGCGTATATGTATTTGCATCTGTATATCTACATGTGTATGTGTGTACGTATCTGCATGTGTGTATATGCTTCTGTGTGTGCCTATGTGTCTGTGTCCAAGTGTCAGTATGTACTTGTGTCTATAGCTCTGTCCACTGAGAGAACCTGAGAGCAGAGACGAAAGAGCAGTAACAGGTGCACACTTAGTGCTCAGCTCTTGGTTTCTAGAAATTCTTTTGCACTAAAAGGAACTACAGATTTTTGGAGAAATGCCTAATTCCAGGACTGAGTCAAGACAAGTAGGTCAACCTGAACATCTTGTTGTGCGAGAATGGAAGGAAATGTTCAAAGAATAATGAGGAGATGTCAAATGGGCACAAAAGCCAGGACTCCCACTGACCGCATCTATGACGGTCTGGACATGAAAATAAATAGGAGAGTAGCAGGCTAAACACATTCAATAAAAGCGTATGAATAAATAAGTTAAGAAATCGAAAGTTTGATGAGGAACAGGCTATGTAGGTAGTCTCAAAGTATATCCTCACGAAATACTTATTAATTATAAAGGAAAGAAGAGTAACCTGATAGTGGAGGAGCTTGGCAGACACCACCTTAATTAAGTATTGGAGTTAATAGCACCATTAATGGGACAAATTGAAAACATGTGTTGTAAAGAATGCATCATCGCTTCTATGGTGTTCCTGCCAAAGAGAACCTGAATCTAATCATGAGAAAACATCAGAGTACTCTAAGTGAGGGACATTCTGCAAATAACTGATACTTTAATAGCATATTATATAACATAATGACATCATATTATAGTATCCAAAGTTATATACTATATATATCATGTACATAGTATATCATAGTATATACTATTATATATACTATGCATAGGAACGTACTGTTTTCTTTTTAAATATATTTTTATATGTATATATTTTTTATTTATTTAATTTTTTTTTTTAAGTAGGCTCCACGCCCAACATGGAGCCCAACATGGGGCCCGGGCCCGTGACCCTGAGATCGGGACCCGAGCTGAGATCAAGAGTCGGACGCTCAACCGACTGAGCCACCCAGGCGCCCCATATGTATATATCTTTTAATATCAATCTGTCCAGATATTTTTAATATATAAATTCTTCCCAATGGTTCTCTGAGTATTTACAAGTGTGTGTATATACAAATATATTCTTCTTAAAAAGTGTAAACATACTATTTATGACATTCTACAAATGACATTTCCCATACATACAGATTCACTTCCTTAGGTACTCGAAAATATGGATATACCAGGTTAGCCATTTCGTTTTGATTTGCCAATTAGTTCTTCCCTATCTTTTTACTCTTATAAGCAACACTCAATGTACATCTTTTTGCACATGTTAACTGTAGACTACCTTAGGTAGTTCTGTAGAAAGGAGATGAGTAACAGAATTCCTGGGTCACACTTTCTATTTTAATAGGTATTTCCAAGTTTCTCTCCTAAGTGACAACACCAATTTGAGCTTACAAGTAATATTTCACCAGAGAAATGACGATGCACACAAAACTCAGTAACCTATAGAGTATAATGTTGAATGTGGCAGTGTCTCTCACTATCTGTTCTCCCTTTCTACTACAGTAATAGAATATTTAGCTTGGTGTTGTCCGCTGAGATAAAGTCTACATTTTCCAACCCCCTATGCAACTACGCATGGTCATACCATTTTTTTTTAAAAAAAGATTTTATTTATTTATTTCAGAGAGAGAGAGAGTGTGTGTGCACAAGCAGGGGTGGGGGGGGCAGAGGGAGAAGCAGACCCCCAGCTGAGTAGGGAGCCTGATGTGGGGCTTGACCTGAGCCGAAGGCAGATGCTTAATGGACTGAGTCAGCCAGGTGCTCCAGGAATGGTCATATCATTAATTTCTGGCCAACAGGGTGTGAATGAAGATGATGGGTTCAACTTCTGGGCAGTTCCCTTACAAGAAAGAAATGAGCCTTACAGCTCTTTTTTCCCTTCCTACTGGCTGGAATACAGATGCGATGACTGGCGTTAGGGCAGCCATTTTGGATTATAAAATGGAAGCCACTTGTTGATGATGGCAGAGGAACAAAACAAGGATCCTGAGTCCCAGATGATTGTGGAGCCACCAAACCAGCCATCAACTGACTACCCAGACTTTTAAGTGAGAAAAAAAAAATGTATCAAATAAGTGCCACTTTGGGGGGGATGTCTTTCTGTCACAGCAGCCAAACTGATATCCTAAATAATAGCATCGCTGAACATTGAAAGAGAATTATCTGGTGAAGAAAGCAATCATTTCAAATTGGGGAGGTCGAAAAAAATATTTTATTCGATCTTCCCAACAATTCAGCGAGGAGGAAAGTTTGTATATTGGTATTTAGCGGCCATTAATGTTGTAGATCATTAAAAATGCTTATTGTACAACTATTGTATTCCCCTGGGGATTTTTTTTTACACTGTTGGAGAGGGCAGGCCAAGGGATCAACTCTGCTGAAGGAGCTGGGGAAAAAAAAGCTGTCCAAACCAACTGGGGTTTTGGCAATGAATACACATTTGTTCACCAGTTTAGCATTTGTTTAGATTCCAGTGTTTTGAAAAATTAAGTGGTTCAGTATTTTAAATTTGTTTCTAAGCCCAGTGTAACAAATGACCTTTCTTCTCCTTAGGTTACTGAAAAGAATTTTCTTGTGTTTGTGGCTAATTCCTCAATGGCAGAGGCCCAGATGGGGGACAGGAGGGATGCTTAGGTCAAAAATAAACACGGGATGAGAGAAGGATCCTGGATTTCCTGTGTCTCATTCCGTTTTCAACCATCCATTCTGTTACATCTGAGTTTGGGTGGTTTTTATAGACAGAATAAACTATACACAAATTCTAGGAAATAATTTTGAATTACCAAAATTACAATTTACCAAACCTAGTTTTCCCCCTTTGGCTTATAAGTTTCCTCTTCAAATCTATTGTTTTATTTCTAAGAATAGAATAACAAAAATCAGCTTGTCTTTAAGAAGTCATTGGTTAATATCTGGTCCCGCATGAGCTTAGCTAATTAAATGTCTTTAACATTTTAAACTGCATTTCTAAATTTGATATTTTGGGTTTTCTTTGCAAGCACTTCAACTGTCCAACATTTGTACTTAATCAATTAGTATAAATCTAATAAGTGACACTTATACATCAAATCTTAAATTACCTTAAGTGTTCCAATGATTGCATACAAACTTAGCCAGACTTGAAAAAAATTGTTGTTTAATTTTTCATCGCTAAAATCATTGCTAAAAAATGTTTAAGCAATGATTCAACTACATTTTAATTGTAATCAACAAATCTGACCAACATGTTACTCGAGTGGTCTAAGTCTCTTAAACATAAGTCTCTTAAAATATGTAAATTACTAAATATGAACAGATTCATTCTTAACAAAAAAATATTAATCTGATGATTTTGGCCTTGTTGAAATTTTTCACATTTATATCTGAATTGTATCTTAGTTAAAAAATGCTTTCTGATAAAATTCCTTTCCCATTTAGGACATTTCTATAATTAATATTCCTGGGGTTTAAAGATGCCTGTCTTCCAGGGGAATAATTACCGCCAGGTCATAAGGTAGCTGGGGTTGCTTCCAACTAGACTTCTTAGCCTGGGGTCTGTGTGTAGAATTTGGGAGTTCTGTAACTTGGATGGAAAAATAGTATCTTTATTTTTTTTCCCTTTTTAAAGCTTTATTTACTTATTTTTAAAGAGAGAGAGTGAGCACGAGCAGGAGAAGCAGAAGGGGAGGGAGAGAGAACTCCAAGCAGACTCCGCACTGAGTGCCAGCCAGACTCAAAGCTTGATCTCATGACCCTGAGCTTACGACCTGAGCCAAAATCAAGAGTCCGACGCTTAACTGACTGCCCCACCCCGGTGCCCCCAAAGTATCTTTATTTTCACCGGCCTCTAAATGAAGCTTAGCATTCCCTTCCGATACGAATATGGCAACAAACCTCAGGATCATTAGCAGGACCTGTGACCCTGTTACCTATAGCAATCACAGGTAATTTCATATTGCATCATGGTTGTTGCAAATATCTGGAAATATCCTTTATACTCAGCACTGCTGCAAAATATTGGAAGTTATCAGGCCTGCTGTTAGATCTTATCAGTAAATGTATTAATAAAGAAACTCATATGACTATATCACAAATGCATATTTTTAGTGAGGTTCAACTGAAGTACAATAAGCTGGATGTATTTAAAGTGTTAAATTTTATCATTTTTGACTTACATGCACACCATGAAACCATCAGCACAATCAAGACATTGAACTTTTCCATCACCCTCAACAGTTTCTTCATGCCCCTGTGTGATCCATCCTTCCCTCCACCTCATTCACAGGCAACCCGAGCTTTGCTTTCTGTCACTATAAACTCATTTCCATTTTTAAGAACTTTACATTAATGGAATCAGGCATTATGCGTCTTTTTGGGGGGGGGGAGGGGGTTTGGCTTTTTACTCAACATAAAATGATTTTGAAGTTTATCTATGTTGTGTGTGTATCATACATTTCTTTTATTCCTTTTTATTGCTGAGTAATCCACTGTATGGCTATACCACAGTCTATTTATTTACCTGCTAACAGACAATGAAGCTATTTCCAGTTTTTCGCTGTTGCAAATAAACTTGCTATTAACATTCATGTATGAGTCTTTGTGGATTTGTGTTCCCCCTTCTCTTGGGGGTCAAATGGCTGGGTCCTATAGTAAGGGGATAGTTTTGGAGAAGCTGCCAGACTGTTTTCCATGTTCCAGGATATGAGAGTCTAGTTGCTCCACATCCTTGCCAACTTGGTACAGTCAGTCTTTTTTTTTTTTTTTTAAAGATTTTATTTATTTATTTGACAGAGAGAGACACAGCGAGAGAGGGAACAGAAGCAGGGGGAGTGGGAGAGGGAGAAGCAGGCTTCCCGCGGAGCAGGGAGCCCGATGCGGGGCTCGATCCCAGGGCCCTGGGATCATGACCTGAGCCGAAGGCAGACGCTTAACGACTGAGCCACCCAGGCGCCCCGATACAGTCAGTCTTTTTAACTTTAGCCAATCTAATGGCTATGTGATGGCATTTAATTATAGTTTAGTTTGCATTCCCCTCCTAACTAATGATGCTGAGTGTCTATTTGTGTATCTATCAGCCATCTGTGTGTCTTCCCTTTTGAAGCATTGGTCCAAAATTTTTTGCCCTTTTAAAAAATTGAGTTATTTGTCTTCTCACTATTGAGTTGTAAAAATCTTTGCATATTTGTTCTACATTCTTATGTGATTTTTACATCTGTCTGATGGATGTGTCCTATTTCTCCCAGCCTGCAGTTTCTCTTTTATTTTCTCCGTTTTGCCTTTGGAAAAAAACAAAAGTTTTACATTTTTAATGAAATTCAACTTACGAATATTTTCTTTGATGATTTGTGCCTTTTGTGTCCTGGGAAAGCTTTGCCCAGCCCAGGGTTGTGGTGACTTTTATCTAATGTCACCTTTCAGAAGGTTTATGGTTTTGGATTTAGTGTTGATTTTTCTGTCACGTGAGGTAAGGGTCTAGGTAATTTGTTTTTGTCATCAATGTTCAGTTTACCAGCACCCTATGTGCATTACATGCATTTTTCTGGATTTAGAAACTTTTTTTTGGTGGTGGTGCGGGGGGAGAAGATGTCCTGAGATTTCACCAAACTGCCAAACAGGTCCGTGGTGCATGTTCTAGAGATTCCAGCTAAGAACTGCTGATATCCAGGCAAAGCGTTCTTGGTCTCCGCACACGAATACTTTATAGCAGCCCATGTGGTTTGGAGAGACCCTTGCTTGGCCCAATATCGTTGCATAACAGCCAGAGATTTGGGCCAGAGCACCGAGTGGGGTGGCATCAGAAATGTGGACAGGATGCCCTGAACTGTACCAAGAATTGTCATGGTGATGATTTCATAACTTCAAGAAGGGTTGCTCACTGCCCCCGGTCTGCTCATGGAAGTTTGCAACCACATCCCATGTGATTACTTGATTAAATTTCACATGTTCTTGGGCCTCGGGACATATCTAAGTCATCCTGCTTAGGCACGATGATCATCTGTCCCTGTTTGCCTGGGACATTCACTCTCAAAAGGTCTCTAGAAAGGGGCGCCTGGGTGGCTCAGTCTGTTGGGCGTCTGCCTTTGGCTCAGGTCATGGTCCTGGGTTCTGGGATCAAGTCCCACGTTGGGCTCCCTGCTCAGACGGGAGCCTGCTTCTACCTCTCCCTCTGCTGCTTCCTTTGCTCATGTTCTCTCTTGCGTGCATTCTCTCTCTCTCAAATAAATTAATAAAATCTTAAAAAAAAAAGTTCTCTAGACGGATCTTTGAACTTGAGCAACTCCTATAGTCTTTTCAAATACCCCCTCTGCGTTCAGGACCACAAGTTCTTTAAGAATGTTGGACTGTGGAGATCTCTGATGTCTCCCCATCAGCGTTTCTAAGCTCATGGCCCTGATACTTCCCGAAGACCAGTTGGCTCTGTTCACCATCAAAGATAGTACAGTTGGCCAAAAGCAGGGAGAAAAGAGAAGCCACATGTATTAAAAAGCCAGAAATCTTGTCATTCGATTTGCTTTTTCTCTCTAGCGGAAAAAAGAAAGGAAAGAGTGGCAGGGTTTTGAGGGAAAGGAGGTGACCTGGCTGAGAGAAACTGCTTAGAGCTCTATGGGTGTTCTTTAGGCCAGAATCAGCTTGAGAGCTTGATCATGACCAAAGGTCTGGGCAACCATCGAGGCATTTGCTTCATTACTGAATTTTCCAATCAAGGGGGTAAGAGTTCCATCTTATTCTCCTCTCATTTGGCACATTCTCTGTGGTCTCCTAACTAGTCCCCAAAGGGAAACTTGGACTTCAGCCATCTGGGCTACTCTCAGTTCTCCGCCTGTGAATCTTCAGGGCCTTTACCGAAGAACAAATTGAAAGAGAGAGCATGAAAGAAGAAGAGAAGAAAACCTTGACCTTATCTTGAGCTCTGTTCTGGCCCCTCAGAAGAATGGGCTTCTTGAACACTCTTATTCCTATTTATTTATTTCAGGGTGGGGGGTAAAGGAAATTAGAAAGGGCAGCATGACTCTGGTCATTTTGTGAACACAGCATCAAACCCATGCCATATTGTTTGTATCTGTCATTCATTCATCATCATTTACTCGGTGCCTATTCGTGCACCAGGCACTGTTCTAGGCACCGGAGTTCTAGCATGAACAGAACAGCAAGTGTCCGCTCCCACGGAGCTGACGTTCCAGTGAGAGAGACAACTGTGATTAAACAGGCAAATACGTAACGCAGTGTAGTGGTACAATAAATATGCTGAGTAAGAATAATGGGGGGCAGTGGGACGAGGATGCTATTTTGGACAGGGAAGTCAGGGAGGGCCTCTCTGGGGTGTATACATTGGGCAGAGATCTGAATGGGTTGAATGAAACCACTGGCCCGTGCCAGGAAGGGGTAGTACAGGCTGAGGGAGCAGCATGTATGGGTGTCTCAATGTCCCTCTCCACGTGAGAATGAGCATCTTCCACGGAGCATCAGTGACCCTGAAATTCTGGAGCCCTGCCTGAAATTGCACCCAAGAGTTGATTTCCTGCTATTTTATTTTATTTTATTTATTTATTTTTTAAAGATTTTATTTATTTATTTGAGAGAAAGAATGAGAGAGAGAGCATGAGAGGGGTGGGGGTCAGAGGGAGAAGCAGACTCCCCGCTGAGCAGGGAGCCCGATGCGGGACTCGATCCCGGGACTCTGGGATCATGACCTGAGCCGAAGGCAGTCGCTTAACCAACTGAGCCACCCAGGCACCCGATTTCCTGCTATTTTAAATGGGAAGAATTATAATGCCTCACATGTCAACCCAAGCCCCCAAACAATTTCCTAAAGTGGAACTAAACCCTTAAAATGTGGACCGAGTATCCAGCTAGCTTGTTAAGATGGTAAAGTGCTTAAAGGCGGGCTTCCTGATCACCAAGCAATTTACTTAAGTTTGCAACAAATAGTTGTGTACGTGGTGACACAGCCACATCTGATTGCATGTCCCCTTCTTTGCTCCTTGGTGCACTTTTCAAAATGTGATTCTGATGCTGTCTCAATAGTACCTGAAATGTTACTTTCCCGATGTGTCCTACTGTCCTACACGTTATTCTGGGAGAAATGCCACATAGAGTTTTGAGGATACAAATAAGACTTTTTCTTTATAAATACTGGTCTGATAATTTTGAGAGTCATGCCTTCTATGAAGTTGAGGTATTAAATACAAAAAGGCAGTCTATTGGGAAACTATTGACCAGGAAGATGTTCAAAGTATGCCCTTGGGTTAAGGAGAATGCAAGATTTTTTTTTTTTTTGGCTGAAGAGGGATTTTTTGATTTCACATGTTTGTCAAAAGCCCCCTCCCCCAGCCCCACCCACATTATATGTTATCTTTTTTATTTATTTATTTGAGAGAGCACTACAGAGAGAGAAAGCAAGCATGAGCTGTGGGGAGGGGCAGAGGGAGACAGAGAAGCAGACTCCCCACTGAGCAGGGAGCCTGATGTGGGACTTGATCCCAGGACCCCGAGATCATGACCTGAACCAAAGGCAGATGCTTAACCAACTGAGCCACACAGGTGCCCCTTTATTGCCTCTTTTATAAGGACCCATGGGAAACCTTCTCTTCTGTACCAGTATCAGGCAAAGTTCTGATAGCTTCAAGTAGTCCTGATTGTTTCTATCCTATAGGCATTGAGATTCATGAATGCAGGGAAGCACTTTGAAATTCATGGTTTTCAATCTTGACTCTGCAATACTTTGGGGGTTCCTTCAAGACCCTCTACAAGTACCCACAGGAGAGAGGTGTGAGACTGGGGCTGGGATCCCTCACTTCCTTTTTCCATACTGAGCTTCTGTGCATGCTTTCTTTTGAGCAAAAGAAAATTTGAAAGCCACTGATGTACTTGATCACATTTTCCCCTTTGCTTTGACTGCCAGGAAGCTCAGCATCTAATTCTCAGTCCACCATTTGACAAGTGCTCGGGACCTCCTAGCCCACATTTTTCCTTTCTTTTCGGTTCCTCCCCATGTTTCCCCTTCACCTGCTTTTCCTGTTTTAGTTATTCTGTTCGCATATATTTATGTTTTTGCATGCTGCCTCAAATCCTTTTTGGAAAGAACTAAGGTTTAAATGAATGCATTAAAAAAAAAGGGAGTACTTTTTCTTTGCATGTGGGAAAGGAATGTACATAGAAATAAGGCATGATTGGACATAGAGAATATACATGTGTGCTTGTAGGATATGTATATACATGTTGGATACTTTGTGAAGTTTGTAGTTTTCCAAGTTAAGTTGGTCTGGCTTCCAAGAACATGTACATAGAAGACTCTGTGGGTGGGGGCGGGGGAGTGTTTTATTCCAGGGTAGGCACGCCTGTGGTCTACACTTTGAAGAATCTGCTTTATGATTTAGCATTTTTAGATTTTGTCTGGGATTATTTTGCTGGTCATTATAAAATGAGGACAACTACTTCATAAGAAAAAATCAAAGGAAAAAAGGGATGAAAAGGGGGCGCTGGTACGTAGGAAAGCAGCTGCATTTTGGGTGGTCCTCAATAAGAACTGGGAGCCTTAACCCCTATTTGGGCTTCTACCTCATCTGCCATGACTCGGTGGTCAAGTTCTTATTCTCCCAAAGATGGGGACTCTCACCCTCTGCTGAACATTGGAATCACCTGGGGAGCTTTAAAAAATAGTGATACCTCAGTCCCTCCCCCAGAGAGTCTGGTTTAATTGGTCTGGGGTGGGGCCTCAGCATGGGGATTTTTAAAAGCTCCCCTGGAGATTCTAATGTGCAGCCCAGGGTTGAGAACCACTGCCCTAAGAAAAGGAAAAAAAAAAAATTAATAAGCACCTGCCTCCTGTTTATCTTTCAAAGTACTGTGGGGCGTGGCTGTGATTTATGAGATAATTGGCCAGATTCAGGTGAAGGAGTAAAATGATTAGAAGGAAACAGATTAACCCTTTGTATTCCACAGAGTACCCTTAGTTAATGTGTTC
>NC_138378.1:12497094-12512572 GCF_054177405.1 Leptonychotes weddellii | reverse complement strand
ATGAATGAATGAATGAATGAATGAATGAATGAATGAATGAATGAATGTCGGTGTAATTGTGAAGGTGCCTTTCTCAGGGGCCGCGCCTGGGCTGCGGAGGGAGGAGGTGCGGGGTGTCGGTGGGTGGGGAGGAGGCTGCGCCCTCGCCTCCTGCAGGACCCGCAGGAGCGGGCGCGCTCGGCGGGGCTGCAGGCGCGGAGAGCAGCGCGGCGGCAGCGGCAGGGCCGGAGCCCCGCGCCGCGCGTCCAGCCGCCGGGGGTGTGCGCCCGCCGAGCCCAGCGCCGCGCCTCGGCGCCCCCACGCGCCCACGCAGCGGCGCGGGGACCGGGCGGGGGCAGAGGGAGGGCCCGGCCCGGGGAGGGGAAGGGGCCGGTCCTCTCCGCGCAGGCAGCGGCCGCCGCAGCCCAGGAGGCGGAGGCAGCGGCGGCGGCGGCGGCGGCCGGAGCGGCAGAGCAGCACGGTGCCCGCCGCAGTCAGCCCGGCCGCGTCGGACCCGCGCCCGCCCGCGCCGGGGCGCCCTCTCCACTGCGCGCGGTGAGTACCGCCCGCGGCGCCCACCCCGGGCCTCCGCAGCTGTCGGGGCGCCCACCCCGGGCCTCCGCCTTGCGCCTCGCTCGCGCACCCGCCGGGCCCGGGCCTCCGCAGCTGTCGGGGCGCTCGGGGGACGCACGGGCCCACGCACCCCCTAGGGCACCAGGGGCGCGAGGGCGGCGAGGGCGGCGGGGACGGCGGGCGGGTCCGGTCCCGGGAAAGCCGGGCTGCGGGCCTCAGTTTCCTTTTGCGCTCGGGTTGCAGCGACTCAAGTTGGCACTCCCGCGCGCGGGACAAGTGCATGGCGCGCGGGCGGTGTAGACGCGGCGGGCTGCGTTTGGCCCCTTTCAGGGCCCGGGTCGTCGGCGACTCACGGTGGTCCCCCCACCCCGGCCCGAACCGCAGAGGCGCTGGGAGCCCAACGCACGCCCGCGGGCGCCGTCTGTGGAGCCCCCGGGATGGGGCGGGAACGGCCGCCCCGCCGCCTTCTAGCCGCATTTGTGTTTGAAAGCCCGGCTGCGCCCGGCCTGCGCGGGCCGGCTCTCGGGGCTTTGTACCGGAGCGGGCGTCCCGGCGCTTGCCGAAGCCGGAGTTGAAAACTTAAAAAACTTTGCCTCCGAAGACTGGTTAGAAGGAGGCTAGGGTTTTGCTGCAATGGGAGAAAGTGGAGAAAGGAATTGTTTTTTAGCCTTGCAGTCCGGAGGTTAAACGGCCCTGCTGGCCTTGACTCCTCCAATATATTTCCTGCCCCCAAATAAATAGTCTGTAAACTCCAGGAATCCTAGGAGAGCTTGACTGGTAAAAATACTCGCATCGCGCAGTCCTGCGAGCGCGTTTCTCGGGGGCTGAGAGGGAAGCGCTTTGGCTGGGAGGGTCCCGCTCCCCCCAGGCGCAGTTAGCGTGCCTGCCGCTGCGGTCTGAATTATTTTTGCAAAGCAAGACCGAGGCTGCATCTTTATGGATACCATTTTCTTTTCTCCCCTCTTTTCCCGAAACGCTACGTAATCTTTAATTACTTTATAAAAACGTTGAGGTATAAATCATCCCTGGTGGAGGGACCTTTTCATGACGAGGTGCGGCGAAATGAGTGAGCATCGGAGTCTGGTTGTTAGCAAGAGCAGAGGGGAGGCAGAATGATTTACAAACATCAAGTAAGGATTTGAGTGCTGAATTATGTTTGAGTTACAGAGCTCCCTTCCAAAGGAAATTATAAGCAGCGGACAATTGCTGTATTTCAAACCAAATCTATTCATTTCATGAGCCCTTTCTTGCTTGAGTGCTGATTTCTACTACCAGAGTGTGAGTACTGAACTAGTGGCCGCATTTCCAGCCTCTGGGCCTTTTGGGGAGGTGGGGGGCAGGGCAGGGAGACCTCCCTTTAAAAATAATCTTCGTGAAAAACCTTTCAGGCAACTTTACCCAAGGAAATGTTCATGTTTTCCACTTTTCTCCCCCCATCTTTAAACCCCTTCAACATTATACTTCCTCGCATTTAGACATCCTCAGACTAAGCGAATAAAAGATGGATGTCATAAATGATGATGGTTTGAATCTTGCTTTTGACTAAGCCTAAGATTGTGTTTGTATGAAAAATCTCTTTGCCTTTGGAGGAAGCTCTACGTTTGGCACTTTTGACCAATACGGCTAGATCCGAAAGGGCCTGAACTTTTTTCAAAGCCGTTCGAAGGCCCCACAAGTACTTGGTAGTTAGACCATTCTTCCCTTGTAATTTTAGCTTCGCACTATTAACTATTTTATCTTAAAGGACTTGGCGTTTTTCCTTTGCCTTGAAAACAGCTCACTTCGTGTCGTGGCTGTGTGGAGAAGAATACTCTATAAACAGATCAGTCTCTTTCCTAATGTTAAATAGCTATAGGAAAGAAAATAAAAAGATGTTATCCTGATTCTTTGGGATTTTTAAAAACCAGATCCTTTCATCACTTAAGTTCTAAAGTCTTCTTTTCATGCCTTTTGTGTTGTATTAAACACATCATAAAGAGCTATGATTTGTTGACTTGTTATAGGATTACCATTTGGCAAAAACACCAAGACATGCTGTTTCAAATATGTGGTCTTCCTTCTGCTTTAAATTGCACATACAAAATTGCAAGCCTTGTTCCAGACAGATAAATTGATAAAATGCTAGCTGCTGTTCGAACAAGGCAGAAGTCCTCAGCAAAAGCTCTCTGTGGTGGAGCTAAGTACATTTTGAATTGGGTGAAGCCAGATATGGGGACCCCGGCAGTTTGTGAAAAGGTAGACACAGTCCAAGCACGTACGTCCACTTTAAGACGCTTTGGGTTCCCCCATGACAAGATGACTCCTTTCCCACAAAGAAGAAACATTTCCTTATTTTTTCGGTTACTTTTCCAAAGATAACTTGTGTTCGGGCGCGAGAGACCAGAGTTATGCAGAAATCCAACCGTAACCGGCTCAGAACGAGGACTCATTCCCGCTTTCTTCCACCAGATGTTTTTTAGGTGTCCTCAGCTGGAACGCCCAGTTTGAAACTAATTAGGCCAGCAATAAACTCCTTGTATAATAAAATCGCAGGCCGTTTTGGTGCATAAGCGGGGTTCCCAGCCGCTCATGACAGATGCCTCTCTCCGGCAGAGAGAGACAGCCCATAGCTGTCAGCCGAAAATGAAGGGAGTGCAGATATCTTGTTTAGACATTTGCCCGTCTCTGTATATCCACGCACACCTTGAACAGCACGTTCCCTTCTGTAAGGCATGGGTGGTAGAGGTTGTATCTAGGTAGGGTTTTGTCTCTGCCGGGCAGGCCTCCTTACCATAAAAAGGCCCGTGGAAGAAGTTAACGGCGCAAGTACGAGGCGGTGGCCACAGGTCTGAGGTGTGTGTGTGTGTGTGTGTTTACACATGTGTGTGCAGGCTGGGTGAGAAGGCTTTCTCTCACGTGGCAAGGTAAAAACTCATCTGCTTCTCACCTAGGCACAGATAAAATGCTAGGCTGTCTGGCCTGATAGGCATTCCTTGGGGGACAGGAGAACCCCGTTCCCCAAAGATTTTTTATAAAGGGGGAATCTGCCCGCTGATGTGTTGACCTTATCTGTGGGGTTTGTGGAGGTTAAGTGGCTGGTTATTCGGTTACCTCCAAAGGCTGAACCTTCTGACTCTTGCCAAGACTAGGTTTTGTTGGTAGAAGGAATTTTTTTTTTTTTCTAGCTAGCTGCTCTCAAAAAGGAGTTGGTGGACTCTGCTCAAAAGGAATCTCTACAGAGAATTAACCCCAGAGTTGAGAAAACACAGCCTGTTGACAGAAAACACACACACACACACACTCATGCACACTCCCCACGGCGCTCTTCTCGCTCCCCACCTGCCTCCCCCATCCCCACCCCCCAAATCATAACAGCTTCCTGAATGGCCCATTCCCCACACCCCTTATTGTTGGTGGCGGTTCAAACAGTCCCAAACATACAAAACCAAAAGAAGATTCTAGTAGGGAAACAATTAGCAGAGAATTTGCTTGAGACAATGCTTCATTTTCGCTATTTGAAGATCTTAACTGGCCTAATGGTGTTTGACTAACACCTCTTCTAATCCGAGGATAAACCCCCTCCATCAGGTGGCAAATACTTGAAGTGACTGGCTCAGACCCAGTTGTCTCTGTAAATGAATCGGAGGGGGCAGGAACTTGTTCTTCATGGCATGTGATTTAAAATCAATTTCCAGGTACGAACGTACCTGCCAGGTGTATTCATGGGAGAGAGGGCCAAGGAAGCCACAGGCTTTTAAGTTTATTTTTGCTGCTCTTTCTTTCTTTCTTTCTCTTTTTTTTTTTTTTTAAGATTTTATTTATTAGAGAGAGAGCACGAGCAGGGAGGAGGGGCAGAGGGAGAAGGCGAAGCAGATTCCCCCCCCTCCCCCCGCCCCGAGCAGGGAGCCCATGCTGGACTCTATCCCAAGACCCTGGGATCATGACCTGTGCGAAAGGCAGACGCTTAACCGACTGAGCCACCCAGGCACCCTTTTTGCTGCTTTTTCTTCTTTTTTCTCGCTCTCCTCTTCCTGGTATCTTTGCCCTTTCTCTGCATTTGCAAATTCTATCCTTGTGTTTAATAGTAATGAGATGAAAATGCCTTCCCTGTATTGGACACTTGTGTACCAGACCTGAATTCTATTATTATTAATTATTATTATTATTATCCTATCCGAACTTTGTTAACAAGGGAACTGAGTCTCAAGTCAATGCCTCATGAGAGGCTGCAGAGTGAGGGAAACCAGAACCAAGGCCTTCAGACCTCTGCAGACCGTGCCTTACCCATGCGCTGTGAAAACCTTGGCCCAGAGAACATTCCTGCTCTCCTTTCCCTTGGCGAGAGATGCCAAATTAGGCTGGTCTGAAATGCATGGAACGCAATTATCTTCTGACTCTGCCCTGATGTTTGTTGTTGTTGTTGTTGTTTTAAACGGAAGAAAAATCATATTAAGTATTGAGAAAACACAAATATGAGCCTTTCTGAGACATGATATTCGTCAGGTTGTGTACGGTTCTGTAAAGGACAATGTTTATTTTCAAGGGCTAATTTGATTTGTTCCTTCGATATTATAACGCTACACATTTCAGTTCCTAAAAAGAGTCAATAAGTTTACGGGCAGTGGCAAGGCCCTAAAATGTTCCGGTAGGCGGTCCAAATCGAGTTTACTGGAAGGTGCTGGATCACGATGGGTGGGTTGTTGTTTGGGGGTGAGATTATAAACATTTGGAGAGCGAAGAATAATTTGGAACAGGTGGTCCCAAGAGTCAGGTAACTGGAATGATTTATCTTTGCCACTTTGAAGGTTAAAGGAGGACGTCAGTTCCCTGAATCCGGGACAGGCAGGCAGAGGGTCTGTGGGGGATAAGAGGGGCCCCCACTTTGGGACGGAGCCCGACAGGATGGATGAGAGGGTCTCTGCACACAGTCTGGGGTCTCTAGAAAGCGGGGCCTCTTCCCTGTTGTCACTGCCCTTGCACGATCCTGGTTTAGGGCACAGATACGCCTGCGTGCTTTTTTTGCAGGATCTGCCTCTGCGTTCAGATGTATGCAGAAATTGAAAACAGGAACTCAGATGAATAGATAGGTAGCCAAGGGAGACAGGTTTTCGTCTTACCAATTTTGAGACTGTGCACACCGTCAACTTTCTTTGCCCGAGAATGCTAATTTAGACAGGTTTCAAAATGAACGGAGGATTTAAAGGAAGTTAGAACTTATTCTGTCATTTTGTATCAGTTGTGTTGTGGCAATAACACAAAAATGTGTGTGATTTCAGGGGCATTGGGTTTTTTCCCCGCCTTTTCCCTTTTGAATAGCTAGTGAAGTTAGATTTTTAAAAATCTGTGTGTTCCCAGATGTCATGTATCTGTACGTACTGACTCACGGTCATTCCGAGGAGAATTGTCAACTCCCTGTGAATTTAGCTAGAGGAAAAGTGATAAAATCGACATTTTCCCCCCCGAAGAATGAGGAACTGGGGGGTCTGACTACTGTATGAATATAGCAACTTACTTTTGTCTCGCTTCAGCTGGATCTGTCAGTTCCCCTTTCTTTTCTATTCATCTCCCAAGAATGGTCTTTCATAACTGAAACGTACAGCATATTAGCCAAAAGACATTTTAATTTCGTAAAGAAAAATCATGCCAGAGACAGCCGAGTCTGTTTCAACCATTATTGTTCTGTAGCGTGCATACTTTGGGTTTCATGGTAAGATGTGGGTTTGCCAAGAAAGAAAATTACAGCAAGAAACTATGTTGAAAACATATACACTTCTGTTTAAGAAATGGGAAAAACACGGAAAAATTCTGCATGGTAATTGCTTTAACGTGAGTTTTAAATGTCATTGTTTGACTTATGTCAAAAAGTCCCTCTTAGCTAATTCTCACATATGCTATTACCAAATAGCTCACCTTAAAAAATGGCAATTGTTGGCCTTAACTTTGATGCTCTTTGAGGCTTTAAGAGATATCTTTAGTCCTAGTGGAAATATTCCAAATTTTTAGATTGTGCGGGCCATTTTTTTTTAAGGTTACTTAGATATCGATTTTTATTTTCTTGACCCAAAATAAGAAAACATGGGGAATTCTCAAAAGCTTTTTACAGGCTGCTATTATGACAAGAGAAGCCAAACCAACATGTATTAGGTCATGAGCTTGAAGTTGCATAAATAAGCCCTATGAAGGTCACCAAAACAGAGCGAAAACCACCAGTTCTCCTTACCTCGGCCAACTCCGCATTCCTGCTGGTAGATGTGTTTGGTTGAAGTGGACGAGGAAGGGGGCTGCAGAGCCCACGGTCAAAAGATCTCGATTTGATTTGGGTTCTGAGGATGACTGAAGACATTCTTGGGGTCAAGTGAGGTGTGGGGGGTTGGAATTCCCATCCCCCTCGGATCCTTCCCTCTCCCATCTCTGCAGAAAAAGCAGGTTCCGGCAGGGCAACCCCTTATTCCGAAGCAGAAGTCTCATTCCTGGCATTCGGATCTGCGGCAGCCAGGGGTCAAGATGTCTTTTGTTCCTTCTGGTCAGTTTCTTCACCTCCCATCCCCTTCCTGTAGGAACTTCGCGGTTAAAGTTATTTGTTGTTTCCAAAGCAATTTTTTTGTGCCTACGGACACATGTGTGTTTTTTTAGCGGGCTGTGGGGCGGGCTGTGTAAGCACGCACCTTTAGGTCTTCATTGATGGGCAGCTCCCTGAAATACATAGAGACAGAGAGAGTGTCCACTGCGTCCCCGAGTTTGGTAGCAACCTGAGTGCTGATAGAAATCCCACGCAGGGAGGAAGCCGCCTTTCAGAAGAGACAGAAAAGGGTGTCAATGCAAACAGAGTGTTTTCTTTTGCGGGTGTGTATTATTTGTCTGTATGGGGACTTTTGTTTCGGGGTGTTCTAGAAACATTTGTCTCTCCACCAAAGGTATGAATGTCCTTGGTGGGGAAGGTGGTGGACGGGAAGGAGCACAGGAGGCAGATTCCTGCACCTCTGGCCTTTTGTGTGACCAGTACAGTAGAGGGAAGTGGGGACTCGCGGCCGGGACCGGGATGGTGTCACGCGGCATGACAAGTTGTGACTTGCCGCTTCTGTTGTAAACAGAGTGTGGGCCCCATCTGGCTGGGGAAAAGAATGGAGCCGGGGAGATTATTCACTTCTGGTCTGCCACGGGCCAGAACTCTCTGGTGCTGTCCTCTTGCCACTGAGACCACGCTCCCTGGAGACTTGAATGTTGCGATGTGCAGGGAAGGAGGGGAGAAAGAATGTCTTAAACTCAGCAAATGTCTGAAACCCTCCAAATGTATTCCGCGCTGCTCTGGCATCCACAAGAAAGGCAAAGTGAGAAAAAGACGCAGAAGCAGGCTTTGGGGGGAGGGGCAAGAGAAATTGGAGGGCTCGCTAGTGGTTTGATCTTGAGTGCAGAATTTTCTGACACCTTGGGACCATGGAATGCCTTTCTGGAGTATCTTTAGGAACCTGATTTTGGAAATGTCTTTTCCTGCATCTTGGCTGTGCTTTCTTTGTGCTTATTTTTAGCAAATTAGTTTTTTGTTTGTTTTTAAGAAAACATAAGACTTTTTTTTTTTGTAATAACGAGCGGCCCATATTTATTGAACACTTACTGTTGCAGGCACTGTGCTAAGCAATCGCATTTCTGTCTCCAAATAGCCTTAGATGGAATGTGCTATTATTATTATTATTGTGTCTATTTTACGGATGCAAAACTTGAATCTCAGGGAAGTGAAATAACTTGCCCAAGGTTACATGGCTCATGTCGGAGCCAGGACTGAACTGAGTTTTGATGCCTAACCAACCACTAGGCTATCCAGGCTGCCCCCTGGTGTAATACTACCTTTCCTCTACAAGTCTGGCCTGGAGAGCCAGATTTTAAAGTTCGTCTCCATTTGTTTTGCTTGGGGGATATTAGCTGATGGTCAGGTACAAAAGTTGAGCTCAGACATGAGAGACATCTGCTGATTCTCATAGAACCTTGAGTCTGTCCCTGTAGAAATCAAAGAAGGTTTAGTGTTGGAATCTTGAAATGCTGGCCACATCTCTGCAGTTACCTGGCCTAAGCAAATTGCCTATGGCTGCTTCTGTGCTAAAATCGCAGAGTTGAGTGGTTACTACAGAGACCTCATGGCCCTTTACAGAATAAGTTTCCTGACCCCTGAGCTATTGCAATATGACAAGACAAATTTTGTTGACAAGGAAGAACATGCTCTTGCGACATTGCATAGACCATTTCACTGATTTGTGATTTATTGAGTGCCTCCTACATGCCTGATACATTGCATGGTGCTGGGGGAAAGTTAGAACGCATTCATGCTTTCATTCACTTATTCAGCAGTATTTACCGAGCTGTGTTCTAGGTGCCGGGCTAATTACTGGAGATCCAGAGGCAAAAAGGACCCGATTTTGCCCCTCCAATAGTAGGATCCTGGTGTGTCTCCACCAACATTGCACTGCCTCTTCCTCACCTTTGAGGATCCAGAGGGCAGTGATATGACTTCTTGAGCTTCCCAATACTCAAGCAGCAGGTTGGAGAAATAGACCCAGCTTTGTAGACCCTTACTCAAAGAAGCCCTGCCTAATTCAATATGAGCAGTATACTGACTGGCTTCTGTGCCTAGAACTGTGTTGTGCACTGTGACCTTCCTTCTGCTTTTGTCAAGTGGTGGTGGAGAACAGGTGGTGATGTTGGGGGCTGGGAGGAATCAGGCTTCCTGAATTTAAGCCCTGGCTCTGACCTACAGCCTAGAGATGAAGAGCATGCACCCGGGAGCGGGGCTGCTTGGATTCAAATCCCTGCTCTGTATAAACCAACGATTTAACTTTGGGCCAGTTACCAAACTTTTCTGTGCCTCGGTTTCTTCATCTGTAAAACAGAGTGGATAACTGTGTACCTTCCCCCAAAGAGTTGTGGAGATGGAGTAAATACATATAAAGTGTTTGCAACAGTGCATGGCAAACAGTAGGAATTATATCAGAGTTGGCGGCTGTATTATTTATTATTATTTACAAGCCGCATGAAACTGTGGGTTTCAGTTTTCTCTATAAAATGGAGATGCTATAATAACAACAGTAATAACTGCTTTGAAGGGCCCTTGTGAGAATTTAAATGAGGCAGTGCCCATCTACATGGACTACCCAATAGGGGAGCTCTTCTGTTCGAGCCGGCCCTTCCTGCCCTTGAGGTTATAAGGAATCACGTACTCGGTCATCGATGTCCCTTTAAGTTATTGGTCAATTGGGTCCTTTTTCAATATCAAGAGACTGTGGGGCAGTGGTTAAGAGCATAGCCCGTGAGCTCAGACAGACTTGGTCTGAGCCTCAAGCCCCCAGCTCACTAACTCTGCCATCTCGGGCTGGGGGTTGACTCTCTCAGCTTCCCAAACAGTGGAGGCCATGGTCGCTGTTCCCTGGGTGGTGGTGAGGGCTGGGAGAGGTGGCACCCATAAACCATGGAGCAGGGTGTTTGGCACATAGTAAGCACTCAGTAAATGGTAGCTTGTGTTATTATCACTCCCACTCTTTGCTGCACCTACACCCCCAGGAAAGCACAGAACATTAGTAAATTTTAATTTGAAAATAAAAGAACACATTTTAAAACTGCCAAACAGATTTAAAATAATATTCATTAAACAAAATTAAAATATTCTATTAAAGCCAGACTTTGGGCTCAGACCAAATTTTTATAACCCAAGCTTAAAGGCCAAGGAGTCCCCCAGCCACAATGGGGACATTGTGATTGAACTTGAGACTTCAACGCTGCTATTGAGCAGTCTTTGAAATGCACGTTTCCCCGTTAAAATAAAAGGGAAGTCATGGGAAGAAAAAAAATGAGGTTCTTGCTCACCCCAACAAGCCTTAATGAATCGAAAAAGAAAAACAAAAGATTTCTCATTTTTTTCTTCTGCTACTTTATCCTGCCAGAGACGCATGGCCCCCTCCTAACCCCACTTTTGAATGGTACCCGCTCAGAATGTTCCAGATCTGATATGGTCTACTAGCTGAGCTCGTCTAAATGCTGGTCTTCACCAGATTTTACAGACGATGGTGTATTGCCAACAGCTGGGGCATGGGAGCCCTAATGCCAGGGTTCACATCCCAGCTCTGTCGCTCCTAGCTGTGCCTCAGCTTCCCTATTTGCTGAATGGAGATAAAATAGCTCCTGCATCCAGCCGTGGTGAGCTCATCTAAGATTCGGGTACCCCTGTCGATGTTTAACCTGGTGCTATTACCTGGTCATTGAGACTGCCCAGACTTTTGGGACTTTGAAGAATTCAAGAGTATGGGTATGCCTTCATCTGAGAGTTGGTTTTTTTTAAGATTTTATTTATTTATTTGACAGAGCACAAGCAGGGGGAGCGGCAGGCGGAGGTTGGGGGGGAAGCAGACTTCCCGCTGAGCAGGGAGCCCAATGCAGAACTCGATTCCAGGACCCTGGGATCATGACCTGAGCTGAAGGCAGACCCTCAACCGACTGAGCCACCCAGGCGTTCCTATCTGAGAGTTTTGAATGAAAACCATCTCAGTATGCAGGGAGGGGAATGCGGAAGGGAAGAAGTGGATTTAAAAGTCTCCCACAGGAGTTTTGATGTGCCCGACACTTTGACAAAGCTTTTTTAATCCTCTCAAAACAAAATCCCATGTATTGCCATTTAACAAATAGGGAAACTGAGGCTTGGACCACTCCAGTGGCGGCTGCTCAGTGAGATTCCATTCCAAAGCACAGGCCCGTTCCACCCCACCACCTGCAGCCCTGTCTGGCATGAGCGCACAGACGATCCAGAGACTTCTCCCTGACTGACCGGTTATTTGTGTTCTATTCCTACATTTTAGTAACAACCTTCGTCCTCACCAAGCCTGAGTCCTTGTGGCTTTTTCCCTGCCTTGCCGTTGAGAATGAATGGATTCTTTCTTGAACAACAAAAAGAAAAAGTAATGGTCGTGGGCTGTGATATTCTTCTCTAGGGGACATTTTTTGAGAACCTCTGCAGTTTCTTGCCAGCCGGGGGCGGGGCGGGGCGCGGGGTGCATGACCTCATCCTCTGATCAGGCGAGGCCCTTGGCTATGATGTGGAGCCAAGAGGCAGGTTGTCAGAGGGTGGGTGGCTGTTGAAGAGGGTGTGGGATGGACTCCCCACTCTGTCACCCACCTGCTGTGTGACTTAGGGTGGAAGACTCAAGTCCTCTGAGCCTCAGACACTTCACCCAATCATGAGGCATGTGCTGTCCATATCGGATTTGTAACAGCTTCGGCCAGCCATGGGTGGGACACATTCTGCAGTTCTGAGAACAGTGTTCTTAGGTATTATGGAATTGCACACACCCTCCCCCCCGAAGTACTCCAAAAAACGAGCGAAAGTGAAGGCAACTCGTCCCTGGGAATATTCCTGACTGTTCTTCAGGAAGCTACAGTCTTGGGATTTTACACATTCGGGAAGAATCTATAATCCTCCAAAGGGCAGTCTTCCTTTTAACAGGGTATTTGTACCCTTTCCACATTGACTTAAAAGATGCACGACCTTTTTTCTTTCTTCAGAGTTCTGTCTGTATTTTATTGTGCATTTGGAAAAGATGTAACAAGCATCTCAAACCAATGGTTTCACAAGTTTTTATGACTTAAGATAAAAATGGTTTAAAACTCAAGTCCATCAGGTAATTACTAGCAAAAGTGGCACAAAGACCTGGCAGAATTCCTGAGTGATGTTTAAGAAATACCAATCCGAAGGAGTGAAATGCCCCAAATCGCAGAACCTTCCACTAGTCAGAATTATGGTTCTGCACTCCGTTCTCAGGGGGAATAAGATGAAACTAATGAGATCTCTCAAGAATGTCATTAAACTCGTCTCAGGGCACCCTAGGGTCTGGGCACATTTAGTCTGTGTCATAGATCTTCAAAAGAAGAATGACTCGCCTTTAAATGAATATCATCTTAATAAAAATGACCTCTGAGTGCTGACTCCATGCTGGGATCTGTTCTGAATGAGTATAGGTATCAACTCATTATTCCTTACAACAATTCTATGAAGGAAGTGCTATAATGATTTCCATTTTAGATGAGGAAAGTAAGGCACAGAGAGGTTAAGTGACTTGTTCAAGGTCACACAACGTATAAGAAGCAGAGCCAGGCTTTTTATGCAGGAGTATGGTTCTAGAGGTTGTCTTCATAACTCCTGCACTCCCCTGCCTCTGTAACTGCCATAGAAAGAATCAAACTTACCTTCTTTTTGACTTTACTTAACTGGACAATTCATTAATTCCAGACAGGCATGGGAGGGAAGCAGGGCATGTTAGGCTTAGCTATAATTTTTATATCTTTTCGTGTATTCTGTGGCTTCAGGTGCAGCATAACGCACCTGAGCTGGACTGTCGAGGTTCAGATCCAGAGTTTACTCCTTACTAGCCTCATGACCTTGGGTTCACATAACTTGTTCTGGTCTGTTTCCTCATTCATGAAGCGAGTCCACATCCCGAGTAAACAGCTCTCACCTGCAGAGAACACCAAAGACACGGCCCGTGATGGTTAAATGCTGTTGATTACCCCTTGAGGGGCAAGTAACTCTAGAAATCCTGTCTCCCCATGGGGCACAAGCACTTTGGTGTGGCCCGGAGTGGGAGACGAGGGGAAGGTGCCTAGGACGTGAGGCTCGAGCTGGCAAGTGTCTCAGGTTTTTCCAGAGGACTTCGGACGGAGCCTCAGACACTGGCTTTCCTCATCCCCACGTGAGATTCTGCCAGGACGAGTCCTCGGCTGGTGGCCTGGCGGTCAGAGCCGTCTGGGATTAGAATATGCACGGGTGAGGAGACCGTTCGTGGCCGAGCAGAGACCCCGGGCCTGCAAGCTCCAATGCCAACATAGGCTCTCACTTGAGGATCTTCATCTTTCTTCTTGCCCCCTTTCTTCTCCAGTGGACAATGCCTTTTGCTCCAGAAGGGTCTGCCCGGTCTTCAGTGACCAGGTGGGCAGACTTCATGGGGTTGGCTCCTTTCACTTTCCCTCTCCACCTTACTCCCCCCCCACCTCTGCCTCCCTTTACCCTTCAATATGGAAAACCGAAATTTTTTCTTCATTCATTCATTCATTCATTCATTCCAAAATATGTAGAGAGCACCAGCTGTGTACCAGGAACTACTCTGGACACGGGGAATATAGTAGAGAACAAAAAAAAAAAATCAAAGTCTACTTACTCCTTCATGGAGCTGCCATTATGTGGAGAAAGACCAAAAATAAACACCCAAATATGTAAAGTACACAGAATGTCAGATGGTGAGACGTCTGTGGGGAAAAATCAAGAGAAGGTAGATAGAGGGTGCCCCGGGGTGCGGATGGATCCCCACAGCCTCTGCGCCCAGCACTGAAGGAATGAGGGAGCTCTGCTGTCTGTGGAAGAACATTCTCGAGAGAAGAAACAGCAAGCACAAAGCCTTGAGATGGGAGCTGCCTGGAAGCCAGTGTGGCTGGAGCCCATGAGAGAGGGGTGGGGGCAGATGAGGTCACGGTGGAGGGACCCTATCGGGTGGGGTCCTGCTCAGAATCCAGCAGCCATTCTCTGTCAATCAGGCTAGTCCAAAATCAAAATTAGTATCATTTTTGAATGATTTAAAAAAATACACAGGACCTAGGAGCCCTTGCAGCCCTTTCTTTTACTTAAGCCAACCCGGATCCTGATGTGGCCCTCCTTCAGGGCTCCCCCCTTTTCCCTCTTCCATGAAGAGGCTCAATCAGTTAAGCGTCTGCCTTCAGCTCAGGTCATGATCCCAGGGTCCTGGGATCGAGTCCCATGTTGGGCTCCCTGCTCGGCAGGGAGTCTGCTTTGCTCTCTCCCTCTGCTCCTCCCCCTGCTTGTGCTCTCTCTCTCTCTTTTAAAGATAAATAAAATCTTTAAAAACAAAAACACACGGGACCTAAATTTGAAACCACTAATTGCAAACTCCCAATACCCAAAGTGGCCACACAGGTGATGAAGTTAATGAAATGGGCATGGTAACTAGCTGGGAGGAGTGGGGCTCTCTATTGCCAGGTATTCTGATCTTTCAAAAGACAATGAAATCTGGATTTTAGGAGACACGCCCTGAGTTTTAAGTCACCACGAGAAACCAGCAGAACACTCATCAGGCTGCTGGTCTGTGACTCCTCTCCCAAGCACCGCCCTAGACCTTGGGAATCTCCTTTCCGTGAAAAGCCACGAAGGCTTTATCTTGCTGCCTCTTTTCTTTTTACCAATTCCCTACCAGAAGGATGCCAAGAGATGCTCGAAATTGTTTCCAGGAAAAAGTAGGCCTCGAATCTCATGGGAACAGAGGGCTGAGACTTCTTCCAAGGAGCAATCAGCTTGCTTCATTTTTATGTCTTTCTCAGGATGTTTTCCTGCTCATCCCTCATTGTGGGTAATGACAACGTGGTCCAAATCTGTCCTCCTTCGGGTTTTCATTAGTTTCCTGATGATTATTATTTTGTCATCTGGGGTTGATTTAGGAGTGGTGAAATGTTTGCAGGTTTCATAATGGTTGTCAGCCACTGTTTAGAATGGCAAGGAACTTCTTGTGTTGCTCACATTGCAGGGACAGGGGTGGTAGTTTCCAATGGCTACAGACATGGAAGAGGGAAAAGGGGGGAGCCCTGAAGGAGGGCCACATCAGGAGATTGGAAGTTGAGTCAGTAGGTTGGGGCAGCAGGGGTGCGAGAGTCAGGAGAGCTCACCATTGAATTCATAGTGTCCCTTCTTCACCCCAAAGCCAGAGTTAAGCAGAAATCGGGCCAGGGGGCCACATGGCTGTTGAGACTGTTCTGATGTAAGTAACAGAAAATTTCCGGGTTGGCTTAAGTAAAAGAAAGTTGATTGACTTGGGGAAATGAAAAGTTCTGGGGAGTACTGGTTTCAGGTATGGCTGGATCAAGAACTCAAATGTAGGGCGCCTGGGTGGCTCAGTTGGTTAAGCGACTGCTT
>NC_138378.1:12474598-12496594 GCF_054177405.1 Leptonychotes weddellii | reverse complement strand
CCTGCTCAGGTAGGGCCTGCTAAGGCATGTGGATCAGTCACAATCTTAGTTGCAAATAACAGAATCCGATTTAGCTACTTTAAACAGAAGTGGAAGAAGGGCCAAGGGAAAGGCATGGTGGCCACATAATCCCTGGACTACACCTGGGGGCTGCTCCAGTGGACAGTGATCCTGCACGTCCCCTAGCAATTAGCATCACTTACCACACGAGGTCCCGGACTCTAGAGACCCTTCCTTGACCCTGGCAAGGATGTGGCTGCTGGAGCATCTGCCCTTTCTGCTTCTGGAAGCGATTTGCCTTTGCCACCATGGGGATGGATTCTGCATAACCCATCACCTCCCTTGGGTCATCGGCCTTTAATCTAAGATTCAGGAGGATGAGTCTGATTGGTGGGTGTCAGGTCCCATGTCTGCATCCTAGTTGCAAAGGAGGCTGAGAAAGCAGGTTTCTGGCATCCACCATGGGGAGCTCGGGCCTATAATGTCGGAATTCCCCCAAATGGGAGGAGTGTTCAAAGGTAGTGCTAGCCAGCAAGAGAGCTAGTTGTCCACGTCACATAGCAAAGAGTTTGAACATCACCTGTGAGCCCCAGGGCACCTCCGAAAGATTCAAAGCAGAAAGTGCAGTGGTCAGACTTTTGGAGGGGACAGAAGAGAGAGAGAGGGACAGTTGGAGGCTGTGGATCAGGCCAGCAATACATGAGAGTGTGTCCTAGACTAGGTATTGGCGCAGGGATGGAGAGGAGGGATGGATGAAAGAGAAATCTCCAAGATGGAGTCTCCCTCTGATTGCAGAAATGAGAGGGAGTCAGGGAAAGGCAAATGATCAGATTTAGGAACAAAAGAGAGCTAGGAGGTCAGAGAGTCTTTAAGAAGTGGGGTTATGGAGGTGGGGGCTGTGGTCTGGATTCTGTACACCAGCATGTGGTGCTTCCAGCTGCCTGAGGATGGGAACTGCTCCTTCACCTGCAAGTTAAATCACGTGGCTCAGACTCTGCCTGTCTTAGGAGTAATCGGGATGGTGGTTAAGACCCTGCAGCCCAGTGCTTGTGTTTAAGTTCCAATGCTACTCAGCTGGGTAAGTTGTTTAGACCATCTATCTCCCCAGTTGCAAAGAGAAACCAGTTAACTGGGCTCTTCTGGACCGACCATTTCAGGCCAGGCCCAGAGAGACTGCCGAGGTTTGGAGTTAGCTGACATTTCCTTCTTCTTCCTTTGGTAACTTGCCTTGATTTCCCTTTGAGGAGCCCCTCACCCGCTGTGAGGCAGCATGCTTTTGCCTCTGTTCTATTTCTGTTGTGCTGTTTCGTTATTTTGAAATACGAAATAATGTGGGCTTTGCACAACAGTACAGCATTGTCATATTTCGTTATTTTATCTGTTACCGTATAGTTTCGGGATGTGTTTCCACAGCTCTCTCTGCTCCTGGACTGTGAGTTGGCAGTCCAGATCCACTCCACCTTCTTAACATAAAAGCATTTCGAACGTCCTTTTGGGAAACACTCCTCCCCCATTCTCTGTCCACCTGGATGGGACGGGGCTGACTCCCATCCCCCCAAATCAGGGGCTGACATGTGATTCAGATCTGGCCAAGGAGCGTTCAGCAACACACTGGTGATGGTGATTGGTCCAGGGATGGCACGTGACCCAGGCTGGGCCAATCAGAATAATTCCTGGATTATAGCTGGTACTATTGGGGAAAAAATACGGTAGTACCCACCGCCCCCCTCCAGACTCTTAATCCTCAGTTTGAGTTTCCTGGGGTTCAGGTCCCTGCTATCAACCAGTGGGAAAGCAGATGATTCTCTTTCTGATTAGCAGCAGGTCAGTAGTAGCCTAACGTTATATCACAACACCTAACGGCATTTACATCACTTTATCTAATTGAGTGGCATTTTGTCAGCTCACATCATCCCAAGAAGGGTGAGTACAGGGCAATAAGATATTTAGAGAGAGAGACCACATTCATATAACTTTTATTATGGTATACTGTTATAGTTGTTCTATTTTATTATTAGTTGTTAATCTCTTACTGTGTCGAATTTATAAGTTCAACTTTATCATAAGTACGTGTGTTTAGGAAAAAAACAGTCTATACAGGGGTCAATGCTATCTGTGGTTTTAGGCATCCATTGAGGGTCTTGGAACGGATCACCCCGTGGATAAGGGGGGACTGTTGGACTGTCTTACCACTGGGGTTGGAAAGCTGGCAGAGTGTCGGGCTGAATGCACCAAGGATTATCTTTGCCAACAACTTGGGGGAGAGAATGCTTGAGAATGAAGCCAACATGGAGGAAAGAAAAATGAGGGCGGGGGGCGGGTAATGACTTTATTACTTTTAAATCCCTTGATCAAGCTGTGTCTGAAGCTAGCTACTGCTAAGGTCCAGTTATTTGAGTCGATAAGTTTCCCTTTTTACTTAAACCAATTGGAGCTAAATTTCCTGTCATTTGCAACGGAAAGGGTTCTGACTAATACATGAATCTTCCAGAGAAAGAGAATGATTTACTGTAAAGTCTTACCACAGAAACTAATTTGTTTGCAGCAGAAGTTTGCTATGAGAAAGCAGGGCTGATATTCTTAGAAGTCAGAGTGCTTTGCTTTTTGCCCTCTCTTTGTAAGGGGTGGAGCAGTGAAAATTCTAGCTTTCCTACCTTCCATAATGGCTGTCCCAAGGAAGCTCAAGTCCCAGGTCCACTTATTATTTCTGGGACCTTAACCTCTCTGTTTCCTCATCTGTAGAATGGATATATTATTAAGACGCAAAGTTTGAGAGGAGAGTAAAATAAGATAATGTATGTTAAGCATAGGGACAGTCCTGGGTATATGCTAAGTGTTTAATAAAACTTAGCCATTCGTAATTATTATTAGATGAAAAATCTGTGTGCCCAATGTTGTGCCAGGATCTGAGAGAAGATACACAGGAAGAATGATATGCTCACCCCACTATCTCAGAAATCTTTATAGTGGAGAAAAGGTTTGATCTGGTCTTTCAAGGATTCACCCAAATTTAAAAACATAAATAAACAGAGGGCTTCCTAGACAGAATGGGCAGAAACACACATCAACACTAGTAATAGGTAACATTTATTGACCACCAGCTGTTTACCAGGAGTGGTTGTAAGTGCTTTTGTCGTGTCAACTTGTATGAGATGCCTAAGGGCCCTTGAAGTGGGCACTGTGATAAACTGTTTTACATATGAGAACACAGAAACACAGAGAGGTGAAATCATCCACCCTCCCACCTGCAATCACTTGGGTCCGAGGTTGTGACCCAGGACTGAATCCCCCATGGGGTATCTGGATCCAGAGCCCACACTCTTTTTTTTTTTTTTCTTAAGATTTTATTTATTTGACAGAGAGAGCACAAGCAGAGGGAGAGAGAGGGAGAAGCAGGTTCCCTGCTGAGCAAGGAGCCCGATGTGGGACTCGATCCCAGGACCCTGGGATCATGACCTGGGCCGAAGGCAGCCGCTTAACCGACTGAGCCACCCAGGCGTCCCCAGAGCCCACACTCTTAACCATTCTGCTGATACTACTATTACTAATAAAATAAATAAATAAAAATAACAGAGAACATTAGTTATTGAGGTCACGCAGCTTAAGGCACAGGGACAAAACTCAAAAGGTGATAAGGGTGTAAAAGAAAAGGCACAAAGATCTGGCCCTCGAGGGGTTAAACACTTTGTTCTGTGATCTCTGATCATGGCACGGACCAAGTGAAGGACTCTGGGAGGGGAAGGCGACAGGCAGCTGCTGACGTGCGGAGCGGTGGCCAGCTGTCTCCCACTGACCAGGCCTCTCCCGGGCGAGGCCCCAACAGCTGTGGGAGCGGAATGGCGCCTGGCGGCTCCAGTGGCCTGCAGAGTGAGCCAGTGACCCTGAGGTGAAAGATGGGCCTGCCGGCCCTGCAGCCCCCCGACTCGCCATCTGTCTCACCACCTGGAAGTGCCACTTCTCATTGTTCCCTTTGGTGTAAACGGGGGAGCAGCATCAGGGTAAACAAGAGGAGCGGTGTAAGGCACCCTGATCTTTCAAAAGCCTGGAGCCTGCTGTCCACCAAGGTGTATTTGGTGGAGAAGGCTGGCCGGGGCACCAGCAAGGAGAGCAGCGTGCCGGATGGGGCGGTGGGACGAGCTGGGCCTTGCAGTCCCACGGGCCCAGGTTCAGATCCAGGCTCTGCCGCTAAGAGCTATACCTGCCTTCAGGCAGGCCACCCCCGTATCATGTATGTCTTCTGTAAAGTGGTGCAGAGACTCCAAGGAGGGACTGGAAGGATTTAATGAGACGATGAGGTTGTGCGCAAGGTCTAGAACCAGACTTGCAGGTTTATATCTGGGCTCTGTCCCGTCCCCCACTCCCCACCCCCCTTCTTAGCTGTGTGGCCTGGGCAGGCTCTTTAATTTTTCTGGAGCTCAGTTTCTAAATCCCTTAAATAGGGAGATAATATCTATCTCCCAGGGCTGTGGTGCGAAAGTAAATGCATTACAGTGCATAAAGCATCTAGAACACTTCAGTAAGCACTGTTAAGAGAGGTGGTTTAGCATGGTGGTTAAGAGAACAGGCTCTGCCACCTACCAGCTGTGTGACCTGGAACAAGTTACTTCCCCTCTCTGTGCCTCAGTTTCCTCATTTGTAACATGGGGAGGCTCATAGCCCCTGCCTCAAAAACTTGCCATAAGGATTAGATGAAATGTTATAAAAGCCTTTGGAGCTTAGTGGTAAGTACATGGTAGACGTTGCCTCTTAATGTTATGAAGGTGTTTGTTGATCTTAAAGTGGTTGTCACTAGAGTTATTGTTAACATTCTTTGTAGAACATTCCTCCCCAAGGAGGGGGCAGTGGACAGTCTGAGGAAAGGCACCATTTTGTAACAGAAAGACCCTCTTAGAGAAAAGATGGGGAATGGGGCAAAGGGCCCACTGACATTTGGGGACATTTTTTGTGTAGTCAAGAGAATTTAAGAGTTGAGTTCATCCAGCTCCAAACTGGGATATCTCAAAGGGTTCCAGCAACTAGCTGCACGGCCTTGAAGGCACACTCATACGGCCAAGCCAGGCTCCAGGGTGAGACTTGCTGGGTTCATGTCCCTTCTCTGACACTAGCTGTGGGACTTTGGGCACGAACAAGTTGTTTAACCTCCCCATGCTGGGTTCCCCCATCTGTAAGACGAGGACTCCAACAGACCTGCTTCCCAGGGAGGATTCTGTGAGTTAGTCCACAGAGAGCAGTGGTTCCCAGTCATGGGGGACTTCGCCCCCCAGGGGACATTTAGCAGTGTCTGCAGATGTTTGTGTCACAGCTGGGGGGGAGGATGCTTCAGCATCTGGTGGGTAAAGGCCAGGGATGCTGCTGAACATCCTACAGTGCCCAGGACAGCCCCACAACAGAGAACGACCCAGCGCCAAATGTCAGTAGTGCCAACAGGAATCCTGACTTATATATGGGCCTTAGCACAGCGTCAGTAAATAGTTGGTGCTCCTGTTTGTTGAATGACTGAATGAACTTGCTCTCGCCAAGGCTCACCTTCTCCTGGCACGGAGAGAATATGTATACGTATGTATAAGGCATGTGTGCATACATACGTGTATCTGTCTATACATACACACACTATACACACAGACACACACACACATATACATATATCTCACAGATCCATCATGAGATTCAAGGAGAGAAATCCATGGATGTGCCCAGCCGGAGGCATGGCCCTCTGCGGGCCGGGTAGCTGTTGTCGCTGTGGAATGAATGTTGCTGTCGGTTGGTGGGGGGGCACAGAGAGTCCAGATCCGAGATCCGGGCAGGAGGGCTCACACTGGAAGCCAGCTTGCCTGAGCTCGGCATGAATTTCTTCTTGTTCAAACTGTTTTCTCCCCGAAGGATTTCAGGGGTGACACGTACACCAACAAACGAGGATGGTGGCACAGTGCGCCGAAGGAAGCTAGAGCTGTTTTGGTCGCTGGTGTTCTCCCTCCCCGCTAATTTCTGAAGCTCTAAGAATTTTAAGGGAAACTTAATCCACACGTTGTTGCCTCCTGTGCACGTAATTCATCTAAATGCCTTTCTGTAACAGAACCTCTCTGTGGCTTGAAGCCCTCCCTGTACTTTTATTTTTGATTTTTTCTTCTTTCTCTTTCTGTCTCCTGCTCCCCGCCCCCACCTCCGCCCCGCGTCTCTCTCTTTTCTTGCTCATTATAAAGATGCGTTTTCTCTCAAGTCCAGGAAGTTGGCTTGTGCCAAAAACAAACAGGGTGGACGCTGAAAGCTCCCGGGGTGAGTGAGCTTGGAGGCTCCAAACGCTGGGCCCTGAGCAGCTTTCTGACCAGACGCCTCCTCCCTGTTCTGTCTTCTCTAGCTGGCCCTGGGGAGCCTCGGGGACGGCTGCAGGGGTGTGGCCAGAGATGCTTACTCCCGCCCTGAGGACGGGTCAGGTCTGGGGACAAGATGCGCAAGGTGGCATCTCTGATTCTGCAGCGGGTCTGTAGGGGCGGCTCGAGCTTCAGGCCACTTGCGGCCTGGGTTTCCTCATCTGGGCTCTGGGGGAGCGAGGGGCTGTTCAGATGTAGGGGTGAAGAGCCTGTGAGGTGAGGGGCACAGAGTGTGTGTCGGGTACCGGGCACTGCACAGCCAGGGCTTGGGGCTTGCCAACCACTGACACCACTGCCTCTTCGGGGCACCTTCGGAACCTCGCGTCTTCCTCTCCTAGGTGGGGAGAAACCTACAGCGTCGGTGGGAAGATCCAAGCAGCTCTTTGCTAAGGGCTCCCAGTAGGATCTGGCGTGTAAGTAGGGCTCAGAACCGTTCGTTATGTTTGTGCCTTGTCCTGCTTTGTTTGGGCTGCTAGAACCAGTGACCATCAGCTGGGTGGCCAAGACAACAAACACCTATTTCTCCCAGTTCTGGAGGCTGGAAGGTCCAAGATCAAGGCGCCAGCAGACTTGGTGTCTGGTGAAAGCCTTCTTCCTAGTTCTCCCCGCGTCCTCACATAGCGAAAGGGCGAGTGAGCTCCCTGGGGCCTCTTGTAAGAGCACTAATCCCATTTGTGAGGGCTCCACCCTCATAAGCTCATCACCCTCCTCCCCCCCGAAGGCCTTGCCTCCAGATACCCCCTACCAGGGAGTAGGCTTCCACAGACAGATTTTGGGGGGACACAAACATTCAGACTATAGCATGTCTCAGACCTTCCCTAACTCCTGCCTCCGTGTCGTGAGAAGAGGTATCAGCTCAGGAAGGAGGGCAGGAGAAAAGGTAAAGATGCTCCATTTACCGTGTCCTGCCAGCTCATTTGGTTCTTGAAAAAGAACGTGCCTCCTGCCATTAGCAGTGGGAAGTTCCTCCCTTTCTCTGGGTGCCTTAGCCTCTCTGGACCCCAGTTTACTCCTCTGTATAATGGGGATAATTATAGTATCTGCACTCTGAGGGTATTGGGGATTAAAGGAGATGTCCTATGTAAAGAGCCTAGAACAGTGTCTGCCATTTCTTAAGTGCTGCTGGAGAGTTGGCCACATTGAGCCAGGGTGGCGGGATGCTCATCAACTGCCTGATGGACTTTTTAAAAGTTCAAGTTCCCCGTCTTTAACCAGCTTCCAACATCTCTGAGAGTTCAGCCACCTCTCCTATGCCTCGGTGCTTCTGTTCTGTAGAAGGAGAAGGATGCAGCACGCCGTCTACCAAGTTCCCACAGACGCACCGTGGGGCATTTTGCAAGCCTGGGAGCCCTGCCGAAGCACAAGCTGCCATGAGTGCTGTTACCATACTCCACATTCTCCGGGGCTCTTTGGGGAAGTGGGAAACTTGGATTTGTGTAGACATTTCATGACGCGACTCTGGTTATTGTCAGGGCATTTGATGGTTTTGGACGAGGCCTGCCTTTCACCTCTGTGGCCTGCTGGGCCCTTCTGGGTGTGTTGCAGGAAGGGAATGCATCATTGCTCCTATTTGCTGAGTCAGCTTTTGCAGCAAGCTCTTGATATGACAGTTGTGTGTTTTGGTTTAGCTTTCCGACCTTCTGCAGGCTTCGCTGCAGAGGGTGGAGGTGCTGAGACAATCGGAGCAAACCTTTGGCTGCCAACAGTGGGCCTGGCGAGGTCTCCCTTTGAGGAGACTCTGAGCTGTCCTACTCTGGCTTGCAGCTCAGCGCTTGGGGTCTTGTGTGCCAGGACTGAGGGCCCAGAAGACCCTGAGCACTGAGGGTCTCAAGAATAAGCGTTGACCTTGGGATCTGGGTCCTGTTTCCCAGTGGAGGTTAGTCTCCATCCCCAAGGTTGTTTGTCTCTGGAGCCTGCCTATATTTGAACTTCTTCCTCCTCTGGACCTCGCCCATTGGGTCCCAGTAGGACCCTCTGCTAAGATGGGCCATCAGTGGGGAAGGCTGCTCTCTCCTTACTTCTAAGCTCAAAACCCTGGGAGGTCTTGCCTTTGGAGACAGGGTGCGTGGCTTTGTGTTTTATTACTATTTATTGTTCTTGTTATTTTAACATTTATGGAGCACGTCTTAGCTGTGAACTCATTTCTTGAGCGTCACTGTGGTCAAAATCTCTCCAGGGTGCAGGGCCAGGGGTTACTTTGATTCGTTTTTGGCTTTTGCCCTATTTACTTTATTAAAAATATCATTCTGCTTGGGGCTCCCTTTGTTCTAAAGACTTTTCTGGATATGGCCCTGGGTCCACCCTAAGCCCCTAAACACCATTGTTTGAACGTGAGCCGGGGCACGCATGAGCAAACATTTTCTGTAGAGAGCAAGATAGTAAAATTTTAGGCTTTGCACTCTAATGGTCTCTGTGGCAACTACTTAGCTGCATTGTCATTGCAAGAAAGCAGCCACAGGAAACCAGTAATTGAATAAAACTTTATTTATGAAAGCAGATGGCAGCCGGAATTTGGCCCATGGCCATAGTTTACTGACCCTAACGTAGATGATGGCAGCTTTGTTCTTCTAATGGGAATTCATCTTCGGTTCTTCCATGGATCTAAAATGTAAGTCATTCTTACATTTTAGCCTGATTCTACCTCATTGTTTGATCCCCTAGAGCAGGGGTCAGCCAACTGTGGCCCACAGGTCAAATCTGGCCACCTGCCTATTTTGTCAATAAAGTTTTATTGGAACATGGCCATACCCACTGACTTCTGTACCATCTGTGGCTACTCCCCCCCCCCCCCCACATCAGCAGAGTTGAGTAGTTGTAACAGAGACCTCTTGGCCCCCATAACCTAAAATATTTACTGTCTGGCCCTTCACAGAAAATGTCCCTCGCTCTAGAGAGTTGGAGAATGGCTGGAAAGCACCCTTTTTCTTTTTTACATACACAAAGTGTACAAACTAACCCCTTCAAACTCCTGTCCTTAGGCCTTTTCTCCCAAGTTCTCTCATCTAGTCCTCCAGATATTTTAGATGTTCTTTTCTGGACACTAAGCTTTTTCCACTGCTTTTAAACACTTTTGACCAGGATTCTCAGAAACATATTTACGATAACCTTGTAATAACATAAAAAAGGAAAACAACACATACGCTCAGAAGACACACCCCACCTCCAGCACGACACAAAGCACACATATAAGTAAAAGTTGCAGGAAACAATATTTACTTGTACTACATGCAGTACACTCTCATGTTTTCCATTAATATCAGTCAGGATAGGCTTGACTCCGCTGTAGTAACAAATCACCCCAAATCTGAGTAACTTTAAGTCAACAGACATTTATTTATTGGTTCTGCTCCGTGTTCTTCCTGGGTCTTCTGGAGACTCTGAAGCTACAGAATATCACACATTGGCTCTCCAAGAGTCTGTCCAGAAGGATCACTTGTCATTTCCTTTATTTTTTTGTTTTTGTTTTTATTCTTATGTTAATCCCCATACATTACATCATTAGTTCTAGATGAAGTGTTCCATGATTCATTGTTCGTGTGTCATTTCCTTTAATACTTCTTTGGCCAAAGCAACTCATATGACCATAACTTGAAACAGGGTGAAAAAGTGGAGTCCTACTGTGGACCCAAAAGATGAACCAGAAATATTTGGTGAATAGCATTCATAACTACCATATTATTTATCCCATAGATAAGGTTTTAAATTGCTGTTGGCACTTGAGACCCTGTTTTTAAGGGTTAAGGCCTTAGACTGGAAGTGTACTATAATATGCTTTATAAGGTGATACCAAAAACATACATGACCCTGCTTCTTTTATGGAAAAATCTGAAGTTAATGGGCGAAATTGAGGAGTAGGGAGGGCTTGACACTTTAGAAACTGTCCTGCTGAGTACGGGAATAAGTCAGGGCAAACATCACAATCTAGACTTTCAGTGACATGTGGCAGAAAACCCAATTCAAACTGGGCTAGCAAGTAAATGGAACTTCCAGTCTCAAGGAACTGAGAGTCCAGGGCTAGGGCTCGAGTTCAGGTATAGCTGGATCAGGGCTCAGGCAATGCAGTAGGATTTCCGTTGCTTTCTGGCTCTTAAATTGGCTTTGTTCTCCACTTTTTTCGGCTTGATCTTCAGACTGCAATGGAGAGACGGTGTGCGTGTCAGGCACTGACAGGGTGCTCAGCAAATATTTATCGGATGAATGGGTTGCTTATGATTGGCTTAAACGGTTGATACTTTCAAGTGTGAAGTTGATACCCACTTTAAGACCTCTGTGCATTTGTATGTGTCCCCCAGAGAAGTTAAAAGTGAAACACAGGGCTTTGCTTGCAACTTCGGGCTGTACCGCTTATTCACCATGTGGCTTTGGGCGAGGGTCTCCAACTCTGTTTGCCTCCATTCTGCATCTGCGCAGCGGAAGCTCCTCATGGAGTTGCCAGGACATCCAAATGAGGTCATAGCAGTATTTACCATCTACTGATGGCTCACTGAGAGTCAAGCATTTTCCTAAGAGATGTACACGTATTTACCGAATCCTCACAACCACCCAGTGAATTATGTACTCACATGACACACGAAAGCGTGACAGAGAGGCTGAGAGGCTTGTGTAAGGTGAGTGCCAGAGTCGGGGTGTGCACCTAGCAGTCTGATCCCAGAGCCCGTGCTTTTCTCCATTATGGGTGCAAAGTGCTTAACACAATGCCTGGCACAGAGCAAGCCCTCAGTAATTGAAATATAGTCATCAATGTATGCTCGTTTGAAGATGAGGGTGAGAAATGGAGAAGCTATGCACAAAGGAGAGGTGAAGCCCAGTTCCCACCACAGGCTGCGCGCCCCCCCCCCACCCCGAACCACTACCCAGAGCTCTTCTTCTGAAGGCCAGAGAGCCCACAGAGTGGGGCCCAGCCCTGTCTGTCCAGCCCCACTGACCCCCCTGCAGCAGGCCGTCCCCACATTTACCCTGCAGGAACCTCACGCTAGGTTAGCCCTGCTGGGGTGGACACAGGGCATCCTAAGGCTTTTATGGAAGAGGTTGCATTCCCAGTTATTTTAAGATGCAGAACTTCAGACATGTCCCCAGGGGAATGAAGGTAAAGGAGTCACTCTGTGTCTCTGTGTACAGAAAATGAGATTTCATCGATATTTCTGATTCGTTCTATTTCAGTTTTGCACAACTCATATCATTCCATCTTCAAGTGTCCTCCCTCTAAGAAACCCAATGTTTGAAGGCCTGGAACTTTATTTTTAAAAAATGTTTTAACACCGTTATTTCTAATATTAAAACTTGGAAAAAGCAGAGAGATAGTTGAGTAATCATAATAGCTTAATGTTTGTCTAATGGTAATGTGCCTCTATTTTATGCTTTATGTGTACTTATTCATTTAATCTTCATGACAACCCTCCGAGGCAGGTTTACTCTTAACCCTGTGTTACACATGGGGAAACTGAGGTCCCTCAGTAACTTCCCTTAAGCTAACGCAGCTAGTAGGAGGGGCCAGAAGCTGTGTCAGCAGCCACCACACTATGTTAATCCAGTTGTGATACCTGACCCTAAGAAATATGATACTATCATAGGTAGTGTGTGTAAAAAATCTTGAAATGTGTTCCCCCATCCCTTTTGCCCTCACCCACCACACTCCAGCTGCTCTGTTATGCTTTCCATTCCTTAGACACGCCTGGCTCATTTCCACCTCAGGGCCTTTGCACATCCTGCCCCGCCTGGTTGCTCTTCCCTTCCTTCTCATCACATCACTTGTTAGCCCACATCAAGTATTGGCTCAAATGTCACCACTCGAAGAGGCCATCCCTGGTCATCCTGTCTAGAATAGTTGTGTGCCCCCCCACACACACACTTATTGTCTCTCTCCCCCGTTAGAATGTCAACTCCAGGAGCACTAGGACTTTGTTTTGTTTACTGTTCCATCCCCCAAACCTCGAACAATGCTGGGCACATAGTAAAAGTTCAGTTAATACTGTGGAAGGAGGGAAAAAGAGAAAGAGAGAGGGAGGAAGGAAGGAGAACAACTAAAAAAATAAAATCTGTAAATTTAGGAGCTTACAGTAAAGGAGCCATCCCGCACCCCACACAGCTGTGTTTCTCTCTAAACCCCAACTTATTTTGACTTGTGGTTTATAGACAAAAGACTTGTGTAGCAAACAGGCTCTGGGCAGCTAGCTCCCTCTGAGGGAACACATTCATGTGATTTTTATGCTGCCTTTCTCCAGAAATACCATGCTGATGAGTGGCTGGTGTTAACACAACAGCAATCGCATAAACAGATGCTCCTCCTGCCGAACTGGTAAGCAACTGAAGATACTCTTACGTTTCTTGGTGGTGTTCCCCTAATGCCACCTCATCCTCCCTGTGGTCTCCTTCTCAGCCTGGAGCAGAGCTGAGTTCAAATCAACCATTTCACAGGGCAGTGGGCTCTGACGACACTAGGTTCTTACTATGAGGTGTGCACCATGCCAAGGGGAGGCTGGACTGTGGTCTGCGGGCCACGCATTTTTGGCAGAGGACTTATTCTAGGTTCTTTTGTTTGTTTGCCTTGATTTGGGGGTGAGGAAGAAGCAAGAACAATACCTTTGATGATTCTAAAGGTCAGACTAGAATGTCAGCACGTCCTGTGGGCATTTTCTCAGCCCAGGTGTTTGCTGGGTGAGCAGAGGGTGGGCTTTGCCTTTTATTTTCTCTTCTTGTCATTCTTTGTTGCATTATTCATTTTCTTCAATGCTTCTTCATGCAGTCATTATACATTTAATGAGCACCTACTGTTTGCCAGCAAGGCCCCAGCCTGGCATTTCAAGAAACTTAAGAGGTATAAGAACCACCCTCAACAAATTCCACATCACCAGCAACCCTTACATTCTTTCAGATTCAAATTTCTTGCGACTTTTTTCTTTCTTCATTGGTTTTATTTTGAATTGCAGAAGAAATTAACATGTGCATCATGAACCATTAAGATGACACTGACATATATAAAGTAAAGAGTGGGCATTCCCATGTTCCCTCTTCTTTTTTTTTTTTTTTAAAGATTTTATTTATTTATTTGACAGAGAGAGGCACAGCGAGAGAGGGAACACAAGCAAGGGGAATGGGAGAGGGAGAAGCAGGCTTCCCGCGGAGCAGGGAGCCCGATGCGGGGCTCGATCCCAGGACCCTGGGATCATGACCTGAGCTGAAGGCAGACGCTTAACACCTGAGCTACCCAGGCGCCGCCCCCCCCCCATGTTCCCTCTTCTAACACAAGCACCATTCATTATTGGATGGGTGCTCCTGCAGATGTGGTTTAATATGTATGGAAATTATCCTACACGTTCATATGGTTTTCTTTTCACAAAAGTAGACCAGACTTTATGTACCACAACTTACTGTGCATCCTAACTTACCCGTTATGATACCTGACCCTAAGGAATAGGATACTATCATAGGTAGTGTGTATCCTGTGGACATCTTTCCGTGCCAGCACATCTAGATCTTATCTGCCTCCCTACTGACAGCAGTTCATTCATGGATATAGCAGAATCTTTATTTTTCCCATGTTGGCCCCCAGTACAAGGATCCACACGCTTTTTCTATAAAGAGACAGATAGTAAGTATTTATGGCTTCGCAGGTTATTCAGTCTCCATTACAACTACTCAGCTGTGTCATTGTGGTCTGAAAACAGTCCGCAGACAGTATGTAAACCAAGGGGCATCGCTGTGTCTCAATAAAACTTGATTCACAAATCGGAGGGTAGACCGGCTTTGGCCTTTGGGCCATAGTTTGCCAACCTGTGACCTTTTAGTCTTCCACATTTTTCTCCATATTCATGTGTTCCTAAACAGATGGATTTTGGTTTGGTTTGAATTGGTTTTGGGGTTAGTTTGGGTTTTTTGTTTTTTGGGTTTTGGGGTATTTTTTGTTTTTTTTTTTTGATGGGTGGGAGGGTTTGGAGGGGGAAGAAGAATCACTGATTTTTTTTTTTTAATAACATATTACACATGTTTAGCATCTTTTTTCCATCTTTAAATGACATTCATGGAATGGGCTCCAGGACTACTGGTATAACTCTTATCATTTCCAGTGGCCACACAAAATTCCATTGTATGGAGAGATTATCAGTATTGGTTAGTGCTGTAACAAGTAAATCCTGTCTTCTCAGGGCTTAACACAGTAACAGCTGCTTTCTCACTCACATGAAGACCAGTAACAGCGTTCCTGGTAGACCATTGTCCTGATGTGGTCCACCAGGGACTCAGGCTCCTTCTATTGTGTAGCTCTCTGTCCTCTAGGGCCTCAGAGGTGAGTCAGATCAGCAGACAGATGAGAAAAGAACGATCAAGCTTTAGAGTCTTTGCAGGCAAGACCTGTACATTGCAAATATTCCTTCTGCCCATGGTCTGTTGGCCAGAACTCAGTTATTGGCCGACCCTAACTTTGAGATAATCTGGGAAGTAGTCTAGATATGTGTTCAGAAGGAAGAAAAGCCCGGTTTCAGTGAGCACAGAAGCATCTCTGTCTCAAGAATGGATTGGTTAGCCTGGTGATGGGTATTAAGGAGGGCGCGTACTGCATGGAGCACTGGGTGTTATACGAAAACAGTGGATCGTGGATCACCACATCAAAAACTAATGATGTATTGTATGGTGACTAACATAACATAATAAAATTTTAAAAAATACAAAAATTAAAAAAATAAAAAAAGAATTCCATGACTTATGGATGGAGCACACAACAGATGCTCCATCGCAAACAAAGATTGTTGTATCGTTCTGACATTGTGATGCTCTTAAGACCTGTTGTGGGCTCTTTGCCCTGCAGAGCACTGCGCTTCTGCCTCCTTCTCCATGCTTCTAGTCATTTATCAACTGGAGAGCTAATTATGCAGACTTGTCAGAATTTCGCTGTAAAAATTTGCCAGTTCTTAAGGTAGTAGCCTGAACATGGCCCTAAAAATACCGGGTCCTAATCGTTAGAACCTGCAAATGTCACCTGGCAGAGCATAGACCTCTCAGGATCCTCGTCGTCATGATGGAGATGACTGGGCTGGGAGACAGACCATGCCTGGTTGCAATAAAACTTCATGATTTTTTATGTATCTGAGTCCATGTTTTCTATAATTATGAGAAACACACAACCACATATAGTTTTCCACTGATGGTTCACGGAAAGGTAGCAGTACTGTAGAAATAAGCATGAACATTCCCATGAGGGACCCTCATTTTCCCGCACCATCCAGCACATAGTAGATGCTCAGGAAATAGCTGTTGAATGCATTAATGCATCTGTGAAAAACAGATCTGACTGAGTCCCAAAGACCTCTCTAATTACATTTGTGCCTGTCACGTGTACGGTGAGACCCTTCTGGCTAGCTCGGAGCTTCTGAACCTTGCCACTATCAAGAGTTTAGACTGGGGAGGGCCTGGGTGGCTCAGTCGTTAAGCGTCTGCCTTCGGCTCGGGTCATGATCCCGGGGTCCTGGGATCGAGCCCCGCATTGGGCTCCCTGCTCCACGGGAAGTCTGCTTCTCCCTCTCCCACTCCCCCTGCTTGTGTTCCCTCTCTTGCTGTGTCTCTCTCTGTCAAATAAATAAATAAAATCTTTTAAAAAATAATTAAAAAAAGAGTTTAGGCTGGGTAATTCTTTGTCATGTGGAGCTATCCTGTGCATTGTGGATGCCATACTCTCCCAGTTTTGACAACTAAAAACGTCTTCAGGCATTGCCCAATGTCCTCTGGGGACACAGTCGCCCCCAGCACTGTTTTAGCTGACTATAGTGAGGTGCTGTCCCTCTGCAGCTTTATTTCATCCCCCCCACCCAGCGTCCTCTCCTTCCTCTTGCATCTCTCAGCGGCTTGTACCCCAACACACACACACACACACACGCACGCGCGCTTCCCTTCAGCTGCTCCCACTTTGGCATATAAAAGCGTCCGAGAATAAAATTTTCTGTCTTACCCCTCCCCCTCCCCACTGTCCATTTCCTGAACCCGGCACCCAGCTGCCGTTGGGGGTGTCTCTTCCCTCTGAAGTCTCCAAGCATCTCCGTCCCATCAACGTCAGCAGGAGCTCTGTGTGCAGAGGGATGATGTGGGGGAATGTCGGAAACTGTTGGCCCGGTGTTTTTCTTTGCCTTCTGAAATCTCAAGAAGGGGTTGTGTCGAAGGGGTTGCAAGAAAACAACTTTCGATAGGGCCCCTCTGGCCACACTTGGAAGATTCAGGCGACGTGAGGAAGCCTGAGCTTAGGGCCGGGGCTGCAATACACCCAAGTTTTGCTTCGATTTGTTTTTCTGGCAGCATCAGTCTGGGAAGTAATAATATTGGCTTTGGCTGTTGAGCTCTTGCTATGCACTGCAACAAAGCACTTGATGTGAATTTGCTCATTTCATCCCTCGACAACCCTGGAGGTGGTTACTATTATTATTATCCCATTTTACAGCTAATAAAATGGAGGCTGGGAGAGTTACCTTGTCTGAGGACACACCTTGTAGGAGAAACAGTGGGATTCGATTTCAAGACTGTCTGCTTCCAGATAGTAATAATAAAAGTAGCTGAGATGTACTGATGTGTTTACCACATGCCAGGCACTGTTTAGAGTGTTTATGTGAATTAATTTATTTAATCCTCCCTACCACCATATGAACTACATACCTTCATGATTCCCATTGATGAGTGAAGGAACTAAGGCACAAAGAGGTTAAGTGATTTGTCAGTCCTTAAGCCCTATACTCCAGTGCGCTGGACAAACTACATCTCAAGGATCAAATATGTCCCACTGACCGCTTTTGTAAATAAAGTTTTATTGAGACATAGCTGTTTCCATTCATTTACAGGTAGCTGCTTTCAAACTATAGCCACAGAGTTGAGCAGTTGCAAAAGAGAGAGCATGATCCACAAAGCTTAAAATATTTACAGAAATATTTTATGGCTCTTTACAGAAAACATTTGCCAACCCCTGTGCTAAGATCTTCCCTGATCACCATTCTGCCCCCCGAGCTGTGGGACCCCCACAGCCTGCTGGATGTGAAGTGTATTTTATAAGTTTAAACAAGGGAGCATTTTGGCAGCTACTGGAAAGAAAACCAGCATCCTAGGAGATGCTGTGGAGGTGCCCTCAGAAGTCTGACTTCTCATCTCCATTATGTTTCTTGGAGGTTTGCTTTAAGATTAGCACAAGTGTGGAGTCACTTTCCTCAGCGCTGGGGGAAGGGAGAGGGGCATAAAAATCTAACACTCCTTCCCCTCAGTTTATTTAACCCTGGACAAACAAACAAGCAAACAAATAAATGCATAAGCTACTTTAGATTGAAAAAAATAAAATAAGTTTGGAGAAAACAAAACAGGAGGACATGCTAGGCCTGAGGGCTCTAGGTCTCATACTCACTGGGGAATTTTTTTAAATGCTGATGTTCAGGCCTCACCCCTAAAATTACCTGGATTCAATTGATCTGAAGTAGGGACTGGGGATTGGTTTAAAAAACAAAACTCCCAAGGTTTTGAAGACGCTGGTGAGACAGTGGTCAAGGAATGGGGAGGTAGCCTTTGGCTAAGCCAAATAGACAAGCAAGAAGAGTGCTGTAGGCAGAGGAAACAGCACGTGCAAAGGCCCAGTGGCAAGAAGGAATATGATGCCAGGGGATTCGGCATGACCAGAACTTAGGCTGTCAGGAGTGGGTGGGGAAAGACGAGGCTGAAGGGCTGCCAAGGCCTGGGTCAGAGAGTTCTTAAACCAGTGCTGTTCAGACTGCAGGTCTTAACACATCGGTGGGTCATGAAATCACTTTGGTGGGCCACAGCCAGCACTAGGGGGAAAAAAAAGAACAGAATAGAAAATACCCGTCTGTGTCACACATGAGGTCAATGTGGTTTCTTGAAACTTCTATTTCAAGTTTTATAAAGGTGTACACTGCACTGCATTGTAAAATGTGTTTCTTACTGTGAGTCTCAGTCAAAGATTTTGAAAGCCACTGTTTTTAGCCCTTGTGAAAGTTTGGAATTTAGCCCGAGGGCAGTGGGGAGCCATTAAAAAGGTTTTAGTGGGGGCATGACAAGGTCAGATTTATGTTTAAAAATCTCGCTCCAGGAGCATGGAGAACAGATTCGGGGTGGGGAGCAGTGGAGGCTTGGCGGGGGGGTGGGGAGGCAGGAGGGGATGGAGTGGGTCATCAAGGAGTGAGGATGAGACCCAAGTAGTTTCTGGCACATAGAAGGCCTGCAGGTAACTGTTGAAGGGATGTGTGCCCCCCTCAACAGTGCCAGGGAGTAGGGGGCCTAGAGGGTTGAAAGGCTGAGTTTCAGGTTCTGCCTCCCACCCCTCCCCGGGAAGCCCTGGCCCTGACTTGTCACCTTTCCTGTGGCCCAGGTATTTCAGGCACAACAGATATTGGGCTTTTTTTTTTTAACACCTCTTCTTTGTCAGACACTCTGCTAAAAATGCTACCCAGGATTAACTAACTTGACACCCTCACAACAACCCTTTTGGTGGGTACTATTATCCCCATTTATAGATAAGGAAACTGAGGCCCAAAGGAGATAAAGTACTTGCCCAATCAAGGTCACCACGATCATCAAGGTGCAGGACTGGGGCTCCAGAGTCTATGTTCTCCAGCATCTGTAGCAGTTACTGGGGAGCCAACCTACGGGACTTAGAATTTAGGGGGTAGTAACAGCTGAGTGTCGTTGTGCGGGGTCCATGAACAGGGCATTCAGTGAACACTACGCTCAGAGCAGTGCTAGATCAGTGACAGTTACTGATGCTGTGACCCTTCCCCCACTTGATGAAGCAAGTAAGTACTGGAGCTGGGGTTCAAACCCACATAACTGGTGAACAGAACGGCAGCTCCAACTGCCGGGGTTCGAGTCCTGCCTCTGCCGTTTGCTTTCTGCATTGCTGAGGTGAGTTACCAGGGTCAGCTCCTGTCATTGGGCACTCTAGGTCAGAGACTCGCTGAGCCCGGCCTGCACTGGTGACTGCTTTCCGAATGTGAGCGGTAGGTCCTACTGATAAAGCTCGAATAGGAGTTTAAGCGCCAAGGCCGGGGTTCAAGCTCGCAGCCAGCTCACTCTTGAGCAACGAAATCTCTTTAAAAGGGGCCAAGACACCAAGTCTGGTTTCTCTCCTCACCTCTCAAATCCTTAATCCCCTCTCCCCACCTCTAACCCCAGCAGTGGACAGGATAGGGCTTCAGGCCCAATGGGGCCATCAAGGTCCCTGGGCACCCCCGAGCTGGCCACGCCACACTGCACAGCTCCTGAATGTGACCCAGGGTACCTCCTTCACGTCTTGTCTCAGAGAACTGTTTTCTTTGGCGTATGATGGAGACAGGTGACCCCACCTGGTTGGTTCAGGCCCAGGCTTGTTCAGCCTCCCAAACTCTCTTGGCCTTGGCCTCTCGACTTTCCTGGTTTGGCACAGTCTTGCCCACGTTGGCTCCTGTCCGCCATGCTGTTCCCTGCAAATATGAGTGGCCCTTCTAGAACGTGTTTGTCCAGTCAAGGTTGATAGACTTCTCAAGCTGCCGTCTGTTGACTTTTCTAAGAGCCTTCTGGCTGCCAGGCTGCTGTGGATGACTCTCAAGCCCTGTCTCCTCTCGGGGTGTGGAGTCAGCTAAGAGAGCGGGGGCGGGGGCACTGGCCGTGTTCACAGGACTGTATCTGAAGAGAAGGCTGGGGCCTATATTGGCTGGGATTAGGCAGGTGAAAGAGCTGTATTTCTATGGAGATAGCCCCTGGTGATTGTTCGGAGAATTTTAAAACGTATACAAACAGACTGTTCTTGACAACCAGGATACAAACAAGGCAAGCTCTCACAGTCTCTTAGATTTTATTTATTCATTCATTCAACAGATATTTATTCAGCATATATTCTATGCCAGGCGCTGTTCTAAGCACCAGGGATAGAGCAGGAAAAATCTAGTTATGAGCTCTGTCCTCGTGGAGTATATTAAGCTCTCAAATAGCACTGTCCAGTACAGCCACGTGTGTAGTTTTAAATTTTCTGGTAGCCACATAAAAAATATAAAAAGAAACAAGGGAAGGGACGCCTGGGTGGCTCAGTCGGTTAAGCGGCTGCCTTCGGCCCAGGTCATGATCCCAGGGTCCTGGGATCGAGTCCCATATCGGGCTCCTTGCTCAGTAGGGAACCTGCTTCTCCCTCTCTCTCCCTCTGCTTGTGCTCTGTCAAATAAATAAAAAAATCTTAAAAAAAAAAAAAAAGAAACAAGGGAAATTAATGTTAGTAATATATTTTATTTTATCCAGTATATTAAGAGATATTATTTCAATGTATAGTTAATATTTTTAAGATTATTATTTTTTTTATAGATTTTATTTATTTATTTGACAGAGACATAGCGAGAGCAGGAACACAAGCAGGGGGAGTGGGAGAGGGAGAAGCAGGCTTCCCGCGGAGCAGGGAGCCCGATGTGGGACTCGATCCCAGGACCCTGGGATCATGACCTGAGCTGAAGGCAGACACTTAATGACTGAGCCACTCTGGCGCCCTATTTTTAAGATTATTAATGCGTTACTGTACATTTCCTTTTGTACAGAGTCTTTGAGATCCGGGGTGATTTGGACACCTCTCAGTTTGGACTAGCCACATCTCAGTGGCTCATGGCTACTATCTGGAGAGCCTAACTACAGAGATAAGCATTATACAACTAAATAATCAGCTAATTATTAAATGCAGTGGTAATAAATGGCATGAATGAAAGTTCTAGATGCAGTGAAGACTAATCTAGTAAGGGAGAGTGGTGGCAGTCGTGGTGGTCAGAGGAGGCTTCCTGGAGGCAGTTGCATTGTGCTGTTTATGCAGAAACCTACAGGTGGCAAGGGTCGGGGGGAGATGAGCATCAAGGGCAGAGGAGACAGCAGCCCCCAAGGTGTGTAGACCACAAGGTGGCAAGGAGGGGCAGCAGGTAGAATGCTGGCGTCACTGCAGGGTGGAGTAGTGAGGGGTGGGATGGGAGAGAGTGTCTGATGCTGGGGGAGGCCTCACAAAGACTGATTGCTGGTGCTTGGAGGGTCAGCTGAGACTTGCGGTTATTTCGAACTTCTGGAAGATTGATTTGGCCAACCCAGTCTTGCAGTGAATACCTCCAGGACAGGCTCCTGCTGGCGGCTCAGCCAACAGCCATTGCCCCTCTTCTGGGGCAACAGAGCCTGGTCTTGTTTGGTTGGCCGTGCGCTCAGGCCAAAAGGATGAAGGATGACTATAGACTAAGCCCCTTTACCATGATCCAGTGCTCACCAGGGAAGCATGAGAGAATGTCTGCTGGAAGAAGCTGCTAGAGATGTTCCTCTAAGATAAAATGAAGGGGGCCTGTGAGGGGTACCCCCTGTTTCACTATCTTCCTGCTTTGGATAGGGTAATGTCAAGTCACAGTGCTTGGAGCTGCCAAAGGGAGAGGCCAAGAGATACGCAGAGGTGCTTGACATTGTCGACCCTCCGAGGCCACCATCGCCAGCCATCTTGTGCATTAATTAGGGCAGCGCATGTGTGTGTGGTCTCTTGCCATGTGTGGAAGGAGAATGTGCCAGGCTTTCTGCAGAGCACCGTATCTCACCTCATCCTCTCAGCACCTGTCTTCGTCCCTCCTGGTTGTATGGGTGAGCCAGAGTCACACCCGGGCTTTCTGGCTGTTTT
>NC_138378.1:12458527-12474498 GCF_054177405.1 Leptonychotes weddellii | reverse complement strand
CCCCCCCCCCCCCCGCCCACCAGAACATTCCTCTAATACGGGGTTTCTCAACCTTGCCAGTTTGGACGTTTTGAGTCAGATGATTCTTTGCTGTGGGACAGTTCCGTGCACTGGAGGATGTTTAGCAGCATCCCCGACCTCTTCACTAGATGTCACTAGCACTTTACCCAGTTGTGACAACCAAAAATGTCTCTGGATATTACCAAGTGACCCCCAGAGGACAAAATGGTCACTCAGTGAGAACCTCGGCTCTAAAAGATGTGTTACCGCCATCCACCTAGGTAGCTCTGTACCCTTGTGCAGGTTGTGTAATCACTCTGGTCCTCAGTTTTCTGTAAAATGGGTGCGGGGGGGGGGGCTAGGTAGGGGGACACAGTATTACTTACCTCAGGGGTTATTTTGAGGATTAAATGAACCAATATATGTAAAGCACCTAACATAGTGCTTGGTGCACAGTGAGCTCTTTCATAATGTGACGATTTGGCTCAGATGTCCCTCTGTCTGAATTGCTAGCTGGATTTTACCGGCATGAGTGAATTCCATGATCCACAGTGCAATCTCCTAGGATGTTGGCTCTGGGAGTCAGGGGTGCCATCTCTATTGCCCCTCACTGGATTCCCAGGAATTAGATGAGTGCATGGCACATGGTAGCTGCTCTGTGGTGTTTACTGAATGAATAAGTCTTAAATCCTTGTGAATATCTATAGAGCAATTTTTTTAGATCTCTCAGGTTTCTTTTGTTCTTGTCTTTCTTTGTAAAATTTGTTTTTACTATTTTTTTGTTCTTTATTGTTTTGTTTTTTACTTTATTTTTGCAATAGCTGTGTTTTTATGAACACCAGAAATGACAGATCCTGAGGATTCTTCAGCACTGCCGTGAGCTGGGCCAGCCTAACTTGGGAGCCTCAGATCTGTTTTAGTAATCCCCTTGGCCTGTTTTAGCCCCCGATGCACACTTTTAGGGTTTAATATTTTTCCCAGAAGGTTCTGGCTGGATATTAAATGTGGCCAAGGGCAGATCTCAGCAGAGGGTGTGTGCTGAAGGCTGTTGAGTTTAGGTTTCAGTTAGAATTTGGAAGTCCCTCCTCCTTTTCTGTACAAGCACCATTATAATCCAATTTATTATTAAATTTGAGGGAGAAGGGGGGGATAAGGAGAGTCATGCATGTTCCTTGAAATATAACCCTATCATCGATTTTGGACCATAAAAATTAGGATATTTTTCCCATCTGTAAACTAGTTTTGTAAAATATATCTCATGTTCTTCCATCAGATTTGCTGATTTGAGGCATGTTGTTAAAAAACAGATCAACTCAAGGGGTTTTAGGTTGACATGATAAATTTGCAGACACTAACTGCAGTTCTTTTTGAAGAATCAATTCTCAGATTTTCACAGTAAGCATGACTGAAGCACAGCTAAAGTACTTACTAAAATCCAGAGTGGGTGTACATATTTTTCTCAAGGGCCACCATTTTGAAAACTCTTTGGTTTCCATTTCTTTACTGGCCCCCACTGCAGAAATCAGAGTGTTCTACTTGTTTAAGTGTGTATGTAAGTATTTGGAGGAGAGGTCCTCAACCAGGGGTGGTTCTGACCCCAAGGGACGTTTGACAATGTCTAGAGACATTTTAAGTTGTTACAAATGGGGAGAGGTGTGTTACTGTTAATCTAGTCAGGAGTGGGGCCAGGGTTGCTGCAAGATAGCCTACAATCTGCAGGCCAACCCCACACAGAAAAGAATCATCCAGGGGTGCCTGGGTGGCTCAGTCGGTTGAGCATCTGCCTTCGGCTCAGGTTATGGTCGTGGGGTCCTGGCAGAGAGCCCTTCGTCAGGCTCCCAGCTCAGTGGGGAGCCTGCTTCTCCCTCTGCCCCTCCTCCTGCTCATGTTTTCTCTCTCTCTCAAAAAATAAATAAAATCTTAAAAAAAAAATTCATCCAGACCCAAAATCTCGAGTGTCAAAGCCGAGAAATCCTCAGATAGATGTTCGTTGCACCAATTAAAATTGAAGGAAAAAAAATAGAAAACCTGAATGTCCATCACTTGGGTAATGGTTAAATAAACTTTGGTACATTATTTCCATGGAATACTATGCAGATATTATAAAGAGTTAGGTGGCTTCATGTGTACTGATTAGAAAATTGTTCATGGTGTATTTTTAAATGGGAAAACAAATACACAACACAGTTTTTGTTAAAATAAATTAATATCTGCTTTTAGTGATATTAAGGAATTTTGTAGGCATGATAATGGTATTGTGGCTATGTTTTCAAAAGAGGTCTTTTTTTTTTTTTTTTTTAGAGAGAGATGCATACTGAAATGTTTACAAATGAAAATATGTTATGGCTGGGATTTGCTTCCAAGTTCTGTGAGGGGAAAAGTAGATGGGGTGGAAATGGGATAGGATTGGCCATGAGTCGGTAGTTGGTGGGGCTGCGTAATGGGCAGAGTAGACTCACTGGATGAGTCCGGGTATTTTTGTGTATGTTTAAAATTCATTATATGAAGTTGCTACACACAAACACATACATAAATGCATTGAAGAAAATCTGGTAGGAGATGATAGATAGGTTGATAGAGACAAACATAGATTTGGCACTTTATAACAGGTAACCATCATAATGGTATAACTAGCCCGGAAGTTTATTTTTCTCTCATATGAAAGTCTGGGCTGACACAGCAGCTCTGCTCTGCGGGGTCAGCAGTGGCCTAGACTCTTCCCATCTTGTTACAGCATCCTGAAAGTGCTGCCCTTTACCTCATGGTCCAAGATGGCTCTCTATCACGTTGCATTGCAACAGGTAGGAATAGGGAAAAGGTCAAGGTTCTCCTGATTCCTTTAAGGATGTGACCTACATGTTGAATGCATTGCTTTCGATTCCATCCTGTTGACCATACTTAGGCACATGGCCACAACCTAACTGCAAAGGAGGCTGCAAAATGCTCTGGGTGGCTGCATGCCCAGGTAAGAATCAGGAATTCTTTTATTGTATAAGAAGGTGAGAAGAGAAAGAATACTGGGGACCACCTAACATACTCTTATGTTATGTGTACCCCAAACTGTGAATGATGGTTAGCACAGACCAGTGGGGGGAAGTCTGTCTTTTTAGGTTATATGTCTATTCAATTCTCTTACCATGAGCCAGTATTTCTTTTTCTTTTGTAAAAAGAATTAACTATAAAAATCGCTGTTGCTAACCAGTGCGTGCAAGGTCCTTGCATATGACACTGTGAGGCTGCAGTGTCCCTAGTAGTCATTTAACTGCTACTTACTGCTGACTATTTAGTGCCAATTGCAGTTACTGTATTAAATGCTAAGGATGCAGCAGTGAAGAAGACAAAGTCGCTCTCCCCTCAGAAGGTGAACAAATATACAACACATTTTAAGATATTGATCAGAATTGTAAAGATGAGGGGTGCTTGGGTGGCTCAGTTGGTTAAGCATCTGCCTTCGGCTCAGGTCATGATCTCGGGGTCCTGGGATCGAGCCCCGCATCGGGCTCCCTGCTCAGCAGGGAGTCTTCTTCTCCCTCTCCCTTTTCCCTCCCCCCCCATGCTCTCTCTCAAATAAATAAATAAAATCTTTATTAAAAAAGGAATTGTAAAGACGGATAGAGCAGGGTCAGAAGATAGAAGGTGGAGGGTCTGATTGGAAAGTTGGAGGAATGGGTTTGATAATATGATCAGGGAAAGCATCTCTGAGTAGGTGGCATTTGAGAGAGAAAACACCTAAACGAAGCAAGAGATGAGTCAGGAAAGATCTAGGGAAGAGGATTTGTGGCAGGAGCAGCCTGTGCAAAACCACGAGGCAGGAACCAACTCACTAGGTCTGAGTCATAGCAAAAGGGGTATAGCATCCCTGCAGGAGTGGGAGTCGGGGCAGAACCCCCAGGAGGTGCAGTTGGAGGGGTGCTAGGGCCCATGTGGTATGGGGCCGTGGATCAGGTGTTCTGTTAAGCTACTGTGTAGGTATTACTCTGAGCCATTATGGCCAAAAGATGTTTTTCCTAATTATTTGCAATTATTTTCAAAATGTGGGAAGACATCCCATGGAGACAATGGAATGCAGGGGAATGAGATTTATGCTTGTGGCTGTCATTAGCTGTGGGACCTGAGGCCATTTACTCAACTTACTGGCCCTGTCTTCACTTGTAAGGGTGGAGAAGAGAGTTCCCTCTGGTTCCTCTTCTGTTCTGAGAACTTGACAAGTAGCAAGTCATTCATCCTCAAAAAGCCCTAAGCCATGGGGACCATCTGTATCCCCATTTGACAGGTGAGAAACTTGAGGCAGGGAAACCAAGCGAGATCCCGTACCACCAGTAAGTGGCAGAGCTGGGATTTGAACCCAAGCCCCTGCGCACCCAAGGAGGCCTGCTTTGTCACCCCATTGTTCTGGGTTTCCGCTGGCTTGTGGACTGGTTGGGGGAAGTGCAGTGAGGAGAGATCTGTGACAGCAATTTGCAAGAATATAGATGCTAAACAAATGTGTTAATATTATTGTAATGTTCTTCTCGTTCTTCTTTAAAAATATATTTTTTTAATTTCTAAATCCCTAATGAAATAATCAGTTCAGGTCATGAGCATTAGTGGGATGAAGCCATTAGATCAAAGGTTTATGGGGAACTTCATAATGGCAGAAGCAGACCTGAGACCTCTATTAGTATTAGTAGGAAGGAGACCCTGGACATCACGCCCCTCTGATGTGATGTTGCGGAAAGAACTCAGCACCATTCTGAAGCATTACTGCTCCCCCCATTAATCTGAACCTCCTCCTATTTTATTTTATTTTTATTATTTTTTAAAGATTTTATTTATTTATTTGACACAGAGAGAGAAAGAGAGTGAGCACAAGCATGGGGAGTGGCAGGCAGGGGCAGAGGGAGAAGCAGACTCCCTGCTGAGCAGGGAGCCTGATGCAGGACTCGATCCCAGGACCCCGGGATCAGGACCTGAGACGAAGGCAGTCGCTCAACCAACTGAGCCACCCAGGCACCCCTGAACCTCCTCATATTTTAAAGAGAATTTGTGGGAAATATGGTAGAAAGAGAAATAAGTTAACAATGCCATGACGGAGCAAACAGAAAAATCCAGTACATGAGATGTCTACAAGACAACTAACCTAGTTTCTTCAACTCTGTTGGTATTCTGTATAAAAAGGAGGTGGGGTGCACCTGGGTGGCTCAGTCGGTTAAGCGTCTGCCTCAGTTCAGGTCATGGTCTCAGGGTCCTGGGTTCGAACCCCACATCAGGCTCCCTGCTGAGCAGTGAGTCTGCTGCTTCTCCCTCTGCCTCGCCCCCCACCCCACTTGTGCTTACATGTTCTCTCTCTCTCAAATAAATAAATAAAATATTTTTTAAAAGGAGGGGAGGCTGTTCTAACCTAAATAAATGTAAGAGACATAATAAGTAAACATAATGTGTGGACTTTGTTTAGATCTTGAATCTTTTGGGTTTTTTTTTTTATAATTGAAGTAGTGTTGAAAGAGTATTTATTATATTGGTTTTCAGGTGTGCAACCTAGTGATTTGACAATTATGTAGTTCACGAAATGTTCACCATGATAAGTGTAGTCCCCATCTATCACCATACTGTGTTCAAGAAGACATGAGGAATTATTGTGAATTTTGTTAGATGTAATAAAAGAAAGTGTCCAAATTTTTTAATGAAGTATAACAGAGAGAAAAGACTTCAAGTTTGAATTTGCTTTAATGACGTCACCGAAGAGAAAAACGTATCAAAAAGCTTAGAAGAGACACATGTTCTGTCTGCTTTTGCGTATGTTTGGAATTTTTCCTTAAAAAAAACTTCTAGCCCTTACCGTGAAACCATCTTACAAAAGAAGGAGAAAAGAAACCTCACTGTATGAAATGGCATAAAATGGAGCCAACCTCAAAACTAAAGAAAAATATTTTAAAACGTACAAATCAGTGCGTGGCCCCTTCAATTTCAGGGTAACGATGTAATTAGAGATCAGTCATTAGGAAAGATTAATGCTAAGACATCTGCTATAGTCAATGGCTGATGGCAGAGAGGAGAACATTCGGAGTCAGACTTCCTGGCTTTAAGTCCATCACTCCCACTTACAGCTGATTTTAGGCAAGTGACTTAAACTTCCTGTCCTCGATTTTCTTATCTATGAAATGGGATCTTCATTCTGCTGATCTCATAGGGACTGTTGGGGTAATTAAGTGAGCTCAAATACAAAAAGCACTCAAAACAGTGCCTGGCTTTTAGACAGCATGTGAACTATTATTATTACTATTTTTCAGCTTCCTGGGGGCACAAATAAGGATTTGGGTTAAAATGAAGATATTCTATAGGGCACCTGGGTGGCTCAGTCAGTTAAGCGTCTGCCTTCAGCTCAGGTCATGATCCCAGGGTCCTGGGATCAAACCCCACATTGGGCTCCCTGCTCAGCAAGGAGTCTGCTTCTCCCTCTCCCACTCCCCCTGCTCGTGCACTCACTCTCAAATAAATAAAATCTTTAAAAAAAAAAAAAATGAAGATATTCTAAAATTCGGTTTTTAGTATTTTCTCCAGTGTTTCTCTCTCACCCGTTCCCCTTCACTCAAATTAAGATGCCCAGGTCTGTAGCTTCAGAACGCGTCTCTCCGTGGTCTGAAGGAGGTCCAGGTCATTGCGGTGTACTGTGGCTGAGTGAACAAGAGAGAAAGGAACAGTGCTGCTGGTGGTACCTACGGAGGGTGAGCACTGCACACTCAAAACGAAATGTCTTTGCAGCTGAGAGAATGCTGCGTCTCGCCTGCTGCTTGCTCAGCTGCCCCTTGGGGGGGAGGGCCTGGGGCTCCCCGTGGCCTCCAGCCCTTGACGTTCTCCAGCCATTACTGGCAAGGGCAGGCCTTCCCTTACAGTGAAAGTCCTTGCTACTTTACTTTGTGCCTTGTTTTGTTGGTTGTGGGTTGGGGCTTTTTTTTTTTTTTTTAATGGCTCCGCATGAGAAATATTCTATAAAGTTTTGCATTTTGCTCCAGGGCTTTGCTGAACCCAACCTGAAGTCAGCAAAACGTGTGTGGTCCTGTCTCAGTCTGTCACTGCACATTGGGTGCTTTTTTGAAGGCTGTCCTATGGGCCTAGTAAATATTGGAAAATGCATTATAAAATTGCAGTCATCTGAACTTGAGTCATGTTAACAACAAAAAAGCCAATCTCAAGAGGTCATATACTGCATGATTCCATTCTCAAGATGACATTTCAGAGATGGAGAATGGATTCGTGATTGCCAGGGGTTAAGGGTGTTTGGGGGTCCGGGGCATGAGGGCGGGCATCCCTGTGAAGGGAGAGCACAAGTTGAGGTCTTTGTGGTAAACGGAATAGTCCACTGTCTTGATTGCAGTGGTGGTTACATGCATCTGTACGTGTGATAAAATGACACTAAGCTATACACACACTCACGCAGCCCCAATGCTGGTTTCCTGGGTTTGATACGGTGCTGGAGTTATGTAAGAGGGAATCACTTGGGGAAAGTTGAGGGAAGGATGCCCAGGACCTCTCTGTACTATGTTTTGCAACTTCTTGTAAATCTGTAATCTCAAAATAAAAAGTTATAAAAAAAGATCCCGGGGCACCTGGATGGCTCAGTCGGTTGAGCGTCTGCCTTCGGCTCAGGTCATGATCCCAGGGTCCTGGGATCGAGCCTCGCATCGGGCTCCCTGCTCGGCGGAGAGCCTGCTTCTCCCTCTCCCTCTGTGTGCCGCTCTTCCTACTTGTGCTCTCTCTCTATCTCTGTTAAATAAATAAATAAAAATCTTAAAAAAAAAAAAAAAGATCCCATGGATAGCAAAACGGGATTACAAAAACAGTGGGCCCTTGTTTTCACATGCTATCAAGAATGAGGGAAGCATTGTAAAACTATCCCATCAACCATTTTTATTCTGCACCAAGTTCATATGATTGAGAATTTATCAAACACGAGTGAGAGAGCTTGTTCTGGAACTAAGATGCAGACCCAGGCTGGTTTTCCTTTCTTCTTTTTTTTAAAGATTTTATTTACTTATTTGAGAGAGAGAGCAAGAGGAAGAGTGCAAGCAGCGGGAGGGGCTGAGGGAGAGGGAGAAGCAGGCTCCCCGCTGAGCAGGGAGCCTGATGCAGGGCTCGATCCCATGACCCCAAGATCATGACCCAAACCGAAGGCAGACACTTAACTGACTGAGCCACCCAGAGCCCCTGGTTTTCCTTTCTGACACACGACTCCCTAGAACTTCATCTGCTTGGCTGAACAGTGATGCTGTGGAGGCGGGTTTCTGAAATTGCTTATGTCTTCCTAAAAGAGTTTTGGATAAAAAGCTCTCATTTCAGGAGTAGAAACCTGTGCAAGATGTGAAAACGAGACATGGCCATTGGGAATATAAATTGGATCAACCACTCCGAGGGGCAATTTGCAAACGTCCTTTACGATTTTAAAGCTAGAGCCAGCAATTTTACTTTGGGGTATCACTCCCAGAGAACTGCACGCATAAGCCCCCAAGACTTAAGAAACTTGGGGAGTGGCCAGAATACTGCAGTGTAGACATCCCAGGGAATCCTATGCAGCAGGTAACAAGAATAGGCTAGATGTCTGTATTGTGACATTGAATGAACATCAAGCTATTTTATTATTAGAGTAAAAAAAAAAAAGTCCTGGAACAGGAGGCACAGATCAATGACACTGACAAAACAATACTATGTGTTTTTAAGGAAACACGTGGGTGTTTGAGTTTATGACTAGGAGAAGGTCTGCAGTGCCATTCATCCTGTTAGTAACTATGGCTACAGCTGGTGGGAGATCGTGGCCAAAGGCGATTTGAGTTTTATCTGAAATTTTAAAAATGTATTTACAAATGTTTTGAACTATTACCTGGTTGTTAAAAATTTCTCTTAAGAGAAGGTCATACAGTTATCTTCTCAGCAGGAGGAGACCCATCTATGCAACTGTGTGATCGATATCTGGGTCGCCCATTGATGAATTCCCCCTGAGACTGGATACAAAATCCCACTCTAGAATATGGACTTCATGAGAGCAGGGAACTTGTCAGATTCAATGCTGTATCCCCAGTGCCTAGAACAGTTCCTGGCTGTCCAAAAAAATAAGGTGAAAAAAATTACTGAATGAATAGCCACCTTTCTTTTTTGATACGCAATGTATATAGAGTCAGTGGATCTAAACCATCAGCAGCCTGACTCAATGAATGAACCAGTGGATGGATTTAGCATCTGCTGTGCCCTACTTCATCCTTCTCTCTCGCCTTTGCAAAGGAGACTGACAGCCCCTTGTTCGTCCAGGGAGAGGGGAAGGTATCCTTACACCTGCCCCTACAACTTCTATTAAGTGACACCTTCCCCACTGTAAGGGAGACAGGCTGGGGGAGGCAGATGTGGACAGGAGGGGCAGCTTGTCACCTCGCCAGGGCAGCATGTGGGATCTTTCCCTGTGGATGCTGAAATTGGCCACAGTGACAGCAGCCCCCAGATTTCACGGACTGAACTTACAGTTTATTCCTATTCTACTTTTCCCACTGAACACTGAGGATGTGGTGCACATGTACTAGAATGGGGGTCATAGTCTTCCAAGACTCTGCTACTCAGAGGGAGTCTGGGGACCCTCACTGCCACCAGCTCTAGGTAGACACCTCCCAAGGTTCATGTCCAGTAGGAAAGAGCATCTCCTCTCCAACCATCCATCCGGGGCCTCTCACTGGCCCCATTGGCTCATGTGATCCCCATCCCTGAGCCAATCCCTGTAGACTGAGGGGTAGGAGATGCTAATTGCCAGGCTCAAGGCCTATTGGTAGTGTCACCCCACCCAAGCCATACAGGCAGAGAGTGGGGGAGATGCCGTTCCCCCAAGGAAACAAAACATACTCTTGCCACAAAACCAGGTCAAAATGCCAGTACCCACACTGCTCCTACCCTGCCCCCACCCTGCCCCCACTCCTGTTCCGTGCTGTGGCTCTAGACATTTCCACTTTCTCCTCCTGTTTTCCAATCTCAAAGCAGGACCACCAGATTCATTTTGCAATATATACATGTATCAAATCATCTCATTGTACACCTTAAGCTTACACAGTATGTCAGTTGTATATCAATAAAGCTGGGGAAAAAGCCTAAGAGGGGGACAAGCAGGACTGCCAAGGGCATGACAGCCAGGCAGAGCTTCCTAGTAAATAACCATAGTTCACATACACTTTGTGTTATTGGGGCTGGAGCTTTTGGGCCACTTCTCCCTTCTGGGAGGGACCAGGGGGCAGTAGCATCCAATGTCCACATACTGCTGACCATGTCCTACTGTATGGAGGCCTAATGCTAGGAAGAAGAGTAAACCCGGGGTCTCAAACTCGGTGCCTGGAGGGGCCCGACAGGTAATGTAAATGTGTACGTCGTCCAGGGTAGTGACAGTGGCCGTGACCAGCAGTGTTTGGCACAAATAGCAGACGATTAATATTGGTTGAATGAATACATTTATTCATATAGCAGTTCATTCATTATTCAAGAAGTATTTATTTTTTTAAGATTTTATTTATTTATTTGAGAGGCAGAGAGAACACAAGTGGGGGAAAGAGGCCAAGGGACAAGCAGACTCCCTGCTGAGCACAGAGCCACAAGCAGGGCTCCATCCCAGGACCCCGAGATCATGACCCGAGCTGAAGTCAGACATTCAACCGACTGAGCCACCCAGGCATCCCTCCAAGAAATATTTATTAAAGAGCTATCAAAGGCCAGGCCCTGCAGTTTGGGGGAATGTAATGGTGGACAAAATAGAATCCTTGCCAGGGAGTATACAGTCTGGTAAGGAAGACAGATAGAAATTAAATGACATCTGAACACCCACCCAAAAATTGGGTGACTGGTGTATAGAGAGGGACATGACCCTGTGGAGGTGGGTGCAGAGGGATGGGCCCTACTCAGGGAGGGCCTGGGGAGATCATGGTAGCTGAGACCTCTGAAGGGCGAGCAGGAGGGAATGGTGTTCCAGGCAGAGAGAACAGCATGTGCAAAGGCCTCAGGTCAGGAGGGAGCGTGGAATGAGAGAAAGGCCAGCATGCTGGAATGAGACCTCCCTTGCAGGGAGGCCAGATCAAGGCTGTGTTCTAAAGCCTGTCACATTCTGAGAACAATCAGAGGTTATAAGCAAGGATGCGATGAGGAAGGCAGGTTCAGATTTATGTTGTCAGGAGCTTCTGAGGCTGCTGCCCAGAGAACAAACCGGAGGGAGGCTAGAGTGGCCCGACAGAAACGGGCGCAGAGGCTGCGGTGACTGTCCAGGACAGAGATGGTGGTGACTTGGGCCAGGCGTTGCCCATGGAGGTGGAGAACAGTCAGCGCATTCCGTGGATTTTTCCGAGGTAGACTTAACAACACCTGGTGACAGGTTGGATGTGAGAGCTGGAGGAGAGCGAGGAGGGGGGAACAGTCCTGGGCTTCTGGTGTGAGCAACTGCCCCCCCCCCCCACCAGATGGAGGAGGCTGGGGCAGAGCCAAGTTTGTGATTAGCAGATAGATGTACTTTGAATGAAATGAAATGGGGGTGGTGGAGGCAGCCAGAAACCTCCAGGTTTGGGCCACAGCTGTTGTCTATCCAGAAGCTTGTGATTGCTGTTAGCAGGTTTGGATTTCTGAGCCCTTGAAAGATGCTGGGAACTGGCTGTCTCTGAAGTCCCCTTGGCCGACTGGCCATCTGTCCTCTCCATCCAGCAGGGCTGGGCCACTGTTCTCAGCCAGGGTAGCCAGGGCACTCAGGGGGTGTGGAAAGGTGAGCCACCCACCCGCCTGGGACCCTCCATCTGCTTTTGATCCTTCATAGCCTTTGAAGTCCCCCCTACCCCCCACCCTCCAGCTGTCATCTCTTGGGCTCTTCCAGCAGCCCCATGCTCCCCCAGTGCTTCTCAGTCCCCAGGGACAGGGGTGGTGACAAGGGTAACAAATGGCGCAAGCCACTGGCAGCAGCAGGCCAAAGAGAAGGCCAGAGGGCGGGGGCTTTTGAATGCCTCTTTCTTCCCACTCCTCTTGGTCTGGTTCTGCAGCAGCAGGGGTATCGGGGTTTTGCAACAATGCAACAGGGGGGAAATTGTTTTTGTAAATGAATCCCATGCCTTTGCTTCCTTTCCCTGCCTTTATGAAAGAGAAGCTAAGTCTTTCTCCTCCCCTCCAGACTCTGTTAAGATTGTCTGATTTCTCTCTTCCCTCCCCTGCAAAGAGAATAAGCTGTTCTCCTATTTCAGGTAATTGTGAGCAGGGGAGAAGGGGGAGAATGTGAGTGAGGGCAGCCTCCCCACAAACTGCAAGAGAATTCAACTCTGCGCATCAAACTACAATAGGAACCAGTGGTTTCTAGGTGATCCTCACGACAGTTCCTAGTATCTCCCCGGAATGAAACTAATTGTGTCTTTTGTCTGTGTGAATGCATTCTCTAACTTAATCTGCACATAACCTGCTGGGGAAGGTACTATTATTTTCTCCATCCTTATGGATAAGGTTCAGAGAAGTTACATAACTCGCCCAAGGTCATACAACTGATAAGACGCATAGCTGGAATTTGAACCCATGTAGCACATGACAAAGCCAGAGCTTTGACCAGGTGGCTTAGTGGATATTGGCGCTGGATCAGCCCTGGGTTCAATTTTTGACCCAGTTTTACTTGCAAGCTGTGGTTAAGAGCACAGACCTATCCCTGATGAACATAGATGCAGAAATCCTCAACAAAATATTAGCAAATTGAATCATTCATCACAAAATGATACAAAAGTATCATTCATCACGATCAATTAGGATTTAATCTGGGAATACAGGGGCGATTCAGTTTTCACTAATCAATCAATGTGATATATTGACGAAGGATAAAAACCAGATAATCATCTTGATAGATGCAGAGAAAGCATTTGGCAAAATTCAACATCCACTCATGATAAAAACTCAAAAAAGCACGTTTAGAGGGAACATACCTCAAAATAATAAGGGCTATATATGAAAAACCCACAGCTAACATCATATTCAGTGGTAAAATACTGAAAGCTTTTCCTCCAAGATCAGGAACAAGACAGGGATGTCCACTATCACCACTTTTATTCAACATTGTACTGGAAGTCCTAGCCATAGCAATCACACAAGAAAAAGAAATGAAAAGAAGATAGGGAAGAAGTGAAACTGTCACTTTTGCAGATGACATGAGACTGTGCATAGAAAACCCTGAAGACTCCACAAAAACACTATTAGAACTCAGGTGAATTCGGTAAAGTTGCAGGATACAAAATTAATATGCAGAAATCTGCTGTGTTTCAATACACTAATAACAAAGTAGCAGAAAGAAAAATTTTAAAACAGTCCCATTTATAATTGCACTAAAGGGATTCAGATACCTAGGAATAAATTTAACCAAGGAAGTAAAAAACCTATACTCTAAAAACGATAAAACATTGATGAAAGAAACTGAAGATGATACAAATGGAAAGATATACCATACTCATGGACTGGAAGAATTAATATTGTTAAAATGTTCATACTACCCAAAGCAATCTATAGATTCAATGAGATATCACCTCACACCAGTCCGAGTGACTAGTATCAAAAAGACAAGAAATAACAAGTGTTGGCAAGGACACAGAGAAAAGGAAACCCTCCTGCCCTGTTGGTGGGAATGTAAGTTGGTGCAACAACTGTGGAAAACAGTATGGCGGTTCCTCAAAAAATTAAATAGTAATACCATATGATCTAGATATTCCACTAGTGGATATTTACCCAAAGAAAATGAAAACACTAATTTGAAAAGATATATGCACTACTATGTTTCTTGCAGCATTATTAACAATAGCCAATGTATGGAAGCAATCCAAGTGCCCATCAATAGATGAATGGATAATGATGTGAGATACCTATATAGATACACACACACACACTCAATGGAATATTACTTGGCCATAAAAAGAAAGGAAATCTTCCCATTCTTGCAATGGGTGGACCTAGAAGGTATTATACTAAGTAAAATAAGATACAGAAAGACAACATATGATTTCATTTATACATAAAAGCTAAAAGACAAAACAAAAAACAAAACAAACAGATTCCTAAATACAGAGTGATTAAATACAATGTGATTGCCGGGGGTGGGGAGGTGGGTGGGGGAATGGGCAGATTAGGTAAATGGGATTAAGAGGTATAAACTTGGAATTATAAAATAAATAAGTCACAGAAGTGAAAAGTACAGCATAGGGAATATAGCCAATAATATTGTAATAACATTGTATGGTGACAAATGGTGACTACACTTATCCAAGTGAGCACTGAGTAATGTAAAGAACTGTCGAATCACCGTGTTGTATACCTGAAACTAATATGACATTGTACGTCAACTGTACTTCAATAATTAATTAATTAATTAAAAAAATACACCACAGACCTTAGAGCCAGACCACCTGGTTGTGAATCCTGGTTCTACCACTAACTAGAAGGTCACTTTTGAACCTCAGTCTCTTCATCTCTCCCCACCTCATAGGATTAAACAAGCCAATATATGCAAAGAGCTCTTGGCCCCAGACTAAATGCTCTTCAAGTGTTCATTATTTTTATTTCTATTATCTATAAAATGAGCAGTATAATTAGGGCCAGGTTAAGACCTTCAGAGGCCTCAAAACACCAGAGAGATCAACCTCCCTCCTCTGCTGCCCCATGTAATTCAATAATAAAACAATATAACCCATAAAACCCAAATCCAAAACTCACTGTGTGCTGAAATTTTACTTCTTTTCAAATCCTCATGGCAGAACAGGGTGAGTTTACCAAACAGGAATGAGTCATGTTTCCTTGGTGCTTATGCTGTGCCCAGACCTAAACCTGTGTTTAGTTGACCTGTTGGGAAATAGAGGGCGGACTATTGTATCTCCCAGGGTAGTTGAGAGAATTTGAAGGAGGTGATGTCAAAGTGATGGGGGAAATTGCCTAGCATGGAATGGGTGCTTGGGAAGTGGGAGCTATGATTAGAATTTTTGGAAGGGTTTTTCTCACTGAACTGCTCATATTGCTATACTTTGTGGTTAATAGTTTGCTTCTGCAAGATAGCAGTACCCGTAAGCTCTAGCTGGCAACAGGAAAGAACGATTGTCAGGGTCCTGTTTACTTTGTGAGAACTAACATTTCTATTGCTTTAGCTTTGTTAGTGATACTTACTTATTTTCTCCAAAGGAGGATGTGTTTGAATTGCTGTTGGTATGTTTGAAGTTGGATCTTGAATTCCTAGCAAAATTCTAGACTCTTTATTCCTTTTTAGAGTCAATTACATGCAAATTAGTTTTGGGAAGGGCAAACTTCCTAATCGTTATATCTTCATTCTTTTATCATTACAGTATGTTCCTCTAAATCTGTTGTAGTGGTTTTTATTTTTATGTCTATTTGAAATTATGTCAGCTTTCTTTTATTTGGTGTTTGCATCATGTGGATCTTTACAATTTTTTGCTGTGAGTCTTTGTCTTTATATTTAAAAGGGATATCTTGTAATAAGCATGCAGTTAGTTTTTCAATCCAGTCTTGTAATATTTATCTTTTAGTGGGAGTATTTATTCTGTAAGGTAAATGGACATTAAATGTTTACATTTAATGTAATTATTGATAAATTTGAATTTAAATCTATCATTTTTTTTCTATTTGTTCCATCTCTTCTTTGTTTCTTTTTCTCTAATTTCTTGCTTTCTTTTGGATTAATGAAGTATTTTTATTGTTCATTTTCTCCTCTATTAACTTGTTGGTATACATTTTTTATTATTCTCTAAGTAGTTACTCTAAAGGTTAGAGCATGCATCCTTATAAATTTTAAAGTTTGCTATAAATTAGTACTTGTACCACTTCCAGGAAAATGCAATGTCCTTAGAACATGTAAACTTCATTTTTCCCCCTCTTATTTACATATTTATCCTTTTATGTTGTTCTCCATCCTTTGCCAAATTTTCATGTTTCCAAAGCATTCTTTTGTAGTGCAAATGTACTGGTGA
>NC_138378.1:12423444-12458027 GCF_054177405.1 Leptonychotes weddellii | reverse complement strand
AGCATGCATCCTTATAAATTTTAAAGTTTGCTATAAATTAGTACTTGTACCACTTCCAGGAAAATGCAATGTCCTTAGAACATGTAAACTTCATTTTTCCCCCTCTTATTTACATATTTATCCTTTTATGTTGTTCTCCATCCTTTGCCAAATTTTCATGTTTCCAAAGCATTCTTTTGTAGTGCAAATGTACTGGTGAAAAATAATCTTAATTTTGGTTTGTTTCATTTTTGTCTTCATTTTTTTTTTAATTTTTTATTGTTATGTTAATCCCCATACATTACATCATTAGTTTTAGATGTAGTGTTCCATGATTCATTGTTTGTGCATAATACCCAGTGCTCCATGCAGAATGTGCCCTCCTCAATACCCATCACCAGGCTAACCCATCCTCCCACCCACCTCCTTGTCTTCATTTTTGAAGGGTTTTTTGCTGGCATAGAATTCTGGGTTAGCAGATGAAATTCCATTGCTTTTTGGTTTCCATCATACTTGCAGAGAAGTCTTATTATTCCTTCTTTAAAGATAATTTGTATTTCCTTTTTATTTTATTTTAGAGAGAGAGAGAGAGTGAGTGAGAAAGCACATGAGCAGGGGGGAGAGGGAGAAGCAGGCTCCCCACTGAGCAGGGAGCCCAACATGGGGCTCAATCCTAGGACCCTGAGATCATGACCTGAGCTGAAGGCAGATGCTTAACTGACTGAGCCACCCAGGTGCCCCGATAATTTGTCTTTTATTCACCCTGTGGCTGCTTTTAAGATAATACATTCTCACATGTGTATAGTTTGATTATGATATGCTCAGGAGTGTTTTTCTCTGTATTTATTTTTCTTCTGATTTGCAGAACTTTGCTGATTGCATTGGCTTGATGTCTTTATCAGTCTTGGAAGATTTTCTGTCAGTTTCTTGTTAAATATTGTTTCTGATTTGTTTTCTCTTTTCTTTCCTTCTGTGGCCCCTGTTACATGTATGCGGGACCTTTTCTCCATGTCCCATGTATTTTTATGCTTTTTTTGAACCTATTTTCCTTTCCAACCTTCTTTCTGAGATTTGTCTGCTGACTTATCATCCAGTTCATTATGCCTTTCTTTTGCTACATCAAATCTCTAGTTCAGCTGCTCTATTGAGCTCTGAATTTCAATTATTATATTTTTCAGTTTTAGAATTTTCATTTTTTAAAAAATATTCTAGTTCTATAGTAGTATTCTCCAATTAAATCTATTTTCTTGATCATATTATCAAGGTAGTTGGGGAGTCCATGTTTGATAACTCCAATATCTGAATCTTATTATGGGTTTGGTTTTTTGTCTTAGTTTTTGATCATTTGGTCTTGTCTCCTTGCATGCCTGGTAATTTTTATTAAAAGCTGAACACTGTATATGAAAAATTGTGGAAACTCTGGAAGGTAGTACCTTCCCCAAAAGAAAAGTTTCTTTTCTTCTGCCAGGTGGTGATACTAGAGGTAAATCACTTTGAACTAATAAGGGATAATTGGATGACAAATCAGGATCTATTTGGTTTGCCCATACTCTAAGGGAGTAACATTTCAAAGGTCTCAGTTAAAAGCCTGGTGTATTTACCAAGGATTCTCATCCTTGACGGACCATGAACTCCAATTTTCACCTCCCTAGTACTGGGAGATTGCCAAAAGCTCTGCTTCATTTCTTGTCTTCTTAGCTACCTCCCTGTGTTTGGCTTCTCTCACTCCCACCCCACCCAGCTTAGGTATCACCAAACTCCTCAAAGGTTATAATTGTCAGCAATGTCAGGCTCACTCCTCTGTGGTTCTCATAGCTCTAGGATCTCTGCTCCTTGGGTTCTAGCTGCCTTAGTAGCCCTGAACTCCAGTTTTTGTCTCCCCAGCCCAATGACATTGGGTAAACCCTAAGCTGTTCTTTTATCTTCTGTGCTTAAAAATTGGCAGATGTTTTGAGGGGCAAAGTGGCAAAAGTCAGACTTAACTCAGTCCATGTCTCATCTCTCTGGGATCCTGGGCCCTCAAGCCCTCCCTTGGATGCTGTCTGATACCTTAAAACAATGTTTTATAGCTTTTATTTTGTATTGTGATAGTGAGATTGAACGAAAATTACAAACTATCCCATCATAGCTGGAAGGTGAACTCAGTTGAAGAGTTTACTACATACTAGGAAAAATGGCTTATTTTTATTTTCTCCAATATTGGAGAAAAATGCAACTCTAAGCCATATTAAAAGGAATATTCCAGATGAATTAAAGACTTAAGCATGAAAGTTAAAATTCTAAGTGAATATGAAAATATAAACAAATTAAAATATGGACACATTTTAATATCCTAGGGTTAGGGAAATAATTTTACACCTAGAAAAAAAAATACTGGGCAAATATATTAGAAATTTTTTGATCTCCAAAACACCATAAATAAAGAAAATGAATGGAAACTTAAGGAAAGAAATTTACAGCATCTAAAACCAGCAATGAACACTCCAGCAAATCAGCATGAAAAGACAAAAAGAAAACCCAATTTAAAAAAGGGCAAAGATAAAAGATATAAATAGACAGTTCCCAGAAACTCACATGTCCCACAGCTATGTGACTGTGTGCTTAAACTCACTAGTAATCATGGAAATACAAAGTAAAACAAGTATGATATCACTTTCCACCCATCCCCTGACAAAAATTAGAAAGCTGGAAATGCCAAATGTTAGCAAGAATTTATGAAACTAGAACACTTAACGCACTTTTTTTTTTTTTAAGTAGGCTCCATGCACAGTGTGGAGCCCCGTGCAGGGCTTGAACTCATGACCCTGAGATCAAGACTTGAGCCAAGACCAAGAGTTGGATGCTTAACCAACTGAGCCACTCAGGTGCCCCTGATTTATATACTCCTGATGGGAATCTAAATTAGCACAGGAATTAGTGAGGAACTGTCTACTAGTACTCGGTCAAGTTCAATTCACATATACCCAATGACAGAAATCATCCTTGTATATATATACGTTTAAGAATGTGTGTGTATATAAACACACATATATAGATACACATTATATATATATGTGTGTGTGTGTGTGTATATATATATATGTTTTTTTTTTTAATGAAGATGTTCGTTGTAGCATTTTTTATAGTAGCCAAGAGATGAAGGCTTCCTGGATGTTTATCACTAGGGCAATACATAAATACAATAGAGTAAATACACAGTATGGAATTCTAACTATAAGCTAGATGCCTATTCAGCAATATGTACACATTATAAAATCATAGTGCGGAGTGGGAAGAAAAAGCCTAAAAACAGGACAAGATCTCATGCACAGCACTATTCATGTAAATTAAAACACAAGTCACACATAAAACAATACAGCATCATTTTATAAGGGGACATATTTACATATTTAATACATTAGAGTCATCATCCAAGATGGGGTGGAAAAATGAGAATAAATGGGAACTTTTAAAAATTTTGTTTGAAGAAGCTAATCGCTCAATTATGGATTTCCTCCTTCCCTTCCTCCCTTCCATCTTTTTTTTCCTCCCACCCTTCTGCAGATGGTAACAGGATGACAGAATGAACAAGATTCCGTGTCAGGTGTTGTGGGGGAAATAAAGGTGATTTCCATGTTGGCTTGGCCTTCAAGGATGTTAGGCAAAAGTCTACAGTGAACACATCAAAAGCTTTAGTTAGCAGTACTCTGTCCCAGAGTTAGAACTCACAAGCCCCTTCCTGCTCTGAGCTCCTGAGGATGACAGCAGCTCTTGGTAAAATAAATAAGCAATGCGACCGAGGCCAGAAGTCACAGTGCTCCTTCTTTCCCCGTCAGGCAAATGTTTCCCAGCTAACATAAAGATATAAACACTAGGAGCTTACTTGTGTGGAATTCTCTCATCAGATTAAAAAGTGTATATAAAGTACTTCCTATGTGCAAGTCCTAGAATAAGAGATTTCTTTGTTGTTGTTTTTTTTAATTATTAAGTGTTTCAGGCCCACAAAGATGTGTGGTAGCCACATCACAGTGGTATGCCCACCACCCTGTTTCCAACTAAAACAGGGGTTGGCAAACTTTTTCTGCCGATTACTAAATATGTTCAGCTTTGCGGGTCTCTGTCACACCTACTGTACTCAGAAGGTGCAGTGTGAACATAGCCCCAGACGATCCAGTCAACCAACGAGCAGGACTGTGTTCGGAGAACACTTTGCCTATGGACACTGCAGTTTTCACATGTCATCAGAAGTTATCCTCCTCTTGGTTTGTTTCCAACCATTTAAAAATGTGAAAGCCAGGGCGCCTGGGTGGCTCAGTCGGTGAAGTATCCGGCTCTTGATTTCAGATCAGGTCACGATCTCAGGGTGGTGGGATCAAGCTTCGTGTTGGGTTCAGCACTGGGCGTGGAGCCTGCTTGAGATTCTGTCTCTCCCTCTCCCTCTGCTCCCCTTCTCTAAAATAAAATAATAAACAATAAAAATGTGAAAGCCATTCTTAGCTCACGGGTAACACGAAAAGATGGGCTGGATTTGGATGGGCCACAGTGGATGTCAACCCCTGAACCAAACGTTACAAACTCAGTTGAAGCTCCCAGGGTACCACTTCCCAAAGTGCCTTCCCCCTACCATCCCCAGAGTCAGCCATTCTCTGAAATTTGTGTTTTTCATCCTATACATACTATCATCTGTGTATTGTATGTGTGTGTATCCTTAAACAGTATATAGTATTGATTTATATGCTTTGCACTTCATAGAAATGATATCATACTTTGGGTACCCTTCCGCCTCTTTGCTCAGGACTTTGTCCGTCCTGCTGTGTGTGGAGCCCCAGCTTAGTCTTTTTCACTCCTGTATGATATTCCACCATGTGTACACACCACCTGTAATTATTCTTTCTCTGGGAATGCATGGGCATTTAGGTTGCTGCCCACAAAGACCTTTCCTTACAGCTACCACCTGTTTTCATCCTTACCGTGATCTTTCCAGGGAGGTACTTTGATAACCCCATTGTCCAGATGAGCAAGCTTTTCACTTAGAGCAGTTTGGTAGCTTTCTCAAGATAGTGAGGAGCGAAACTGAAATTTGAATCCATGACCTTTGCACGATGGAATCTGAGTTTATAACCACTTTGCCATTGGTCGGTATGTTTTGTTTTATTAAAGTAATGATAACAGATCCTCCCAACGATGACCTTGCCATACTGATGTGCTTAGCCTTTCTCTGAGGACACCTTGAATCAGTGCCAAACATTACTGGTTGTAGCTTAGCCCTTTGGAAACCGCCAGGTACGGTATTATGCACATGAACCAGAAACCTCACTTCCTAACCATGGTGGGGAGGAATTTAGGAGGAATAAGTACTGGCATGGTGCAAGGACTGAACAGGTTTCAATAAAAAATGAGAAAGACTCAGGAGACTTGTCCCACACTTTTTCCCTGCTCCCCATAACGTTTTACCAACATCGTGAGTAATTCAGGAGCTAGCGTTTCCTTCCTTGGTGGGGACCAAGGTGATGGGCTGTGGAGTCTGGCCACCAAGAGGGACTTGTTAAATATTACGGATGCCTTCCGAGCCTCTGTCTGTCTGTCCAACTAACACCATGTCCGTTTTTCCCTCGAAACTGCAGTCAACCGCCTCTGCTCCCTAAGCCTCTGCTTTTGGGGATCCAAACCCAAACTCTCCCTCCCCACCTGTCTCTCCCTTCCTCTGCTGGGAAGCCTCCCTAGCTCACTCCAGCTCATTCAGATGCCATTTAAAAGAGACCAGAATATATTTTTTCTAATGGCAAAATACCGTGTGAAGGGAGGGGAAAGTTTTAATCAAGTGGGTGTATTCTCCGGAGGGGAGCAAGTACTTCATTTTAATTCCTCATTTCCCTTTGATGAAAAGTTTAGTGAATTTTTATTATGTAGAATTTATAAGACGGCTGGGTTTAGGTAATCAGCTTTAATATTTATACTCTTAGGGAAAGAAATAGGAATCATTAGTAAGCATGCATAATTAATGAATAAATTATATTTCCCTTTGTTTTCTTTCAGGTACAAGGAAATGCTAGAACTGGTGATCTCACCCAGCCTCACTGGAAACAGCGATTGTCCGGGTAAACCGAAGCTTAACCGTGCTGACGCCGATGTCTGGACTCTGAGTGACATAGAAGGTAGGCCTCCCGGCGTGAGTTTTGGTGGACCTGTGGTGGTCCCGCTCGCCCCGCGGAATTTAGTTAAGGGGCTGACAGCCTTCGACACGTGTCCTTTCGCAAGTACCGTCATTAGGACAATTTCTCCTCTCGCCACTGGGATTGTTGCCTCTGGACCAGAACTTGGGCGTGTGTTGCTAACAGTTCTGTCTGGTCATTAGAGAGGCAAGTGTGCTCGTTCGTGTTCTGAACTTCCTGTGCCGAGAAACGCTGACACCTCCACAGACGAGACGCAGTGTCGGGTGTGTTCCAGGGCCCAGCCCTGCGTGTGTCCCGCAGGGTCGCGGCTCTGGCTCCGAGTCTGTCCCCCAGCGCTGTTCCGCCATCACGCATCCAGGCAGGCGTCTTGTTTACGAAGGTTTGACGCTGGGACAAGAACTCATCTGCCTTTTGCTTTCAGGTTGGGTTAGAGTCAAGGAAGCAGAGGAGAGTTAAGCTGTTTTAAAAATTATTGGCAAATGATGCAGCTGAACTAGTTTTCACTAGAACAATTCCAGCTATTGTTTGCTCTGTTTGGGATCTGTCAGCCTTCCTGGGAGAGCTGGGAGTTAGCAGAAGGCATTAAGCTATTATGTTTAACCATTGGGCTTAACCCTTTATGTGGCCAGCTTTGGAATTTGCCACTGGTGTCCTAGGACCTCGGGCTGTCTTTCCTTCACTGTCTGTGACTGATGCCAGCTCAAGGGACACAAAGGCTACCTAACTATCGTGGAAAACCAGAGACTTGTGTCTAGTCAAATACAGCATCGCAAGGAATTTGCTTTTCAGCAACTCCAGGCTGCTGGGAATAATTCTTGCTGTCACCAGGACAGCGACATTTCCCTTGCATGCTGCTAATGAAGCTGGGACAAGCCCACTCAAAGTACCACCAAGAGGGTCTGGGCTCCCCCACCAAACCACATGCTAGAGAACACACCCTCATTCTTCTGGGCATTTTGGAGTGTCCGTGTAAACCACCCTGGGCTCTGTGAGACTTGGAGATGATTTATTAAGCCCTGTTCAAAAGCAGTCATTCTCTTCTTTCTGAGTAGAGGCACTATTCAAACTAGGGCTTCATTTCAGAGCCAGGAGAGCTAGGAGGAAGAGGAGGCTGCCGGGTGAGGAAGATCCAAGTCTGAATCCCAGCCCCACTGCTTCCCAGCCAAATGGCCTCCGGTAAATTGTTTCACCTTTCTGAGCCTCCATTTTCTCACCTGTCAAATGGGGGCGTAGTCACGACCCACTGCAGAGGATGCTTGTTGCTGCCTGGCACACCATGGACGGGTGGTACCGTGGTTAAACGTAGTATTGCCCGGTCATTCTCCGCTGAGTCCAATCACCACGGGGAGGGTAGAACCAGGGTTGCCAACTAGCAGCTCACAGCCAAGTCTGGGCCTCATGAATGCCTTTGTTTGCTTTACACTGTAATAAAATAAAAATAAAAGTAAACTTGTAAAAATCGGGAGCGCTCACATAAAAATCTGGATTTCTAGTTGCTCTTAAAATGCCGAACGCCTTGGAGACGCGGGGCCCACATTCCCACCTGGCTGCCACTAGTGGGAGCTGAGGAGCAGCTGTCCCTGAGATGAGTCCTGGCCGCTTCCTTTGTCCTTAACTTTCGTGAGCACATACTTTGCGCCAGGCACCGTGGAAAGCAGTGTGACTGCAGATTAACCCTCCTACTCTCTGTCACCGACAGAGCAAACAGGCAGCGCTGGCTGTGTGCTGGGCATGGTTGTACAAACTCACTGAATCCCCACAGCCCCCGGTCCTGGGGACTGTTGTTAACCTTCGTGTTACCAGTGAGGGAACTGAGGCACAGAGAGGTCAAGAGATCATGAGGTCACTTGATCGAGATAACACAGTTCAGTGACAGCCAGAATTTGAACCTAGGCAGTCTAACTCTGAAATCTCTTCTCCTAATCAGTACACTATAATGTTTCTCATTGAGTTATTACACCCTTCTTAGGCTATGAGCCCATCTTACAGATGTGTAAGTTGAGGCACAGGGGGATTAAATATTAAGTAAGCAGCCTAAAGACACACAACTAGTGGCAGGGCCAGGAATCAAATCCGGGTGCTCAGGCTCGAGTCCCCACTTCTAAATTTTAGACTCACTTTCTGCCAAGCCCTTAAAGAGTCCTCAGACCCCAGATATTTGTCCCCCACAGTGGTGGACATCTCTCTTCTGTCCACACCCTTTCTGCTGCCCTGGCAGGCAGAGCCAGTAGGGTCAGGTTACACACACGTACACACACACACGCACGCACGCACACACACACTTCTTTCTCTTGAGATGGGCGGTGAGTTCCTGGGCTCTGCAGGGAACATTCCGCCCTAGCTGCGGCCTCTAGTGCTGGATTCGTCAGCTGCCCTTCCAGCCTGGGCCCTTCTATGACCCTTCTGTGACAGAGTCATTATTGACTGACTGCAGGGGTCTAGATCCAGGGAGGACCCAGGGGGGCAGGAGCAAGGGGGCCTCCATTCAGGGGGTTCTGGAGGGAATGTGAAATCCAGAAATACCACGGTGGTTCCCACTGTATTCGTGCTGTCTCTTACCACCTGGGGGCCCCTGGTCTGGTCACCCAGACTCTTTGAAGTTTATTTGCCTCATCTGTTAAAGGGGAGTATTGTTCCACTGACCTCCCTGAGTTGATTATAAGGATAAAATAGTTAAAACATGGAGAGGACTTAGCGTTTCTTAAAAAGTATAGAATAAGATCTAGTTTCCTTACCCTTGGCCACCAGGCTCACCTGTCTGTCCCCGCCAGCCTCTCAAACTCAGCTCGTCCCCGTCCCTTTGCTCAGTAGACCTAGCCTCAGCCTTGTTTCTTTCGTTGTAACTCGGAAACATGATGCTGCCCTTGGGGTCTTGGCACATGCTCTTCCCTTGGCCTGAACCAGTCTCCCCCATCTGTGGGACCATCCCTCAGCCTTCAGTGCTCATCAGAAAGGTCTTTTCCTATCAGAAGTAACGGTTCATTCACTCATGCAACAGGTGTTTTTTCAGCCGCATGCCCGGCATTGTTTTAAAGGGGCATACTAAAGCCCCTGCCTTCCTGAAGCCTACTTTAGGGGGCCAGCTGGCCAGAGGCTGATGATAACAGTAAATAAGCAAAACACAGAGCATGTCAGGCAGTGATACATGCTATGGGGAGGGGGCAGGGGGGGAAGCAGGGAAGGAGGATAGGGAATGCAAGGGTGTGGGGATGTCCCTGGGAAGGTAACACTTGAGTAAAGACCTTAAGGAGATGAGGGAGGACGTCCATGTCGATGCGGAAGAAGAGCCTCATACGCAGAGGAAACAAGTGTAAAGGCTCTGGGACAGCAGCAGCGTCCCCAGAGCACCTGAGGAGCAGTAAGGAGGCTATCGTGGCTGGAGCCCAGGGAGCCAGGGGCCGTGGGGGGAGGAGGTCAGAACAGTGGCCAAGCTCAGACCTCACCAGACCTTGAGAGCCACGGGAAGGACATTGGATCTTACCCTGAGTGAGATGGGAGCTGTGGGAGGGTTTGGAGCAGAAGAGGAGTCCTCTGATCTGTGTATTAACAGGACCCCTCGGGCCATTTGTGAGAACGACTGGGGGTGGGGATCGAATGGGAGCCCACAGACCATCGAGGGAGGCGTTACAGTAGCCCAGGAGAGAGGCGCCGGTGCCTTGGACTGAGGCAGGGAGAAGGGGCAGATTCTGGACCAGATTTGAGGGTAGAGCCGACAGAACACCCACCCACACCGTTCTCTGTCCTGTTTTCTTTTCATCATCCTAGTCTCTATCAGAAGGTACATGTTTGTTCACCTGTTGTTTATTGGGCTCCCGGCCTGAATGTCGGTTCTCAGAAGGCAGACTTTACCTCAGTTACCTGTGTATCCCCTCTGCTGAGACAGTGTGTGACACCTCGTTGGTGCTTCAGAAGTCCTCCGAATGAGTGAGGACAGAAGACGGAGCCCTCCCTGTGACTGTGCGCATGCCCCTCTTGCGGCCTCCCACGCTTGCACACCTCACAGCCCTTGCTGCCCTGTACCCTGCCCGAGCGCCTTCCTTTTCCTCTGCTTCTCCGTGACACATCGGTTTCTGCTCACCAGCTAACACATGAACACACAGTCCTTACAAAGTCTCGAAACATTGGCCACATCTATCCAAGCTCAGTCTCTCCTCCCTTCCCTGGAAGTAACCACTGTAGCCTGTTTTGCGTGCATCTTAAGACCTGTTTGTAAGAATCACATTTGTACCAACATTTACTTATGTGACTTAGGGGTGTATATTTTTATATATTTAAGCATGTATGTTTACAATAGAAATTACAGTATCACTGGAAAAAAAATCTGAAACACAAAACTGTCACATACTATGTATTTGCTATAACTTGTTCTGCTCACTCAGGACACATGAAGTAATGATATAATAATATACCAAAGAATGACAGTGCCCTAGTTCATGAAGCCATATCCCTGTGGAGGAACATGAGGTTATTTGTACAGACAGTGCTACCAGGGGTGGGGTCATGCAAGCTACTGTTTGAACACGTGCCCTCTTTCTCTAGGGAAGATGCTGAGAGGTGAAGGGCAGCGTCACAGGGCTCCCTTCCCTGTCCTTTCTGCCTTACAGACTCCCCCTCATCAGTGCTGCTTCTGCCTCATGGCAAAACCTCCCGAGCCCCTCCAGAGGGTTGGTAGTTTCTCGCGTATTCCTTCATTTCTGCAGCCATGTGGTCAGCAGGTTGTTTGATGAGCCTACTGCGCACAAGGTGCTGGGAACCCCCCTGCTGCCTGCCTTCAGGGCCTCTGCAGGTCACTCTGCTCCCAGAGGCACTTTTTGCATCATCCTATGGTCACTGCACCCTACATCCTACAGGGTTTGGGCTCAGCCAGGCTGCATGTGTATCCCAGCTCTGCCATTTGCTCCCTGGGTGAACTTGACCAAATTCCTGTTCTCTGTGAGCCTGTGTCCTCATCTGGATAATGAAGATATGTTTGCTGCATGTGTGTTCGGTAAATTGTTCCAGAATGCCTGCTGTGAGCCAGTGCCTCGTGTGGGTAGTGGGGATATAATGGTGAATGAGACAGACGAGTCCCCCTCCCAGAGCTTCTGTTGTAGTGGAAGAGACAGGTACTGAATTTTTAAACAAATACGGGATTTCAGATGGTGGTGATTTTTATGAGGAAGTAAAGCAGGGATGAGATAGAGTGACCTGCAGGCGGGCCAGTGGTTAGAAGGGCTTTAGCGCGATTATGCTAAAGCCTGACGGGGTGCTTAGAAAACACTCAGTAGAGGTTAGCTCTGTGTCTCTCCCTCTTTAATGTGCATAGACTCAGCCAGGGACTTTGTTACATTTCAGATTCTGATCCAGCCTAAGAGTCTGCATTTCTAACAAGCTCCCAGGAGATGCTGATACTCTGGTTCACCAGCCACTCTGAGGAACAAGGGGCTAGCTTGGTGTTTCTCAGATTCTCTTGTGCATCAAAATCACTTTGCAAGTTTTATTAGCATGCGGATGGCAGGGCCTTACTCCTAGATTGCTGATTCAGTAAAGGTTTGGTCTGGGGCCCAAGAATTTGCATTTCTAACAAGTTCCAGGTAATGCCCATGCTGTTGGCCCAAGGACCACACTTTGAGAACAAGGCTTCTGCACTGGTTTTAAACCTGGCTGCACACGAGAATCTCCTGGGAAGTTTAAAAAAAAAAGCTTAAGGCTCATATCCAGATCCTACCCCCAGAGAATCTGATTTAATTGGTCAGAAGTATGACCCAAGCAATGGGATTTTTCTAAAGCCCTCCAGATGAGTTTATTGTGTACCCAGGATTGAAAACAGTTGTTCTAGATGGTGAATTCCTCCAGGACAAGGACAGTTTTTTATTCCTATATATGTATTCAAATTATTGTTCCTGACTAGCACACAACTCAGTCTGTGACTCATGGCAGATCCTTAAAAATTATTTATGGGTGGATAGGTAGATAAATAGATGGAAGGGTAGAGGATGGATGGATGGATGGAGGATGGATGGGTAGATGGATAGATGGATGGATAGAGGATGGATGGTTGGGCGGAGGATGGATGTGAATCAGTGGAGGGTGGATGTATGGATGGGTGAAGGATTGTGGATGGATGGAGGATGGATATGGATGGGTGGAGGATAGATGGTGGGTGGATGGATGGATCAAGGATGGGAGGATGAATGGATGAGTGGAGGATAGATGTGTAGATGAGTGGGTAGATGGATGGATGGGTGGGTGGATGAATACAGAGGGGTCTTGAGGAATCACAGATCACTTTAGGCTGATACTAGTTTTGAATCCTTAGTAAAGTTTCCTTAATTTCCCTCTGCCTTATTTCCATATCAGTAAAATACAGATAATAACTTCCTCCTTGGGTTGTTATGGACAGTGATAGAGATGTCTCACGCAGTCCTTAGCACAGTGCCTGGCTTATAGAAACCACTTGAGAAATAGTAGCTATCATTCATTACTATTCAAGGGAAAATTGGATTTGAATTATATCCTGTCTTCTGGAAGGAGGGGAAAAAATGTTACAGAACTAAGAAAGCAAAACCTATTCAAAATACAAAATACAAAAAAAAAAAATGCGGATATATTTTGCAGAAGCCAAAGCTATCATGTCATTAAGGGTTTCCTCTGAGAGGCGAGGCCATGCCCACTGGGCAAGTTGGGCTGTCTTCTCTCGGACCTCCCGCACCTCCTCTGCCCTGGGCATGATAGGGTCTGATTTCCCGTTCCTGTCTCATGGGTTCCAGCCTGGAGCTGGCACGTTTTGATTCATCTCATCCAAGCCAGGTGGAGCTGCCCAGACCTCTGCCCGAGTCCTCACCTGGGGAGATGCAGATCAGCTTCACCCCTCCCACCCTTCAGCCTTTCCCAGCTGGCTTCCTGGGGGCCCTAGCGCCCAGAACAACCTCTACCTGAATAGGACAGAAATCCCACTCTGGGGGTATTGGTGTAGTGTGAAGGAGATTGCCAATTCCCTCTTTATGAGAAAGGGCACTGATGATTACTCATTATCGAACGCCTTCCCTGCATGAAGAGCTCTCACCCCTGGAGGTGTCTCTGGGACTCCCCATCTTCTCCAGCCACTCTCTCTGGTATGTTGGTCCCACCTCTCCTGTTGCTTGCTTACTGATTTTTCTTTAAAACAATTCCCTTTCGGGCACCTGGGTGGCTCAGTTGGTTAAGCGACTGCCTTCGGCTCAGGTCATGATCCTGGAGTCCCGGGATCGAGTCCCGCATCGGGCTCCCTGCTCAGCAGGGAGTCTGCTTCTCCCTCTGACCCTACCCCCTCTCGTGTTCTCTCTCTCATTCTCTCTCTCTCGCTCTCGCTCTCAAATAAATAAATAAAAATCTTTTAAAAAAAAAACAACAAAACAATTCCCTTTCATTACATTCATTTTAAAAGGATGACTTAACACCAGTTCCAGAAATGAAAAGTTATGCCTTTGATAGTCTTGCTGTCGTTCTAATATACATTCAGATAAACAGGTGATGATTTAAATAGAAGAGCAGTGTATTTAGGTGTCTTTTCAAATCCTCATACTCTGGGATATGCTGGCCTTGTTCCTTTCAGTCCTCAGGAACAGCCCTACAAGGGACAGATGCCTTGTTCACTGTCACATAGCCACTCAACGAGGGTCAAAACTGGGGTTAGCACATCCGGACTCCTAATACAGTGCTCTCTCCTGCTGTCATTGTCTCTGGCCTGGGAGCACTTTAAACCACCCATACAGAGGGGATGAGCTGGTTAGGTTAATAGCCTTGCACCTTTCGTAGCAAAGACCTGCCTCAAGACATCTTGCACTAGAAACGGTCTCATCTCATGGGGGTCACTTAGAAGCGGGCGCCTGGGGTCCAATTAGGCAACATAATAGTGGTTGCTGCTTTCAGAATCATTAGCTTCTTAATCCTCCCAGGGAGAGGTAAAAAAGTGTGAACATTCAAATTGGGCTCCCGGATTTAAGTGGCTTAAGCAAGGGCCCCAGGAGGAGGGAAAGCTAATAAGCGCTCCCGTGTGTGGGGCCCTTAACACTTGGCGGGTACCTGCCTCTTGCAATGGTATAGCAGCAGCCCTGTGGGTATGAGCTATTGCTCCATCTTGTGGGTGTGGAAACCAAGGCTTAGAGAGAAGAAGTGACTGGCACAAGGTCACACGGTTATCTTGCAACAGCAGCAGGATTTGAATTTGGGTCTGACCCCTTAAGCCCATGTGCTTTTGGAGGGAAGAACGTTAAATTGACAAATTAGATTTGGGTTTTAGATCTGGCCCACAGCAGGTGCATGAATGCACAAATGAAGGAACAGAGTATGAAGGCCCTTGCACAAGTTTCTTCACACAATCACGTGTACACACAGTCACACTCAAGTGTGCGTTCACACATACAGACCTAGCTCGAGTTGCCTTATTTTAAAATTTGGATCTTAGGCCTTGCTCATTTGTATTGTCTTCTGGGCCCCATGTGCATTTGAGTTTGTGACTTCTAGAGTGGGGATTTATTTTTATGAACCTGGAGTTGTGATACTTTTTAATGATTTGCAGTTTTTTAGTAGCCCGTAGTCCAAACTCTCACCACTCAGAAGTGTGGTTTCCTGGCCTGCTATGTCAGCCTCACCTGGGAGCATTCTTTTTTTTTTTTTTTTCCTTTTAGGATTTTATTTAAATTCAAGCTAGTTAACATATACTACACTATAGTATTAGTTTCAGGGGTAGAATTTAGTGATTCATCCGTTGCATATAATACCCAGTGCTCATTACATCACATGCCCTCCTTAATGCCCATCATCCAGTTACCTCATCCCTCCACCCACCTCCCTCCTGCAACCCTCAGTTTGTTTCCTATAGTTAAGAGTCTCTTATGGTTTGTCTCCCTCTCTGTTTTTATCTTATTTTTCCTTCCCTTCCTTTATGTTCATCTGTTTTGTTTCTTAAATTCCACATAGGAGTGAAATCATATGGCATTTGTCTTTCTCTGATTGACTTATTTCGCTTAGCATAACACCTTCTAGTTCCATTCATGTCCTTGCAAGTGGCAAGACTTCACTCTCTTTGATGGCTGAGTAATATTCCATTGTGTATGTGTGTATGTATGTGTATATATATACCACATCTTCTTTATCCATTCATCTGTTGATGGACATCTGGGCTCTTTCCATAGTTTAGCTATTGTGGACATTGCTGCTATAAACATCAGGGTGCATGTGTCCCTTCGAATCACTATGTTTGTATCCTTTGGGTAAATGCCTAGTAGTGCAATTGCTGGGTCGTAGGGTAGTTCTATTTTTAACTTTTTGAGGAACCTCCATACTGTTTTCACCTGGGATCTTTCTTGGCCTGCAGGCTGGGAGTCTGCGTTTTCACAAGATCCCAGGGAGTCCTGCTCCTTACCATCCACTTTCTTCCTTTGCAACTTGTTCTAATTGTAATTAAGACTTATTTGCATAATACTTTGTTTGCCATCCATCTTCCTCACTGAACAGGAAGTTCCTGACTGCTTTAGCTAATTGTTATAAACCACTTCCTATCACATGCCTGGTGCAAGTAGGCAATGAATAAGCGAATGAGTGAGTGAATGAGTGAATGAGCTCATTCCAGAGGCTTTGGCCATCTGTTTAGCTAATCCTTCTCCCTTTACGCATGGGAAGCTGGGGAGGAAAAGGAGAGTTAAGAGTTTTAAATTCAGGAGTATAAATGGAGGAGGCTGTCTGTCCCTCCCACCTTGAGAGCTAGCTGTCCCATTTTATGGATCACCCACATCCCCCAAAACACATGGTGAGGCTTGGAGACTGGCTACCTTGGGTCAGGTCACTAGGGCTGCTTTGGCCTCTGGCAACATGGATGTAAGTCATGCCTCCATTGACCTCAGCCTCATCTGTCATGGCAAGTTCAGTGGCACTAACCAGATTGAGAACAAGAAGCTGTGGTCCACGCAAGTCCATCAGGCTCCAGAGCCCACCAAAAGGAGTGTGGGCTGCTGCACCTTCTGAATATAGTGTTTCCAGCACCCTGAAGATGCTGGGGGCTCACTTTGACGAGTGGAGTCCAAGGGTCACCTTCCCCTTGTGCCAATGGCCCCATGTTGGCGTTGGGGTGACCATGAGAAGTATGACCTCCCTCTAGAGGGCCAGCATGCCTGCACTCCCGCTACTCCCATTGCTGGACTCTGTAACGCTTTGGCATCATGCAGGGACTCATGACCACGGTCCCCCCACTGTCTGCCCCCTGGCAAGCTGTGGTACCATGGTCATGCTGCTGGCCGGGGCTGTGGGCGGGATTGTTCCTCAGCTGCATGGAGAGCTCGGTGGCCTGGCCTCCCGTGTCTCCACCCTCAGTGGGTCTGTCTGGCTCTGACCGCCATCCAGAGAAAGCTGTCAAATACAGTGGCATTCTGAAAGTGGTGAAGCGGGCCTCTGCGGGATCACCGAAAGACATCCCAGGCTACACTGAGGACCAGGTTGTCGCCTATGACTTGAACAGCGATGTCACACTGGGGCTGGCATTGCCCACAGGACCGCCGTGTCAGGCCCACTTCCTAGTGTGCAGATGGTGACAGTGGCAGGCAGGCCTCCTGGTCCTCATGACCTCCAGTGACATAGCCTTGGACCACAGCAGGAGCACCAGATGGAGAGAGAAGCTCTCCGCTCCTAGCAAGGCCCTGCCCTACCTCTGCGCCCAAAGCACTGAGCATCACCATCCTTGACACAGTCCCACTCAGGCCCTCTGACGAAGGGAAGGAGCTTGAAAGCCCCACCTTGTCACATGCCATCAGGATTCCCAATGAGGTGTACATCATCCCCACCTGGAATAAAGGGCAGAAGGGAGGGCGGCAGGTAGGGAAGAAGGAAGGGGAATCATTCCCTGTGTAATGTACTCATTTTCCAGGTTTCCCTGCCCCCAGGTCTCCTGGGATGAAAAGTTCAGTACGATACCAGTCCAAAAAGATAAAAGCCTGTGTTTTTCAGAAGTCCCACAGTCTGTGGAAGGCAAATCTTTTACTGAATACCCGTCTCTCACTTGCACAGTCGTCTTGGGGGTTGCTGGGGCGGGAAGGGGAGAGGATTGTAGGCTTGCAAGCAGGAGAGGGAAACCTGCCCACGTGGGGAAGGCAGGTTGCTCAGCAATTCAGAGCAGAGGAAGCAGAAGTGAGGGAAACATGCAAATCACAGCGCGGAGATTGGGGCAGAAAGACGCTTCAAATTTACAGAACACCAGGTTCATCTGAGCCCATAGGAATGTTGCCATAAGATGTGATTTTTATGAATATTTACATATTTATTTAAGAAAACATATTCAAAATGTTTAATTCAGTAACTTGTGTATTACTAAATGCACTGAGATCATGGGCTTTTACCAATGATGACATTGTGGCTGCTTCCGAAGGAGGCCGTTCATTCTCTAGTCCTGGGGGAGGATGAGGCTGGGGTGCTGGAGGTCCCGCCTGGGGCAGCAAGCCCGAACTGGGGAAACTAGCATTGAGTGAGCACCTACTGTGTTGTGTGCCAGGGGCTTTCCTTGGCACTAGAGCACGGCTGTTCTTGACACACAGTTAGAAATGTATTTTTACACTGCTGTTCAGCTCACACACGCACACATACATGCCCGTGCACACAACCCCCCCCCCCCAGCACATTCTCACGTCTGTAACTGGAACAGAAGTCTCACCCAGACCCTTCTTACTCTGGGCAATACATGCTGCTCTTGTCTATTCGATTTTATTGTTTAGCTCTAGCTGTTGCTCCCTGAATGGGCTTCAGGACTCCCACCCTTGACCCAGGGGTTTGGGACCCCAACAGAATTTGACTCAGCCAGGGTGGTGGTTCAGGGAACGGACTTGGGACTCACATGGCCCTGGGGTTCAAGTCCCAGTTCCAGGGCCCACAGGCTGTGTGACTTGAGCAGGGTCCTTAGCCTTGCCCAGTTTCTTCATCTGTACAGTGGGGACAGTGACATCGCCTGCCTTGTAGCGTTGTTGAGGGGACTGAGTGAGGTCCTGCCTGTGAGCAGTTAGCGCAGGGCCTGGCACGAAGCGAGCTCCTACGTGGATGCTGGTTGCTGTTGTTACAATGAGCGTCGGCATGGGCTGCAGCGCCCTGGATCCAGGCCACCTGAGTTCAGATCACAGATCTGCCCCTTCTGACCCGTGGCCTTGGGTGAGTTAACCTCTCTGTGCCTCCAGCTCTTCACCTGTAAGGTATGAATAGAACCCTCCTCATGGGGTGATTATGAGGATTAACAGTTACTAATCCAGGTAACAGACTTAGCAGAGAGCGTGGTACATAACAGGCCCTGGATAAATGACGGACGTTATCATCGTCTCTTTTATCCACACACATCCTAGTGGGATCAATTGTTCCCCATTTCACAGGAGGGAACTCTGAGGTCCAGAGACACTAGGCAAGCTGCCCAAACTCTCACTGCTACTGAGTGACAGAGTTGGAATTGCAGGTTGCTGTTCTGAGCCTCCAACTTCGGGGGTGAGAGAGGCTCAGAGCTCTGGAGACCTTGGAGCATTTCTCAGGAGGCAGAGGTGCCCCCAGCCACGTACCCCAGGACATAGGCGCTGCCTGCACACGAGGGAGTGTGAATCGGCAGGTTGGTACGATCAGAAAACATGTTATCGGGGCGCCTGGGTGGCTCAGTCGGTTAAGCGACTGCCTTCGGCTCAGGTCATGATCCTGGAGTCCCGGGATCGAGTCCCGCATCGGGCTCCCTGCTCGGCGGGGAGCCTGCTTCTCCCTCTAACCCTCCCCCCTCTCATGTACTCTCTCTCTCTCATTCTCGCTCTCTCAAATAAATAAATAAATCTTTAAAAAAAAAAAAAAAAAAAAGAAAACATGTTATCTAGTATTTGCCAGGGCTTCCCCGTGAGGACATTGAGTTGCAGTGTTAAAGATGACAGAGCACAGTCCCCAGTGGACTGTCCATTTGTAAAATTAGCCTCTTGAAAATCTCCCTCCCAGCTTAATTCCATCAACTGTTTGTCACCTCTTGCATTATTATCTCCCACTGACAGTCACATGCTGTGGGCCGAGGGATACACTTGAATCAGCTCAGGCCTCTTCTGTCTTCCTGCTCCACACCCTAGCTGGAGCCTAGGAGATGAGTCAAGACGTGCCTTCCCCTAAGTACTGGGGCCAGCCCCACCTGAACCCCATGGACCGAAACGAGGGTGGGAGAGGAAGAACATCAAGATGTCATCAGAAGAAGGGAAATGAATGTCGGATAATCAAAATCAACTGGTGTCTGCCATTCTTGGGTTCTTGGGGTTGCCTTTGAGGCAGGGAAGGGAGCAGTTCTCCATCCAGGAGTGGGAATGGCACCAGCCTGGGAGTCAGGAAACCTGGTTCAGGTCCCAGCTGTGCTGCTCTCTAATTATGTGACCTTACTCGAGCATGTTCTTTCTGTCCCTTTGGCCTCAGTGTCCCCATCCATGCAAGGGGTAAGGGAGAGTGTTCTACTCTGATGTTTCAAGATGCTATAGGCTCTTTACGTGTAGTCCTTCAACTAGTACCTGGAGAGAGAAGTCATCCAGAAAGGGTTTTCAAGAAGGGAAGTGCTCAAATGTTGTGCCTTGGATGAGCTTTTGTGGTTGAGAAAGTCCCTGGCAGCAATTCTCTGAGTTTCTTCCCACTCAGGTCAGCGTCTAAAGTCACAGCTTCTGTGGGTCATCACTCTGAAGCTAAAGCCCTTCCAATTTTTCTTTTCCCTCCAGGCATCACCACATCGGCCTCTCCGAGTGTGTCTCAGCTCTTCGCAAGGTGAGCACCCTGGCCCAGCTCCTTCTGCCTCTGTCCCTTTCTCCCCCTTGCTGGGCAGAGGCTCTGGGGCCAGAGTCCCGGAGGGGAGTCCCAGCACCAGCACTTCCCAGCTGAGCCACCTGGAGCACGCAACTCCACCTCACGGGCCTCAGTCTCCCCATCCGGAAGAGGGGGACCATCACGATGCCTGCCCCATGAAATGAGCTAGAACATTCAGAAGGGCTTGGGATGGAGCCTGGAGCAGAGTGTTGAGTGTTGGCTGTTTTCGCCCTTCTTCTCTTTGTTCTTTTTGTTAGTCTTTCCTTCTCTTTCCCTCCCCTTCCTCTCCTTTCCCGGGCAGACTCTTTCTCAGTTCTTCCCGTCCTCCCTTCATCCCTGCCTTCCTCCTTCCTTTCTCCTCCCTTCTCTAGTCTGTCTCCTCCTTGCCTCCCTGTCCTGCTCTCTCTGCCTCCCTCTCGCCTTTGCCCCTCTCCTCCCTCTTTCATCCTCTCTTCCGGTGCCAACACCCACCCAGCACTCCTTCAGGCCACATTCCGCATGGGACCCCGAGTCCCGGAGATGGGTGAGGTGGGGCCCTTGCCCTCGGGGAGCTGCCCATCGAGGGGAGGAGACAGGCCAGTAAAGCAGAGACCCCCCTCACATGGGCGGTCAACATCAATGCGCCACCAGCGGTGTGCAAGGGGCAGAGGGAGCTCCCTGATGGCCACGGCTCACTGAGAGCCCTCGGGGAGCTGCCCACCTGCAGCCCGCAGTGTGGGAGGCCCTGTGGTGGGCCCGGCCTGGTGGCCAAGGCGCCCTCGGTCTAGAGGGTCCTCTCCTCCTGATGTGGACGTGCGCTTCCCTTGACAACACTGGAGAAGCTGCTTAGAAGGAGCACACTTTCTCGGCCTTCCTTTCCCTGCAGATGTTTTGGGGGTTGTTAGTAGCAACAGAGGTCTGTCAAATGTATCTAAACTTCTCTTCAAGGTCTCGGGGTTCTGCTCCTCTTTCTCAAGGGGGAAAGGGCTTCTGATGGGAAACCGGAGTGGAGCGCCTTCTGGTTCCAAGGACAGGTGTAAATTGGGAGCAGGGTCAGATAAGGTTCTGTGCTCAGCACTAAGTGCCGACCCTCGGCACTCACCCTCAGGTGCTGCACCGAGTGGGACACTGGTGGATGAAACCCTCCAGGACTACTGGGTCTGGCGTCTCCAAGTCAAATGAGTTTGTCACGCACTTTGGAACAAGTTCCCCCACCTTCTATCACAGTAGTAGTCGAAAGGAAGGGCAGGAGAACATCTTTTTGTAATTCCGTAAAGTTTTATACCCATCTCACACCTGCCATGAGCCTTCTTATAGAGGAGGAGTTCCGGAAACGAACAAGTTTTAACTAAAGAGATGTAACCAGAATGGAACCCGACCTGGAGTTGGGGATCTCATTACCATCTACTGGCAGGCTCTCTGGTTAGAGCAGCTAGATACGGGATGTGGGGTACAGATGGCCCTAGTGTCCAGGTGTGGGAGCTCACAGGAGAGACTGGCACCAGGGACTGGTGAAGGGCATGGCCTCTGCATCAGCTGTGCGCGTTTGGTAGGTTCCTTAGTCTCTCTCTCGGCCTCCGTTTTCTTATCTGTAACCTGGGAATAGGAATAGGAACTGCCTCCAGGGGTTGTCATAATTGTTACGAGGTTTAAATGAGCCAATACGCAGAAAGGAATTAGGACAGTCCCTGGTACGTAATAGGCACAAACATTTTTAGCTGTTTTCATTACTAAAGGAGGCGGACCCTGTAGGGGCTGTTGCAGACGGAGTGTAATAGAGAAGTGGTCGCTGCTCAGATGGGTTGATAAAGTCATACAGGGGTACAGACCTAGGCTTGCTAAAGCTTCTGCTTTGTAGAGGTGTGTGTGAGAGAGAGAGAGAGAGAGAGGGAGGAAGAGAGAAACCTCATGGTTTGAAAATAATAGTGATGAATTCAAATTTTAAAAAATCAATAACTGCACTAGCCAAAGAAATTATATCCATGGATCCCTGGACCACGTATGGCTCCTGGGCCACCATCTTGTCCCCTTCCTGCTAGAACAACCCACCTTGACTTTACTTATTGCTGCCTATAGGGCTGGGTCAAGCTCAGTCCTCTAAGTGAGAAGCAGCACAGTTACAAGTGTGGACTCTGGAGTCGGAGTCCGAGTTTAAATTCTAAATTCCCCCACTTTCTAGCTGTGACTTCAGGTCTCTGAGCTTTGGTTTCCTCTTCTCAAAAATGGGAGTTACAAGAAGCCCTACCCCAAAGAGCTGATGTGAGCATCCAATGAGATACACTGCATGTATCAGGTCTATGAGACAAAATTCGAGCCTGTGGTAAGAACACAGTGGTTGGAAGCACCCATTACAGATGTCTTAGGAGGTGGCCCTTTAAATCCTAGGCCTTTATGGAACCTGTCATTCACCATGGAGAGAATTCATTTGTGTCCCTGGGTTGCATGTAACAGACTATAGGCTCCAGCTGATGTCATCCCAAAAGGACTTTCCTGGAAAATCTGGAGTAGCTTCCAGTGTAAGTGAAAGCAGAATAATCAGACCTTGGAAAAGACCAAGAAAAGGACAGCTTCTGTGATCCAAGCAATAGGAAGGAATGAAAAGACAGGGTCTTTGGAGTGTAGCTGCTGGAGTGAACTATTCAGCCCAAGATTTAAATCCCCAAGACAGAATCTGATTGGATGCTCTTCCATCACAAGTCCACCCCTTGGCTAAGAGCAGGACATCAATTGGGAAGGTGTCTAAGGGTAGATAAGATAGGACAGATAGGCTGCAGTCATCAGTGGTGTGGACCCAGTGACGTCACACAACAGAGGCTTATTTCTTACTCACTGAAAGTTCAGTGTGGATTAAATGAAACTCCCCAGGGCAGGTGTCCTCTACATGCTGACGCAGGATCCGGGAGATAATCCATACTATAGCTCTGCCACCTCAGTCTTGACAGTTGCCACCCAAAGAGGAGAGAGGACAGGAGGGTCGCAGGGGATGGTTTTATTGGCCAGAACTGGGAGAGGCTTATACATTCTATGGGGCAGAATCCGGTCACATGGTGGAATCTGACTGCAAGGCAGACAAGAAGTAAAATCTTCCTGGTGCTCAGGAAGAGGAAAATGAAATGGGATTTGATGAACACGTAAGTTGCCTCTGCCCTGGAAAGAGCAAATACCCAAAGGAAAATAAGGAGGAAGGGATGCTGGGCTGGGTTTGGATTAATCTTCTCTCTTTCCATGCAGACCTTGCCCACACATCCTGCCCAGCCAGCCTGCCACGGCCATGGCAGCCTACGGCCAGACACAGTACAGTGCGGGGATCCAGCAAGCTGCCCCCTACACCACCTACCCACCTCCAGCACAAGCCTATGGAATCCCTTCTTACAGTGAGTACCAGACCAAGCCCTGGCTTTCCCGCTGGGGTCCCCAACATCATGGTCTTTCTTCTGTCCTGTTGCCTCAGTTAAATGCGAAATGGCAGATGCAGCCAGGCTAATTTTGGGTTGGAAATAGAGGGAAAAGACAGACATATTTAAATATGGTTCTAGTTCAACGAACTATATCATGACCTCTTTTGATTGCAAGACTAAGAAACTTAACCCAAGCTGGCTTAGGAAAAATGGAAATTTAATGATTCACATACTGAGAAATCTAGAGGTACAGTTAACATCAAGTGTGGCTGGATCCAGGTGCTCAGATGCTGTCAAAAGGAGTACCACATCCTGCTCCAGGTTCAGATGTTTTCCTCTGAGTTGGCGCCAGTCCCACAAAGGTTCTTCCCATGTGGCAGCAAAGATAGTGCCCATCACTCTGGGTCTGTATCCGTTCAGCGCTCCACACCCAGTGGAAGGAGAGCGCCTCTTGCCCAGCAGTCCCACCAGAATCCCTCGCAGCCCTTGTTGTCCCAGACTGGGTCACGTGACCATGTTTCAGTCTAGGCCAGGAGGTCAAAGTGTGAGAAATAAGGAGGCTGAAGCATGTGGATTGTATCTGAAGGAGAGATGGTTCTCTCAAAGGAAAATTAATGGATGCCAGGAAGACAAAAACAACAGACCTACAGGCCTTGACTGTGAGAACCTTCCTGCTAAGAACCAGAGAGTCAGTGAGCCTGGCCCACCACCCATGCTCACCTGCCCCTGTCTGTACCGGTCAGGGTTCTCCAGAGAAGAAGAACCAATGGAATGAAGATATCTATGTCTCTACATCTATATCTAAAGAGAGAGAGGTATCATAGGAATTCGTTCACCCAATTATGGAGGCTGAGAAGTTACAAGATCTGCAGTCGGCAAACTGGAGACCCAGGAAAGCCAAAGGTGTCATTCCAGTTTGAGTCCAAAGGCCTGAGAACAAGAGGGCTGATGGTGTCAGTTCTGGTCTAAAAGCAGACAGGCCCAAGACTCAAGAAGGGCTGACTTTTCAGCTCCGGTCTGAAGGCAGGAAAAGACCCATGTCCCAGCTCAAGCACTCAGGCAGAAGGAGTCCCCTCTTACTCAGCCTTTTTGTTCTATTTGGGTCTTCAATTGGTGAGATGAGGCCCATCCACATTAGGGAGGGCAATCTGCTTTATTCAGTCTACAGATTCAAATGTTAATCTCCTTCAGAGATGCTCTCACACAGATACACCCAGAATAATGTTTGACCAAATGTTTGGGCACGTTGTGGCCCACTGAGGGTGACACATAAAATTAACCATCACACTGCCTCTGGCTGTTACTCATGGTAGTCCTGCCCATCTTAACTGATGTATCAACCAAAAACCTTTTGGTAGCAAATGACAAAAACCCAGTGTTAATTAGCTTAAGGAAATAAGGGTGTTTATTGCAAACACAGCTGAACATCTTAGGGTACTAGCTTCAGGCAGAGCTAAATCCAGGTACTCAAGTGATAATATGAGGCATCAGTCTCTCTGCTTTCCTTTGGAAGGTTAAGCTTCAGTCTCAGACAGGCCCTCCCACTGGGGTACTAAAGCCAGCCCCAGCAGTTCCAAGTTGTAACTCCCCCCCAAAAGAGAGCTTCTCTCATCCAGGACTTTCTGCACCATCCTGGGGATTCCTCCGACTGGACTTCCAAAGCCATAGCTGACCCAGACACTGGGGCAGAAAAGATAGAATGCTCTGGATAGGCCACATTGGGCCACATGGAACCAAGAGTTAGAGCAAACTCACACAAGAAAAAGAACCGACCTGAATGTGAGATAGGGGAGCAGGAGGGGGCAGATAGAAACCACAGATGTCTAGTGGACAGAAGGTCGGATTGGTAGGCAGGAGACCTAGCTTCCAGGCCCAGCTGCCTCTGATCTGCCCATGCCTCAGTTTCCTCAACTGTTACATTAATGTCTCATGTCATCTTCCCAACCAGGTGGTGTGGCTTGAGTGCAGAGACCCAATCTTGTATTTTTTTTCCTCCCTTTTCTCCCTCTCTACTTCTCTGTTCATGTGTTCATTTATCATTCATTCATTCCTTCATTCCTTCATGACATTGGGTCATGTGCTAGGCACACAGAGGTCAAAAAGCAGAATGGGCCCTCCCTGGAGCTTATAGTCTGGAACAGAGGCTGAAAAGCCAATGGGTAATGTGGGTAGCTCTCTTAACCTATAAAATACACTTGGCGTTTTAAAAATTGCCCATTTTATAATGTGAAATGCTAACATAAAAATTTATATTTCTAATGTCTTTAAAAAGAGAGATGATCAGGCAACACTGAGCCCACAGTTTCTGTGTTGGGAATAGGTGGCTCTGAGTAGGGCTGACCCCATTAGCCTAAATTCATCATGCTCCCCACCCAGCCCACATGACTCATTTGAATTTTCTGCCGGTCCTCTGAAGACATTTGAGTTTGCAACCCCCAGCCTAAAAGGAGAAAAAAAAATTAAAGATGTAAAAATCTTTATGTGTTTCAAACTATGATGCGTGATATAAGGCAGAGAAGTAGGTCATGAGAAAAAACAGAAGAAGGAAGACTTCATCTAGGATCCGGCATCAGGGAGGTCTTTTAGATGAGGAGCTGATTCAGCTAAGAACTGAGACAGCATCCAGGCAGGGGGACCACCCATGGGAAGGCCCCTGAGACGGAGAGGAATTTGGCGAGTCCAACAAGCCCAGTAGCTGAAGCACAGTGGGGGATGAGGTAGGAGAGGTAGGCAGAACCCTCAAGGCCTGAGAAGCATTTGGGATTTTATTGCAAGTGAAACGGGAACTCATTGGCGGGTTTATAAGCAGAGGGCTATATTCTACAGTCTGGGTTTTTTCAAGATCACTTTGGCCACTGTGGGGAGCCTGGATCAGAGGGAAGGAAGAGGGAAGCAGTCAGGCCAGTGGGAGACCGAGGGAGCAGGTAGACGGGGTGATGGTGGAGGCCTGGGGCAGGACAGTGCACAGACTGAGGGAGACAGATACAGGAGCAATTCTAGAGATAGGAGTGATGTGTCCTGGGAGAGCAACAGGCCAGGCGTTGGTAATAGTCACCAGCGTGGAGTGGCTGCCACCCCTGGTCCCTCAGTGCTCTGTGTCCTTACCAGGGAGGGTAAATAAATTGCCCAGGTCGCCCAGCTGGTTGGTGGCATTAAACCCAGGCAGCCTGGCCCTAGAGCCCAAGCTCTTAACCACTGAGCTCCGCTGCCCAAGCCTACATCCCGTAAATGCTGGGGGATTACCAGTGACAGACCTCCACCAACAGGTGTGGGCACCATTTCCAACTTTCTGTCCCTCCTGTGCTGGAAGACTCGTGATATAATCACCCTAAGTTACCCCACCTGGCTGACAGCCAGAGAAAACGAAGCCATAGTATTTTTCGGTGTAAAAGAGAAAAGTAGCCTTGTTCCCAGACAAAGCATGGCAGGTGGTACGAGCACATGTCCCGGGCTCACACGGCACCTCTGCCACTTGCTGGTCCTAACACACTGGGCAAGCCATCTCTGTTTCCTCATTCATACAGTGGGAGTGATACCAAGTCTGGCCTCCTCCCGGTTATTGTGAAGATTAAATGAGACTATCTGTATCAGAGGTCAGCTGCCATTTTCTGTAAAGGTCCTGATGGTTATTTCTGGCTTTGTGGACCATACAGCCTCGGTCACAGCTATTCAACTCTACCACCGTAGTGTGAAAGCAGCCAGACAATATGTAAACGAATGGGTGTGTCTGTGTTCCAATAAAACTTTATTTACACAAACAGGAAGTGAGTCAGGTTTGGTCCACCGACCATAGTTTGTCAGCCCTTGATCGATATGAAGGGCTTAGCTCACAGGGCCGGCCCAAGGGAAGGGCTCAATCAGTGCTGCAGGGGCCAGGCTGCCACACACACCTGGAGTGTTCATGTCACTGAATAGTGACAGGGAAGATGAAAAGCTCTTTGCCTTCACATATGCCTATGCCCAAGCAAGCAGTGTTTGCTCATTGTCTGGACAAACCTTGTTGAATCTTGTTAGGAAACTTTGCTCATTGACGCTTGGCAAATAGCATTATTTACTTTTGTTGAAACAGCTTCAAGGAAATAACACATGTGAACAAACTAGAGGGAAGGAGGTTAGGGGTATTGAATATGTTTTTCCTCAGTTTATTATGCAACATTTGAGGCATCTGTAAAAGCGTAAAGAGTAATACTATAAATGCCCATGAACTGACCATCCAACTTGAAGTAAAAAACAAAAGGTTATTTTCCTTTCTACTCAGAGATACCCACATTCCTGGATTTGATGTTTATCATTTCTCTGCATTTCTTTATGTAGAATAGAGGTCAGCAAATTTTTTCTGTGAAGAGCCTGACAATAAATATTTTTAGCTTTGCAGGCATTACACTGTCTATCACAACTACTCAACTGTTCCATTGTAATGCAGAAGGAGCCATAGTATGTGAATGAATAGATGTGTCTGTTCCAGTAAAACTTTATTTTCAAAAACAGGCAGCAGGTCACTTTTGGCCATGGGCTTATGTAGAGTATTATTTTGCATGTTTTACAACTTTATGTACACTGTTTCTTTTAGTAGCCATTCTTTTTTTGAGAGCGAGAGAGTGCAAGCCATCCCGGGGTGGGGGTGGGGGGTAGGAGGGGCAGAGGGAAAAGGAGAGAGAGAATCCTAAGCAGGCTCCATGCCCAGCATAGAGCCTGACACGGGGCTCAATCCCATGACCCTGAGATCATGACCTGAGCTGAAATCAAGAGTCGGACGCTCAACTGACTGAGCCACCCAGGTGCCCCTAGTATCCATTTTTTTGACACTTGCTTTTTCCACCCAACTTATGTCTGTGACATTTATCCCTCTTCATGCATGCCGCTAGAATTCATTCATTTTCACTGCTGTATAATATTCCATTATTTGACTGTACCACAACTTGTTTATCTATTATACCCAGAACTTAATCACTTAAAACAACACTCTGATATATTATTTCTGGGCTTCTTTGGGTTGACTGGATGGGCTTTCTCCTGGTCTCCCCTGGTCTCTCTCACGCACCTGTATTTGGCTGGCAAGTCGGCTGGCATGGCTGAGCCTCTCTTTCAACCTGGCCTTTAATCCTGTGCTTGCTCACAGCATGCTGGTGTCAGGTTTCCAGAAGGGCAGAGGTAGAAGCTTCAAAGCCACTTGACGCCTAGTCTCCAAAACCCCCATCACTCAGCCACTTGTACCAGTCAAAACAAGTCACAAGGCCAGTGGAGATTCTAGGAGGTGAAAATAGACTCTACCTCTTGACAAGAGGAGGTGCAAAATATTGTGGTCGTGTTTTTTCAATCTACCTGAGTACATCTGAATTTCTTAACAGAGAAGCAGGAATCTGCCCAAACAGGCAGTGAATCTGTTGGCATCTGATGGTGGGTGACATTGGAAACTCAGGAACCAAGAGAAAGAACTCAATACTCTGATCACAATAGACTTCACCATGTGTTTATCTTACAGAATCCTTTGACATCTTCCTGTTCTGCTCAAGAGAGAACAGTGGGCCAGCCTCAGTGCTGCCTCTAAAATGCAAGGGTGGGCTTTTCTTCCAGAAAAGTTTCTGGGTGTAAAAAGCAGGGACTTTCCTCCTTCTTTCCTTTGCTCCCTCATGGTTTGGAAACATTGTCTTCATTCACAAGACTGAATGGGTGAAAAGGAAGGAACCACAGTTACAAAACTGGACCCAGAACTAGAAATGTCCTTGGAAGAGATGTAAACAGTTTTTTTTTTAAGATTTTATTTATTTATTTGACAGAGACACAGTGAGAGAGGAAACACAAGCAGGGGGAGTGGGAGAGGGAGAAGCAGGCTCCCGGCTGAGCAGGGAGCCCGATGCGGGGCTCGATCCCAGGACCCTGGGATCATGACCTGAGCCGAAGGCAGACGCTTAACGACTGAGCCACCCAGGCGCCCCGAGATGTAAACAATTTTAAGATACTATTTGACACCTGTAAGATAAACAGTTTATTACATTTTCAATAAAGATACAATATGTAGGCTACTGATGATGGATCAGGCCCCCTCCCTCAATACAGTCCCTTCTCTAGCCTGTTGCTCATAGAATCAGTGCCTGTGCTTTGGGGAAGCATGTCAGACTTTGGCTGGAGAGGGGACACATTTTTAACTGTGGCTTTTGGAGAAACAGGCTCCCCGAGCAGTAAGAGTGGAAGTCATCTTTACAGAGGAAGGATGGTTCATTTGACACATTCCTCCCAAATCCTGCTGGACATTAACCATACATGGCACTACTCCATAGAGTAGGAGGTTGAAAACTCGCTACCCTCAGAGCCAGGCGGAACCATGAAGCTGATTGCATGTGCAAAATATGAGCCTCTCTTGACCTGCCTTTCCCTTTCCCACTTTTGACAATGTCCTAGTATGTAAAAAAAAAAAAAAAATACAACTGCAACAAAAAAATAGCACCTTAAAACAAGCATTAATGTCTCAGAGACAGTGCAGAATTTGTGGTGACCTGGGGAACCTACAGGGACAGTCTGCCTTCCCATGGGAATGCAGGCATGGTGTTGCTGGACCATCTTGTTGCTCAATTGAAGCCCTAAGTCCAGATTTTTTGGTGAAATCTCCTGATTTTTAAACAAAAGCAACTCATTTCAGATTTTCCTTAAAAATATGCAGGCCAAGCAAAATACATCTATAGACTTAACTTTGCCTGACAAACTACCAGTTTGTAGCTCCTGGTTTAGAAGCTGATAAAATTGTGTGCTGTCTTGACTCAGTAGTTCTTCTGTAAGTGACAGGGAAGCATCCTAATCATGTGTCCCCGGTGCTTCTTTTTCCTCCTTCCAAGGCATCAAGACAGAAGACAGCTTGAACCATTCCCCCAGCCAGAGTGGATTCCTCAGCTACGGCTCCGGCTTCAGCACCCCACCCACTGGACAGAGCCCGTACACCTACCAGATGCACGGTCAGTGTGGCGCTGCGGCCACTTCCTGTCCATGTCTAAGGCACTGTCTAAGTTAGGTGGTCAGTCATTCATTTATTTACTTGCCAGATTTCTTGAGCACCTACTATGTGCCAGAATCTATCTCGAGGAGTTAGAGCAGCAGACAGAACAGAATAGATATGAGATCTGCCCTCATAGCAAGTACATGGCAGGAGGGAGAGAGTGACAATAAACAAGGCAACAAATAAACCAGCTGATTTTGGAAGAGGTTGAATGCCGTGAAACAAATAAACATGGTGTTTGGGTAGAAAGTGATGGGCCATTGAAGGGTCAGGAATGGTGGGATATGTAATTGTGGAGGGAGTCATCAGGGAAGACTCTGAAGAGATGACATTGGACAGAGACCCAAAGGGTGAGGCAGAGCCAGCCCTGCGTAGACCTGGAGGAAGAGCATTCCAGGCAGAGGGAATGGCCTGTGCAAAAGCTGTATGCGGGGAAAGGTCTTGGTATGTTTGTGGCACAGAACAGAGACCAGTGAGGCTGGAGCAGGGTCAGGTGATGTGGGACGAGAGAGTCAGAGAACAGAGCCAAATCATGCAGGGTCCTGAGGGCTGTGGGAGGAGCTGGTTTTGATTTAAGTGTGATAGAAAAGGCAAGTCCCTCGTAGACTCGTGGTGGGAGTTTGGGGCAGGCAGGTAAAGAAGCTGTAATTCCATGCAGGAGGTTCAACGCTCCCCATCACCCTAGGGTCGCCTTAGGGAAGAAAAGTCCAGTGTGTAGTTATTCCCATCCCACATCCCCTAAGCAACTGGCTTACCGGATTCTTCTGTCCCCACCTCCGCTCTTTGACCAACCGAGGACCCCTTCCCTTCTTACAGCCCCTTGGGAGCTGGGATGTTGGGGCTGATGCGTGGAGCAGAGGGCTGGTGGCAGTAATTTGGGGGATCCTCCTCCTGGTATTTTTTTCCCTTGATGAAAGCTGATAAAAATGACCATCAAGGATCTGAAAAGTAATATGCAAGAATGAAGGAGTTATGACAAGGCCGTGGGCTAATGAGTGATTGTACTTCCCTTAAAAAAAAAACAAAACTATTTGCAAGTCTTGTCACTTTATCTTTTTAAATTTTTTATTGAGGAATTAAGGAAACAATAAAAATGGATACCAAGGGCAGCCTTTCAGCGAAAAACATTGCGAAGGGACAGCAGATGATCTTGGAGTATGTGTAGAGAAAGGGGCTGAAGCGCATTGATGCCCGGCCCTTGCAATAGCTTCCTCGTAAAGGCCCGCATCAGAGTTTGCTGGTGACACTGTCAGCTAACACTGACCACACACTTACCCTGTGCCACATGGTCTTGTGGGGATCATCTTATACAGTCTTCATGGCAAAGCATTGGTGCTGGTTTAGATTTTACTGCACATGCAATGAAACCGACCGTGTCGAGCCTCTTAGTGGTCTGGCAGAATCCCGTCCCCCAGCCTCACCCAAAGCCCGTGCATGCTCTCTCACTCTCTTCTCCACTTCTGCTGTCACCTCTGGCTCCCCACAGTGGCCTGAGTCCCACTGAAGGGTACAAGCTGCTGGGACCCATCTTTAAGCGGGAAGTGAATTTTGGCACCAATCCTGATAATAAAGACTTGTGCAGACATGACCTTGAACTTGCATTTGGATCACTCTCAGGCCAGTGTTACTAGCTCTGCAAATAGAGATGGGACTTACTGCCTCAGGACTTCTAAGGCTGTGGAGGTTGAAGGGAAAACACATCCCCCCCTCCCCCATTCTGACACCCACCTCCTGCTCTGCAGGATAAGAAGTGCGTTCGTTCATGTAGGAGTGGCTCTCCATCCATCATTCTTTCAGTGTGTATTATTGAGTACAAGTTCTATGCCTGGCACCCTTTTAGGCCCTGGGGGGCACAGCCATCAACAATGACAGTCCCTCATAGAGAGAGACAGACAATAATCAATTAACAAATAAGCAGACTATTACTAATTTTGATAGAGCTTGTGAAGGACAAAGACAGAGCAGTGCGATGGGCAGTGACGAGGGAAGTGGTGGTTGGTATCACCCAGGTGGTTAGGGAGACCTGAGTGACGAAAAGGAGCCAGCTACTTGAGCACCTGGAGGCTCTCCCAAAGGAGAATCATGAATCTGGGGGCAGTGAGTAGGGAGGATGAGATTGGAAAGCAAAGCAGGAACCACCCCCCTCCCCGGACCAGGATGTATAGAATATGTTATTTCTTCTCTGGTCCTTACAGGAGCCCCATGCTGAGGGTGCCATCACCTCTGCTTTACACATGATGAAAGCGAGGCTCAGAGAGGGGAAGTGACCTACCCAAGATCACACAGCCAATAAGTGTTCAGAGCTGGGAATTCAGAGTTGGGTTTCTAGAATTCCAGAGCCTGTGCTGATTCCTCCAAGTGCTCTTTCCGGGACTCCTTCAGGACTCTGTATAGCATCCTAAGCTGCGTATACACCATACACTATTCCCCTTCATCCTCCCAATAGCCCTATGACATAGGTTCTGTCGTTATCCCCATCTTACAGATGGGGAAGCTGAGGCACAAATTGGTAAAGTAACATGCCTAAGGTCACATGGCGGTGGCAGTGGGATTTCAAGCCAGACGGTTTTACTCCAGAGCCCAGGCACACAACCCTCACACCATCCTGCCCTCCCTCCTCTCATAGAACCTTCTAGAAGACGATTCTTCATGGATGAGCCCTGGCCTACACCCTGCCTCCCCACCTCAATCCCTACCAGTCCTTCACAAATTGAAAAACATCACCTGCTCTGTTCCCATCCAGGTTATTTTCTTATCGTCCTTGTGGCCCAGATGCCAGAAGGGCTGTGGCAGCAGCTGGACTCTGTCCCAATTAACTGCCTTCAGTCTAATGCTAATGGCCATAAGCTGCTCATGAGACAGCCCAGGCATTTTGCAAGCCTGACATAGTCCTCCTTAAGTATTTTTTTCAAACACAAACGCACAGAACGCTCACACACCATGCCCATGTGCTTCCTATTAACTTTTTTTCAAGTTGTTCCAGAGGAGAAATAAACTCTCAAACTACTCTGTGTGTGTTTCAGAATGGAAGACGTCAGCTGAGCTTAGTTTTTCAGACGGGGAAGGGAATGAAGAGGGGACCCGAAAACATGAATAGAGTGAAATTGGTCCATATTTAGAAGCTGGGACAAGTCTTTCTCCTCTTTAGGAATTAAAATCATAATTTCATAGAAGCCAAAAAGCACCCAAGCAGGAACCACCCATCATTTTACAGATGGGCAAACTGAGGCACTGCCATGGAGTGGTTTGTGTAAGGTCACAGAGCAAGCATTAGATAAGCTGGGGTGCCTCCCCCTAGGCCTTTTTTTTTTTTTAAGATTTTATTTATTTATTTGATAGAGACACAGTGAGAGAGGGAACACAAGCAGGGGGAGTGGGAGAGGGAGAAGCAGGCTTCCCGCTGAGCAGGGAGCCCGACACGGGGCTCCATCCCAGGACCCTGGGTTTATGACCTGAGCCGAAGGCAGATGCTTAACGACTGAGCCACCCAGGCGCCCCTCCCCCTAGGTCTTCTACCTACTCTCATAAACTTCCAGAAACTTCCACGGGGTCATCATCCCTCAAGGCCCTGGTTTGAGATCTGTATCTGTTTGGATAACATTGCTCCTCCACCAAATGTACAATAAACATAAAAGAGAAAAGTTCACAGCACTCGTTCAGCCTTCGCTTGGTTGTTTATTTTCTTTTTTTAAGTTCACCCAAGGGTTTTTGTAACTGAAATGTATTTCTTACGGGTTTGATTTTTTTTGTTGTTTCTTTTCGCTTCTCCTGCTGAAACTGCTATTCGCAGAAATGGCCTAACAATGAAAAAGAAAGGAAGAAAATGTCTTGAGAGTGTATTGTAAGAACTTGCTGGAGCCATGCAGGGGTTGAGAGCCCAGACCTGGGCTGCAGTCACGCCTCGCTGTGTCCCACACGCTCCATGAACTTGGGGAAGGCACTTGACTTCCCTCTGTCTGTTCCCTCACCTGTGAACTGGCATCCTAGCAAAAGAGATGACCTCACGGGACTCTCGGGAGGTCTAATTGGAATGATTCCTGAGCATATCAGAGGAGGTCCATAAAGGCTGGGTGCTCTTTTTATTATTCCTGTTATTTTTTTTAATTTTTTTTTATTCTTATGTTAATCCCCATACATTACATCATTAGTTTTAGATGTAGTGTTCCATGATTCATTGTTTGTGCATAACACCCAGTGCTCCATGCAGAATGTGCCCTCCTCAATACCCATCACCAGGCTAACCCATCCTCCCACCCCCCTCCCCTCTAGAACCCTCAGTTTGTTTTTCAGAGT
>NC_138378.1:12413112-12422944 GCF_054177405.1 Leptonychotes weddellii | reverse complement strand
TCCCACCCGACCCCCCACTCCAGCAACCCTCAGTTTGTTTCCTGCGATTAAGAATTCCTCATATCAGTGAGGTCATATGATACATGTCTTTTTCTGTTTGACTTATTTCGCTCAACATAATACCCTCCAGTTCCATCCACGTCGTTGCAAATGGCAAGATCTCATTCCCAGTAAAAGAACTTTGACTTTTGTTCTGAGTATCCAAGATGAGGCAGAGGAGGGGTTTGTAGGTATGTATGGAATGGACTCCTGTACTAGGATCGGGGTTAGCAAACCTTTTGTGTGAAAGAGCCGGATAGCAAATATTTTAGATTTTGTGGGCCTGAAGTCTCTGTTCTAATTACTTGTAACTCTGCCATTGTAGTTCGAAACCGTAGATGATAGGCAATGAATGAGCAAGGCTGTTTCCCAATAAAATACTATTTCCAATAACAGGTGGAGGGCTGGATTTGGCCCTTGGACTCTAGTTCGCTGACCTCTGTGTTGTAGGAGCCGATCATTAAAGCCAGGTCTTCACTGTGTGAATGTCTGTGGGACATTACAAAGCCAGATGGGACTGGGGAAGAAATCTTCATTTTGCTAGACTCTTCCATGCGTTGCAGAACATCTGGCACCCCTGTCACCTACCCACTAAACGCCATTAATGTCCCCAATGAAAGCGTCCCCACAAATTTCCAAGAACCCGTAGGGGCACCACAGTGCCCTTGAGAACCCCTGGTTTATGCGGCAGCAGGTACAGGCATGAGGAGCAGTGTCTGTGTGTGTAGGAAAGACCATTTGTCACTCACTCAGCACACATTCATGAGCACCAGCTCTGTTCCAGGCAGTGTGCTAGGTGCGGGCCACTCAGCCCCGAGCTGACAGTGGAGCCCTGCCTTAATGGAATTTCTGTCCCAATGAGAGGGTACGGATAGTGTATTTGTCTGCTGGAGTGGCCATAACAAAATTCCACAGACTGGGGAACAAACCACAGACAATTATTTTCTCACACTTCTGGAGGCTGAGAGGCCCCAGACTGAGGTACCTGCAGATTTCGGTTTCTGGTGAGTGCTCTCCTCGTGGCATGAGGATGACCACCTTCTCACTGCATCCTCACATGACATGAGGAGGGAAAGCCGTCCCTGGGATCTCTTTCTGTTCTTATAAGGACACCAGTCCTATAGGATTAGAGGCCCACCCTTATGACCTCCTTTAACCTTAATTACCTCCCTAGAGGCTCCATCTCCAAATACAGTCTCACTGGGGGGTAGGGCTTCAACATATGAATTGGGGGGGCCAGGCAGGGGGGAGGACGGAATTCAGTCCATAACAGATGGTGAGCAAGGAAATGAGCAAATGGCTGTGGCAAGTGCTCCGAGGAGAATGATCAGGGAGATGTGGTGCAGAGGGTCTGGGGAAGGGGGGTCCAGGTTGGGGGGTGGACAGAGCAGGGTCTCTGAGGAGGTGACGACAGAGCTGGTCCATGTAAATTAAGGCAAGCAGCCATGGGTCCAGAGTGTTCCTGCCAACAGGAGGCCAGGCGGCTCGTACATGAAGGGGTGGAGGGTGGGGCCGGAGGGTGGGGAGGAAGGACCTCACAGAGCCTTGTGGCCAAGTGAAGGTGTTTGGATGTTGTCTTGAGAGCACCAAGCAGCCATTGGGGGTTTTAAAACAGGGAGGCTGATCTGGTTTGCATCTTGGAAAGACCATTTAGCTCCTCTGGGCTGAGTGCACTATAGGGGATCGTGGAAGAAGCAAGGAGATCAGGAGGAAGCTATCTCCTGGAGACGGTGACCACCCAGCTCCAGCCCTTTTTCCCTCCAGTCCTCAACCCTCCAGTCCTCGAGGTCAGACATAATGGAATGGAGCCAATGCCAAAATTCACAGAACTTGCCTCCAACAACATCTGCCAGGCCCCGGCAACCCTGCTCAGAAAATTCTAGAATCATCCCAACTTATCCTTGGACTCCCCAAGGAACAAAGACTCAGAGCGGGCTTTGATGTTTCTGCTCTGGTGTCATTTGTTTTTCATTCCTACTTCTGACATTTAGGAAATAGGAGCTGAGCCCACACCAGGGTCTGGGTCTGTAAAATTTGTTGAAAATATGGCAGAATTGAGGCGCCCTGGGTGGCTCAGTCATTTAAGCGTCCAACTCTTGGTGTTGCCTCAGGTTGTGATTTCATGGGTCATGAGATCGAGCCTTGCGTCGGGCTCTGAGCTAAGTGGGGAGTCTGCTTGAGATTTTTCTCTCTCCCTCTAACCCTCCCCCTGCTCGCTCGTGCACTCTTTCTCGCTCAAATAAATAAATCTTTAAAAAAATAAAATAAAATATGGCAGGATCAATCTCTCTGATAATTTTGGTGGGGGAGGGGGAAGAATGAAAAAGAAAACAACAGTGAACCAAAAACCTACAGACACACAAAAATAGAGTCCTATTCGAGGTACCAGTCCCGCCGCAATAATTTCTTAGAGACAGCAGTGGTGAGCAGCCTGCTCCTAGCCCCAGCTGTCAGGCCTTCTGCTCAGGAGTTGGAAAAGATAATTAAGGGAGGGGGAAATACAGCTTCAGGCTGGGAGCCATTGATTAGATAGGACACACACACACAGACCAATACTGCAAATCCATCTTCACTCAGAGAGAAGCCACAAGTCAGCCGTGGGATGCATAATTTGCACCCTTAAAGCAGATCAAACTTTTTCTACTCCCAAAAGTTCAGTTGGTAAAGGGGAACAAGGAACTTTCAGGGAATTTCTCTGCTTCTCTCAGCCTGGGGCACTCTGCCCCTCTTTCTCCGCCTTATTTCACATCCCCTGCTGTCTGCAAGCCCCAGGCACAATCCTCCAGACCCTAATCCACCTGCCTTTCTATACTGCTTTTTAACTTTTCATATATTTATTTTAAATCACATAAGTAATACTAGTGTGTATCTTTCTGTGCATGTGTGTGTTTCCTCCCACAACTAGGGAATTCCTCTTTTTTTTTTTTTAACAAATAATATCTTGTTGTACATCTTGTTTGATAAATTGCTTTTTATATTTTTCACTAAAGAAGATGCTTTGGAGCGCTTCCAAAGTCAGTTCAAATAAACCCACCTTATTCTGTTTTCTGGCTTCCTAATACGCCATCGAGAAAGCCGGACACCTGGATTTGACTCTCAGCACCACGCCTCGCAAGCTGTGTGACTTGAGGCAGATGACACCTCTGAGACTTGATTTTCCCATTTTGAAACAGAGTCCGTAGAAGGAGTTGACCTCGGGGGCTGCTGTGGAGCTGGGTGCCAGATGGTCCACGCACGGGGCTTAGGGAACAGTCAGGGCACTCTATTAGCCTCGGCTGTTACTAGTCTTATGGATATACCGGGGCATTTAGCCATTCGCCTTGGATGGGCTATTAGATTGTTTCCAGCATCTCACTATGTTTACCTCCTCTGAAGCTCTTATTTCTATATTTATTCTGCCCCTGGGTGTAGTCGCTACCCTGAAGTATTGGTTGCTATACTGGAACTTGGTTGTTGGGCCATTTGCTGACCCTGCTACTTCGTCCCGGGATCCTCATTTCTGCATGCATGTTTGTCTCCTTTTATGGCAACCAGGGTCCTCCTCCAGCATCTTTGGCAAGCCTCACCAGGTCTCCCCAGACCTTGCATCTCTGCTAACCCAGCCCTAAATTGTGGTCTCTAAGAAGTGGCGGCTCAAAAGGATTGTGCAACCCCCCAAACCATAGCCTGGGGCCATCCCAGCTGCTGCTGTATTTGATCCCCAATTAGCTGCCTGCCTTTAAATTCTCCAGGCTTCTCTGACTGGTCTCGTTACAGACCCCTGGGACCAACATAGAGATGAGGCTGCAGAGATGCACAGGAGGACTCCGCCTTGGGGGTGGGGGTGGGATTTGTGACCTCGGGGGCCCAGATTCTTAGAATTTGCTGTCGCTGAGGCTTTAAATTCTCTCAAGCCTTGTGACCTGCTCCGGGGTCATTAATCACAGGGATGTTTGATATTGCGTGTTGGAACAGCTGGCCGATTGCTCTGGCCTGGAACGTTGAGGCAGGTTATTAAAAGGGAGGGGTGGGGCGCCTGGGTGGCTCAGTCGGTTAAGCGTCTGCCTTGGCTCATGTCATGATCTCGGGGTCCTGGGATCAAGCCTCACATTGGGCTCCCTGTTCAGCGGGGAGTCTGCCTCTCCCTCTGACTCTCCCCCCCAACTTGTGCTCTCGCGCTCTCTCTCGCTCTCAAATAAATAAAATCTTTTTTTTTTTTTAAAGGGAGGGGTACTCATCCTCTGGTGTTTGCCCAGCATGGGACAGTATCAGGGATAACATACTCTTCTCTGTGGGACTCAGCTTTCTCATCTGTAAAATGCGAGAACTGAACTAGAAGGCGGTGGCTCTCAACCTTTTTTGATTACAGTCCACACCAAGAGGGACACTCTGCATCACAGCCTGTGATGTGAATGTGATGTGCAGACATTCACGTGCATTGCTGGTTACGAAGGCTCTGCAAAAATAACACGCTCTTACTATACTATTTTACACTCTGATAGTTTCTATTTTACAGAAAAAAGCAACAGAAACAAAACACAGTCCTCTTCTATTTCATGTAAAGCGTTGCTGGTCAGGATATGTCCATTGGTCCTGCATCCCACCAGTGGATGGTGGCATCCAGTTTGGGACTCTGGACAAGATCTCTACAGAACTTGATGATGATGGCTTGGGTGACAAGAGGGCCAGATTTTTTTTTTTTTTTTAAAGAATTTCTTGCTTGGCTTTACAAGTATTTTGTGTGCATTGTGGAATCATTGGAAAATACCATAAAAACGCAGTAAAGAAAATTCTATTAATAGTCTTTATTCCCACCATTTGATTAAGCCACTTTATCTTTGGTTCTACCGGTTCCTTTTAAGGTTTTAATTTAGTGTATATATATAGCCATGAGCAAATTAAGATTATGTTGAATCCATAGATTTAGATTTTGTGGATTTTTTAGCATTGTGTGCATTTTCTCATCTCATTGAACTTTCTTTGCAAACATGCTCTCAAGTGACTTTATAGTACTCCACTGAATCAGTGTGCTGTAATTTATTTAACAACTTATAATGATGGGCACTGAAGGAGCTACCAGCCTTTTCCGTCTCCTACAGGGATCAGCAAACTGTAGCTGACCAGCCAGCAGCCTGTAGTTATAAATAAAGTTTTATTGGAACACCACCACACCCATCCATGTTTGTATTATCTACAGCTGCTTTCTCACTACCATGGCAGAGCCGAGTAGTTGCAACAGAGACCCAGTGGCCTGAAAGACCTAAAATATTTACTGTTTGGCCCTTCACAGAAAAAGTTTGCTGTCCCTGGTCTAATAGATGATGCCACAAGGATTGTATTTATAGTCACAACATTGGGCCATGTTTGTCTATTTCCTCCTTCTCAAGGACATATATTAAATGTATTAAAATGTAATTTGGTAAAACCCTGAAGTTTGGCTTGCTTTGGTTCCCAGGATGAAATGTAAATGACTAGGTTAAAATGAAGAAAAAAGACATTTCTTTTTATTTAATAGTGCTGTGGTTGGAGTGACCATATTATTTATTGCCTGAACCTGTACATTTTTTGGTATGACCGGGAACACCATTAATAATTATGCTGGGACAACAGCCTAATCTGGGGTGGGCAGGAGTCCACAGGACACACCCTAGCCATGGAGAATGCATGGAATCTTGTAGAAATCATGCCCAAATTATGATTCTGGAGAGGGTGTGGGTTCTGGTCTTCCACTAACTGCTGGGTGACGTTAGACAAGTCATTGTGCATGTGGTCCTTCATGTTCTCCACAGTCATGCCAGCTACCTCCAAGGCTCTTCTGCAAGTTACCAAAACCCAATTCAAACTAGATTAGGATTTAGAAAGGCATGTATTGGTTTGTGGAAGCAAACTAGCTATGGGGGGAGCACGGCTGACCTCAGGGACCCAGACCAGGGATGCAAACCCTCTTGTCAAGTTACTGAACCTTTCTTCAGTCAGAAGGACAACAATAATCCCTGCTTATAAGATTGTTGTGAAGATAAAAGGAGTTAGTATTTATGAACTACACATAATAGTGCCTGGCACATAGTATGTGCTTAATAAACACAAGCTGTTGTGTTCTACTAATGCTGTTATTTTTTTCCTGAGGAGTTCTTTATAATGTTAGTATAACACTCAAGTCCACGGAGTATTTTTGGTCACTCAAGGACAAAGGAATAGAGGGCAAGAAAAAGCAAATGTCAAAACCTACTAGAGATAACACAGATTTCAGAACTGTACTTTTAGAAGGGATACAAATGATCATCTAGGTCATGGGTCAGAAAACTCCCTCTGTAAAGGGCCAAGCAGGAAATATTTTAGGCTTTACAGGCCATACAGTCTCTCACAACTACTCAGCTTTGCCACTGTAGCTTGAATGCTGCCATAGATAATACATACACGAATGGCATGTCTGCATTCTAATAAAACTTTATTTACACAAACGGGTGGCCAGACCATAGTTTGCCAACTCTTGGTATAGGGTGATTTAGGTCAACCCATCCCTGGGTCTGGGTGAGTCACTGTGGCTGCCAATAGTACTATTTCCAACTTTTAGTGATCCTGAATGATCCAGAGTGGCAGGATTGAAGTGCTTGCCTGTTCTGTGGCTGGGAGGGGTGGGAGGAGAGAAAACTAAGCTGGCCGCTAAGTTGAGAGCAGAAATGATATGCTGCCTCCGGGCCACAGCATTCAGCAGCCAATACATGACCTTCCAAGAGCTCTTTTCTCTCTGACAGTGCTCAGATTGGGATGAGGGCTACCCCTTTACTGATGCCCCGGAGTGATTCCAGTGAACAGAGCCTCTAGCTGACTTCAGTAAACAAATAGCATGAGAGAAAAATCAGTTCTGATTGCATTTAGGCCACTAAAATACTGGGGAATGTTTATTACCAGAGCACACCACAACCTGCCCAGACTGATTTATCGGCATAGAGAAGATTTCACACGGTACACGATGGTCGCAGTGAGAGCCTTCCCCTTTCTCTCTTGTTTCCATCTTTCTGGTTCAGTGGTAAAGCGAGTAGGGAGGTCTGTATTTTGTGTATAGGTCTTTAACACCTTCTAATACCTGCAAATATTTATTTCATTTTATTTTATTTTAAAATGAGAGGAAAACTGAGGTTTGGGGTCTTTGACGGGCCACAGTATTTAGCTAGAACCAAGAACATGTGTTTTCTGTGTATTTTCTGTTTCTTTGTTTTCATTATTGAGGGCAAGTGGCACTGATTTTCTCTTTATAGTAGTAATATAAAGTCTTCTTCCCAGACAACTTTATTGAAATAAAAACAGTAAGTGATTTCATAGAAATCATGGCTGAGGAAGAAGCTCAGTTTTACAAAAATGTAAGTCCGTCTGAAGTTGATGTAAGGGATACTAGGTAAAATAATAGTGCAGGTGGTTTGAAGACAAGGTAAAAAGCATAGAGAAATAGGTAGATGAGTCAAGTCTGGAGACACAAATCCAGTTCAGTTTCTTCCTTGCACAGATGTGGGAGTGGGGGCTCAGAGAGGGGACGTGCTCTGCCTGGGGTGACCCAGCTTCCCTGCGGCAGGGCCAGGAGGCCTCCCCGAATTTTGCAATTCAGAGGCCAGACTGCCCTCATACCGTGGCCTGTCCCTGCCAAAGCCGGAAGGAAAACTGATGAATGCCAGCAAGGCATTCAGTAGTAGACCCCCCATCCATGGCTTCGCTTTCCCTGATTCCAGCTACCCACACTCAGCCGTGCTCCGGAAGCAGAGGACCCTCCTCCTGTCGTACGGTCAGAAGGGCGGTAGCAGCCTCGTGCTATGTCACCATGTAGGCATTTTGTCATCTCCCATCATCACAAGAAGGGTGAGGGGACAGTACAGTAAGATATTCTGAGAGAGAGAGAGAGAGACCACATTCACATAACTTAGAGTGTGCTGTTATAATTATCCTATTTTATCATTAGCCATTGTTGTTTATCTCTTACTGCACCTGATTTAGAAATTAAACTTCATCATCGCCATGTATGTATGTTTAGGGAAAAACACAGTACATATAGGGTTTGGTACTATCCGTGGTTTGGGGCATCTACTGGGGGTCTTAGAATGTGTCCCTCCACAGATAAGGAACTACAGCCTTCGTGTCATAAAGCTGCCAGAAAGGTAGCATAAACTGGGTGGCTTAAAAGAGTATAAATTCGTTGTCTCACGGTTCTGGAGGCTAAAAGTCTGAAATCAAGATGTTGGCAAGGCTGGTTCCTTCTGGAGGCTCTGAGGGAGAATCTGTTCCATGCCTCTTTCCTAGCTTCTGGGGGCTGCTGGCGGCCCCGCCGTGGTGTTCCATTCTCTGCCTTGGTCCTCACACGGCATTCTCCCAAATTCCCCTTCTGATAAGGGCACCAGTCATTGCATTGGGGGCCCTCCCTAATCCAGTGGGACCTCATCTTAACTCGATTACATCTGCAAAGACCCTCTCTCAATAGGGTCACATTCACAGGTACCAGGAGTTAGGAGTTGAACATATCCTTTTGGGGGACACAACTCAACCCACAGCATCACCCACCCAGGGTCCCTGCCTGAGCCACAGAAGGCATGGGGCTGAGAGCTGTGTTCTGTCCCTGCAATGGCTGTGGGCTTTGCAAAAATTGAAACCACCCAAGCGAGAGAGGTCAGTCCAGGCGTCCGCTGTTCAGCTGGCTTGCATTAGTCTCAGTCTAAGACTGTGGCGGCAAAGGGGGCCCAGACCCCAGCAAGTTCGACAAGGAGAAGCTGCCGCCAGCAAAGGTCAGGGCTCACTCTTTACAGTATAAATATAACCGCCTTCCCAGTCACCCCCCCCCCCACAGCCACACAATATCTCTTTCAAAGATCTCAAAACACCGAAGCAGACCGTACCAAATTGACTTTATTGTTTTAAAACCGGCCCCTTCTGTCCGCCACCACCCGCCACCCCCTCCCCAAGGGGAAAAAAATTCCTAATAGATGTCTCTCCAGCGTGCGCTTCTGTTCTAACGGCAGCTCGGGACCCTCAGGCAGTGACTCTAACAGTGTGTCCTCCTAGCCAGCATTCGTTTGCCAAATATTCAGTGACCAGCAGCCTCGTCACGGCCCCATGAATCAGTGGCCACTGTAGTGACAGAGCCACCGTGGAGGCTTCCAGGGACCAGGCGCCAGGCTGGGCACTTTGCCGGCATCCACTCCCTTGCTCCTCACTTCGGTGCTTGCGGCAAGTTCATTGCCACTGGACTGAGAAGACTTAAAGAGAAGACTGAGGCTCTGAGGACGGAAGTCACAAGGCTGGGAAGTGACATAACCAGGATTAGGGCCAGGGTGAAGGGGAGGCAAGCAAGGCATTCTTCCCATCTGCAGAATTGCAGGGGGTTCCAGAAGCTCGGTAACCAAGATAAATATTTTAATGCCCTATTGAAAATAGTCAACACCAATGCAAAAAAGCCCTGATGAACAAAGTATCAAAACGTTAAATAAAGACAGTTTGCTCATGTTTGTTTTACCAGGTAGCATTAGCCTGCAGGGGAAACCATTGTTTCCCGCCACATAGGGTCGGTCACTGAGGGTCCTGCTCCTGCCATGTGGGTCTGGGGGCGCGTGCAGATTTGGCAACACAAGGCTTTATATGTAGTCATGCTTTTTTATTGTGGAATGTTTAATCACTTTTTCCACTTGGTTCACAATATGGGAGGATATTTTGGTAAATGCATACAGGAACGTGCATTTTGCTGGGTTGGCACTGACAGGCTTTTCCTCCAGGCAGCCTCAAGCAGAAGTGCCTGTCTTTAGGGGCGCCTGGGTGGCTCAGTCGGTTAAGCATC
>NC_138378.1:12316104-12413012 GCF_054177405.1 Leptonychotes weddellii | reverse complement strand
ACCTTCCCTTCCTCCCCCCCCCCCCCGCCAAAAAAGAAGACCCTGTCTTTAATTACTCCCTTTTGGTAGATTCTACAACTTTGCACACACGATCTCGGGTAATCCCCATAACCAAGTGCAGGCATTCAGAACGTGGCCTCTGAAGCCAGACCCCTGGGGCTCACATCCGAGCCCAGCCATTTCATACCTGCGTGACAGGCAAGCGACTTTGCCTTTCTGGGCCACAGTTTCCACCTTTGTAAGATTCGGATCTTAGGAGTCTTCACCTCATCCGTTGTGCTGTTGTAAGATTGTTGTAAGGATTGAATGAGTCAGAACGTGTAAGAGCAGAGCCCGGCACAGAAGCTGTGCCACGTGTTGATGAGCATTGTTATTATTCACGAGGAGTATTGCATTAGTTTTTTTTTTTTAAAGATTTTATTTATTTATTTGAGAGAGAGAGAATGAGAGAGAGCAAGCACATGAGAGGGGGGAGGGTCAGAGGGAGAAGCAAGCTCCTTGCCGAGCAGGGAGCCCGATGTGGGACTCGATCCAGGGACTCCAGGATCATGACCTGAGCCGAAGGCAGTCGCTTAACCAACTGAGCCACCCAGGCGCCCTGCATTAGTTTTTTGTGGCTGTAGCAAAGTGCCACGAAATCCGTGGCTTCAGACAGCACGTATTTGCTATCTTACAGTTCTGGAGGTCAAAGTTGGACTCACTGAGCTAAACTCAAGGTGTCAGCCAGGTGGCGTTTCTTCTGGAAGCCTTTTCCACCCTAAGGGGGCACCCGGGCTCCTGGGCTTGTGCTCTGCCCCCGCCCCCAGCAGCAGGTTAGGTCCTGCTCCCACCACATCACTTTGATCTTCTGTCGTTCTCTCTCTCTCTCTGACCCTCTGTCCTGCCTCCCTCTTCCGCTGACACTGCACCCCTCCCCCCGTAATCCAGGATGCTCTCTGCTCTCTCTATCGTAAGGATGGATGATTAACAACCTTAATTTCATATGCAACCTTAATTTCCTTTGTCATGCAGCCTAACATATTCGTGATTCCAGGGATGAGGGTGGGTATCTTTGGGGAGTGGAGGGGTCCTATTCTGCTTACCACGCACACTCACTCACTTGTCAACAATTATTTTTTTTTAAAGATTTTATTTATTTATTTGAGAGAGAGAGAATGAGAGACAGAGAGCACGAGAGGGAAGAGGGCAGAGGGAGAAGCAGACACCCTGCTGAGCAGGGAGCCCGATGCGGGACTCGATCCCGGGACTCCAGGATCATGACCTGAGCCGAAGGCAGTCGCTTAACCAACTGAGCCACCCAGGCGCCCATCAACAATTATTTATTCTCAGTATCCACTGTGCACAAGGTTTGGGGTCCCAGCAGTGACGGAACAGAGAAAAACTCCACCCTTGCACAACTTACATCCTAGCAGGGGGGACACAGACAGTAAATAAGATTTTTTTTTTTTTAGACAAAATTCATAATGTTTTGAACAGTGATGGATTCATGCAGAAAAAGAGAGGAGGGGAGGGGACTGGTAGGAAGCAGATGCAATTTAGGTAGTGGGGGGTGGGGCAGTCAGGGCTGGCCTCACCAAGAAGATGAATTTGAGCAAAGAGGAAGGGGAGTCTGGGGAAGGGCATTCTAGGCAGAAGGAGCAGCACCCACAAAGGCAGGTCTGAGAAGCAGCAAAGGGGCCAGGTGGCTGGAGGGGAGGTAATGCGGGGGTGTGGGGGGAGAGGTGAGGCCGAGAGCTGATGATGGGGCTGGGTCCGGTGGACCACTGTGAGGGCTATGGCTTTACTCAGGTGAGGTGGGAAAGGCAGCAGGAAGGACAGGATCCAGTTTGAGTTCTGTACAACTTTCCTGGGGCTGCTATAACAAAGAGCCACCGACTGGGTGTGTCTCGCAGCTCTGGAGGCCAGAAGTCTGAAAGCAAGGTGCAACAGGGCAGTGCTCTCTCTGAAGACTCTGGGGGAGAGTCCTTCCTTGCTCTTCAGCTCCTGGTGGCTCCTTCCCTTTCCTCCCCATGTCTCTGTGTCCTTTTCTGTCTTTTATAAGGACACTGTCATTGGATTTAGGGCTCCCCCCAATCCAGGGAGATCTCATCCCAGTTCTTAACTTGATTACATCTGCAAAAACCCTCTTTCCAAATAAGGTCCCATTCTGAGGTTCTGGGTAGACATGAATGGGGGTGGGGGGCACAATTCAACCAACCACAAGTTCTAGCAAGGTCTGTCGCATGGAGAGTGCTCTGTAGGCAGATGCTGGGCACAGGGAGACCCATGGGAGAAGGTGGCTGTCATAGTCCAGGAGAGAGGAGAGGCATGGCCCCTGTGAAGGGGAGGAGCTGGGGAGCAGCCCATTAGTGGCCCTGTCCTCACCCAGGCTGGGAGATGGCTTCTGTGTCCCTAGGCAGGAGGGCCAAAGGTCAGCAAAGGGCTTCTTCTGTCCCCTGCCATGCGGGAGGGGGTCTCACACTTACAGTGGGACAGATCAGCTGCTGCTTCTGCCAAAGGAATGCTCCTGGGACGAATCCACAGAGGCCAGGAGAAACCCTGAGCAGTGTGTGTGTGTGTGTGTGTGCGTGTATTGTGGTAAAAAGCATATAACATAAAATTTATCATCTTAACCATTTTTAAGTGTACATTACAGTAGCGTTAACTATACTCACATTTTTGTGCAACAGATCTCCACAACGTGTTCATCCTGTAAAACTGAAACTCTATCCACTGAACATCACATTCCCCCTCCCCTAGTCCCTGGCACCCACCATTCTACTTTCTGTCTTCAAAAGTCTGACTACCTTAGATACCTCACAGAAGAAGAATCAGACAGTATTTGTCTCCTGAGGGGCCTTTTAAAACAGGAGAATAGAGACTTCCAGAAACAGGAGGGCAGGTGTAGACAAAAGCTCTGTAGCAGTGAGTTTCAAACATTTTGACCTAGACCAAGGGTGGGGTAACTGTGACCCAATCCGTCTACCGCCTGTTTTTGTCCAGCCCAGGAGTTAAGAAATGGTTTCTACGCATGCAGACAGAGGAAAAAATCAAAAGAAGAATAATATTTCATGACACCTAAAAATGATAGGAGATTGAAAATTTCAGTGTCCACAAATAAAGCTTTATTGGCACACGGCCACTTCCATTCGGTTACCTAATACATAATGTGGCTGCTTCCACACTACAAGGGCAGAGTTGAATATTTGCAACACAGACCATATGGCCAGAGCAGAAAATATTTACTGTCTGGCCCTTTGCAAAAAGTGTTTGCCTGTCCCCTGATCTAGACCCACAGGAAGAAATACAGTTCTGTTTTATCACTATGCAGGTGCGTGGACTTGGCTATACAGGCATACCTCGGAGATGTTGCGGGTTCAGTTCCAGACCACTGCAATAAAGCAGATACCGCAATCAATCAATTGTTTGCTTTCCCAGTAAATGCAAAACTTATGTTTACACTATACTTTAGCCTATTACGTGTGTGATAGCATTATGTCTAAAACAACAACATACATACCTTAATTTTAAAATATTTTATTACTAAAAAATGCTAAGCACCGTGTGAGCTTTCGGCAAGCCATAATCCCTTTGCTGGTGGAGAGTCCTGCCTTGATGCTCATGGCTGCTGACCAGGGTTTCTGTCCAAATTCAACGCTGTTACCACTATGTTGAGCTGTCGCTAGAAAAGGAAGTGTCTGGGGGACAGGAGGAGGGGAGGGAGATCCAGTGGCTTGTCACTGAATAGCACAAACCCTTGGTGCGTCCCCAGGTGTGTGCTGCTCAGAGCTGCAGGGGCATCAAAAGCACCCTACAGGGCTCTTGCAGGTAATCGGCTTAAGCCACCCCTGGCAGGGAAGTTAGATAAGCAGCAGGTGGGCACCCCTGAAACAGGACCAGGAGCTCAGCTGACACCTCCACCCGGAGGAGTCGCAATTCTGTACACAAACCCGCTTTTGATTCTCCAGTATTTAAAGGACACTGATCCGGGGTGCCTGGGTGGCTCAGTCACTAAGCGTCTGCCTTCGGCTCAGGTCATGATCCCAGGGTCCTGGGATCGAGCCCCACGTCGGGCTCCCTGCTCTGCGGGAAGCCTGCTTCTCCCTCTCCCATTCCCCCTGCTGTGTTCCTTCTCTCACTGTGTTTCTCTCTGTCAAATAAATAAAATCTTTAAAAAAATAAAGGACACTGATCCTCAGGAAACCCAGAAAAATCCCCCCTCCCTACACCCTTTCTTTTCATGATATATTAAGTTTGTTGAGTGGTTAACATATGCACATAGTACAGAGGTAGTAACATCTGCCTCCTGTCCCTGTCCCACAGCCACCCCCAACGTGTGCCCAGAAGCAAACTCTGTCACCAGGTTCTTGGGTGTCCTTCCAGAGATCGTCTGTGCATGGGCTAAGCATATTTGTACGGTGAACACTTTTTATACAAATGGTAAAAATCCAACCGTAAACCAACCAGAACTCAGTCCTTGAGTAGTTGTCAGCAGCCCCCTGGTCTGATCTCTCCATCACCAGGGGGTAGTGTCAGGTTCTGGATTTTGTCAGAACTGGACCAGTCGAGGAAGCCGCTGGCGAATTCCCTTGCTGGCCTCCATGGAAAGGTGTGCAGGGATCAGCTCTAGTGGTGTCTGCTGTGACCGTGGGAGGGGACGTACGGGTGGGCGATACAGATTTTCTCCCTTGGCCTAGAAAGTGTTTCCCAAACTTCAGGCACTCAAACATCTTATTCATGATTTTGTCACATCTAAATACCACCTGTCCTATTACTTGATTTTTTTTTAATTTACAGGCTTCTTTTGCCTTAAAATAAATTCATTTTAAAAGGGGAATTTATAGCACTGCCTTCGGTGGAGAGCCACCATTGTTTGCCATAAATGGATGGAGTTGGTAAAAATAAAGTCAACGAAAATGAAACAGTATTATTAAATCCTAGCCAAGACTCTGGACCTGACGCCTGCCTGTGCTCTCTTTGCTAAAAAGAGAGGTTAGTGACTGAGAGATTTTCTCCTTGACCTAGTAATAATTAGTACTTGTTTAATACTTACTGTGCTTCAGGTACTACCTCATTAAATGCTCACAATTACTGTATAATATAGAAATTATTATCATGCCTGTTTTACAGAGGAGGAAACAGGCACAAAGAGGGCCAATAACATGGTCAAGGTCATTTGGCTAATGAGTCGTGAAACCAGGATTTGGACCCAAGCAGTCTAGCTCCAGAGTCCAAGCTCTTCACCTCTGATCTAGGCTACCTGCAAGATACATTAAAAAGAGAATTAAAGGGATGCCTGGGTGGCTCGGTCAGTTTAGCGTCTGCCTTCAGCTCAGGTCAGGATCCCAGAGTCCTGGGATTGAGTCCTGCTTCTCCCTCTGCCTGCCACTCCCCCTGCTTGTGCTGTCTCTCTTTCTCTCTCTCTGACAAACAGATAAAATAATGAAAAAAAAATTTTTAAATAAAAGAGAATTTAAAAAGTCATTTAAATTATCTTTGTCCCACTACTCGGGGTTTCTATCACACTCTGGGACCCCTGAGCCCGCAGAAGAAGCAAAACTAGACATAAGACCTAAGTCTGGGTTCTAATCCCGTCTCTCACAAATTCGTATATGACCCTGGTCCTTCAGTCACTGATCCTCAATCTCCCGCTCTGTAAAGTACAGAAGTTGGCCTATATTTGAGGTTCTGGTTAGCAGGAACCATCCCTTATCCCACAGGACCCATGGCATCTGGCCCACATTATCAGAGTGCATTCAGCTGCAAGCAGCAGAGAACTTGGTGTTCCAACTTCCCTCTAACTTTCATCCTGATTCTTGTCACCTCACAGTCACAATATGGCTGCTTTACCTCCAGCTCTTACCTCCACATTCCAGGCAGGCAGAAGAAGGGAGAATCAAGAAGGAACAATGCTATGATTCGGAAAGCTAAAGTTTTCAGATTTTGTTTAATGGGCTGGATTTGTGTCCTATGACTACTCTTGGCTGCAGGGAAGACTAGAGAAGTGACAATTTTTACCTAGGTGCATTGCTATTCCAAGTCGCCTCTCTCTCTCTCTCTTTTTTTTTTTAAACTAGGCTCCACACCCAGCGTGGAGCCCAATGCAGGGCTTGAACTCACGACCCTGAGATCAAAACCTGAGCTGAGATCAGGAGTCAGCCACTTAACCAACTGAGCCACCCAGGCACCCCAGCTTCTCTTAACAAGAATGGGGAGGAAATGGATATTACGTAGGCGACCATCAGGCAACTAGAAATGCTTGAAGAAGGAAAGAAAGGCGGGAAAGAGGAGTGGGCTCATCCCTCAGACCCCTACCAGCTCTCTAGGACTGTGACCAAAGAATGTTGGTCCTCCCCGCTTTTACGGAGCTCAGTGCCCAAGAGCACGGATATTATGCTTTTCCATAAAAGGGCTTTTCTGTGAGCTCCTACATGTCGAGGCCACTTTTGTTTTTACTGGCAACCTTATTCCAGGGGAATGAAAGTTCACCACGGTGCAGATGTATATTTCAGTACGACGGGAGGCACACGCAGGGAACCCATGGAAAGGGAACTCTGAAAAGGGGGAAGGCAAACGTTCCACCTGGGAAGGTCACATACAAGTCTCGGGAAGAATGAATGTGTCAGGTGCCTTCCAGCTATAGTCAAGGATAGGATGTGGCCTTGGGGCCAGTGTTACTTCTCCCCAGCTGCCCACGGCCATGCGTGTGGACCACATTTTTTTTCATGTGGCCGGCCAGCACCCTTCCTACAGTGCTGCGTTCACAAGGCAGCATTTCTCCTTTCATTTATGACCTAGCCCGACTTAGCATTTTCCCATCTCTTTCTAACTGGGTGGCCTTGGACAAGTTTCTTCATCTCTCTGTTCCACAGTGTTCTCCTCTGTTTACTGTGCTGAGGATGATACCCTCTTCACTGAATTATGAGAGTTACTATCTATAGGAAGCTCACCGAGACTTTCCTGGCACATAACAAGCTCTTAGTTAATGTTATGGTGTCAGCATGATTCTCATCTTTCTCTTACATGAGTAAGTCAACGGAAGTTGATACCTGCCTTATCAATGTTGGGCAGTTCTTGAGTGATTGTCTCATTTTTGCAATGGGCAGGAGGAATAATTCAATGTTAGGCGGTTTTTGGATTCCAGCAAATTTGTCCAGAGACCAAACTGTGTATTTGGAGAGAGAGGTATTCATGGGGCCTGTTGGTGGAGAACAGAGCTGGGTGCTGTGTCTGAACGTAGCTCTTCCCACCAGGGCTCTGCTTTTGGTTTTATACAACTCCGGGGGGCACCCTTCACATCAGAGTCATCGTGGACTTATGTAGTCATCAGGACCATTGTCAATAGATGCCACTAAAATGTCTTGAGAATGTGAAGGGCCTTCTTCAAAGGGGGCTGCTTTCCGTATGCTCACATCCACACTTCTGTGAGCCATGGACCCTCGTGAACACTTCTTATATTCATTCAGTCAGTCAACAAATATTTGTTGACACCTACTGTGTCCTGGGCATGGTTCCAGGCACTCGAGATGCAGCAGGGAACAAAAGAGACCAAAAAAATCTATTTTTGTGATGGGAAAGATAGACAAAACCAAGATAAGTAATAGAATGAATAAGTAAGCGCCTTATCTGGTAGGGTGATAAATGCTGTCCATACATGAAGAACAAGGTAGAGTGGTCAGGGGGATCCAAGGTGTGACCGTGGGAACCTGTCGTGCCGTTCCATTGTGGTAGTCGGGCCAGGTCTCGCCAAGAAGCCGCGGCTGAGCAGTTGGTTCATTCACCCATCAAATGTTTGTAGAACTCTATTACATCAGCTCTTTCATCTCTTCACTCAACAAATATGTATTGAGGGCATGCTATGTACCAGACCCCGTGCCAGCCACTTAACTAAACATTCCCCCATTTCATCTCATGAAAATCCTGTGAGGGAAGGACTGATAATTCTCCCACTATGTAAACGAGCAGATGGAGTTGCAGAGAGGAAAAGTGACCTGCCCAAAGTCACACGACCAGGAGTGGAAGAGCCAGGTCTGAGAAGCTCCCAAGGACACACTTCCTACCACTTCGATGTGCTAAACAGATAATCACACTAAAGCCATTGCAGTTGTGATCATGGCTATGAAGGAAGAGTACAGGGAGTTTTGAGGAACTCTAACTGGACTTGGAGAAAGACCAAGTAAAATAACAGCCCCTGCGTATGAATTGGCTAGTGCTGTGTAACAAACCACCCCAAGACATAGTGGCTTACGACAGCCACAGTGTATTATCTCTCGCAATTACTTGGGTTGGCCGGGCTGAGCAGAGTTGGGTTTTTTTGCCCTTCTTGGTGATGCCTGGGGTCGCTCATGCAGTTGCGCTCGGCTGAGATGTCCAGGAAGGGTGTACTCACTCATCTGGCAGTTGGTGCTAAGGCTGGGTGCCTTGATTCTCCTCCATGCGGCCTCTCTTCCTCCAGTGTCTTGCCAGCTTCCTTACAGCATGGTGGCTGGGTGCCAAGAAAATGAAGGTGGGAACCGCCAGCTCTCTTAAGGCCTGGGCTTGGAAGTTCCAGAACATCACTTCTGCCATATGTGATCATTGTTCACAGTAGGTCACAAGGCCAGGCCACGTTCAAGGAGAAGGGAAAAAGACCCCACCACCAGCTGAGAAGAACGGCATCTGCATACAGGGACCAGAGGAATTCTTGGCAGCCTATTACATTTGGTCTTAAACACTTCTTGTGAGTTTGCAGAGTGGCCTGAAGACAGTGTTCCTAAGGATTTGTCACCGGAAGGAACTTTTGCCTGGACCACCCTGTCCTTTGCCTCAACTTCTTTACCTAGACATCTACATAAGCAGTGGAATCACTGTAAAACCAAGAGAACTTTTCTCATGAAATTGGCAGGGCCCTGTCTCTGAGAGTTTTATTTGGCATCCATGGTATATGAGGGTTTGGGAAGAGTGTCCGGGTACATGCTCAGCTGCTTTAACAGTGGTTCAATGGGACCACAGTTTATTTCTCTCTGACGTGACAGTCTGGATGGAAGCAGCTCTGCAGAGTTAGGAAGCTCAGCAGCCCTCCTCCCTTTTGTAGTTCCATGGTGCTGAAGGTTACTGCCCTTATCCTAGTGACCTAGGATGGCTCACACCAAGCCTAAGCCAGCCAGAGGGGAGGGGGAGGAGGTGGAAGGCAAAGACCACCCTCTCTTTAAGGGCGTAACCCAGATATGGCACCCCACACATCTACTCATGTGACATTAGCCAGATCTTAGACACTTGGCCAACCTAGCTGCAAGAGAAGTTGGGAGATGTAGTATTTATTTGGGATGGCCATGGGCCCAGCTAAAACTTGCAAGCTTTGTTATAATGAGAGAAGGAAAGAAAAGGGGTGCCTGGGTGGCTCAGTTGTTAAAGGTCTACCTTCGGCTCAGGACAGGATCTCGGGGTCCTGGGATCAAGTCCCGCATCAGGCTCAGCAGAAAGTCTGCTTCTGCCTCTGCCTCGGCCTCTCCCCCCATGTGTGTGAGCTGTCTCTCTCTCTCTCTCTCTCAAATAAATAAATAAAATCCTTTAAGAAAATGAAGGGAAGAACAAACACTGGGGGTAGTCCTCTGGCTCAACCAACCATGGCTGGCAGTAGGAACCAGCGTGCAGATACGCCCGAGGATGAGTGGTGAGGTTTCTCATCATCTGCACACAGAACAGTTGGCCGTGGGCTGCCCACCAGAATTGCCAGCCCTGTCTGGGTACAAATGTCCAGTGTGTGGGCTTTGACAAGGGTTTGTGTTAGGGATGGATGAGATCCAAGTCCGCCCAGCCAAGTGCAGAGTAAGTGCTGAGCTGCCTCTTCTGGACCAGTCCCTCATCTGCTCAGAACACGTCATTAAGTGGCTGCAACCACAAACAGCCTGGCACAGGGCCAGCTCTGGGCTCGGTTTGTCACTATAAAATGTGCCACCACTTAAGAGCTGACTGTTAAGGTGAGTTCAAGAGTTCAGCAGCTTTGGATGCTCCCGGGGCAGGTTCCAGCAGGTCTGAGCTGCGTCCGGGAGAAATGGAAGCCGCACAACTCTTGTCGGAGCTGGCTTGCCAGTTACCAGCTGTGCAACCTTAAACATGTTACTTAACTTCTCTGAGCTTCAGATCCCTTATTTTTAAGAGGTCAGGATTAGGGATGGTGTCTGTCTCCCCCAGGTTATTATGAAGACAAAACTAAAATAAACTGGGGCAGCTTGTTCGTTTTTTGAAGTTTATTTTGAGTGTTTGTCAAACAAGACGATTTTTCTCTTTTCAAAGCTTAAATGCTACATTTTATTTCATTGAATATCCACTTAGACTGTAAGAGCCTTAAAGGCAGGGACCATCCTATTCCCCATTGTGACCCCAGTGAGTAACTATAAAGCATCCATGCGTGAGTGAGTGAGTGAGTGAATGAATGAATGAATGAATGATATGAATCTCCTAGGCAAGGGGCAGCAAATGCCAGTGTCTACAGGAACAGGGCATGTCACACAGTGAGGAACATGGGCTGAGCCAAAGAAAAATTGGGTAATAAGCCCCTACTGTATTTTTCTTTTCTTACTTTTGTTAGAGACACAGATACTGTGTCAATGTCCTGTTGGTACCATAGCAAATTGCCACAGACTTAGTAGCTTTCACAACAAAATTCATTATCTTCTGGTATTGGAGGTCAGAATTCTAAACTCAAGGTGTCAGCAGGGCTGCGTTCCTTCTGGAGGTTCTAGGGAAGAATCTGTCTCGTGGCCTTTTCCAGCTTCCAGAGGCTGCCTGCATCCCTTGGCTCACGGCCCCTTCCTCCATCTCTAAAGCCCATCACTGCAACCTCTGCTTCCACGGTCACATCTCCTCTCTGATGCTGACCTGCCTGTCTCCCTCTTGTTAAGACCTCTGTGCTAACATTGGGCTCACTTGGATAATCCAGGACTATCTCCCCATCTCAAGATCCTTAATTTAATCATCTCTGAAATGTTGCTTTTGCCATGTAAAGTAACATGCAGTTCTAGGGATTCAGATATAGACATTTTGGGGGCCATTATTCAGCCAACCACAGAGATACAGAAGCATTTTTTTTAACTGTAAGAAAGATATCAGGCCAAGGATGATGGATTTATTCTCAGTGGGGGGAGACAATAGGGAGGGGAGGGGAGCATGGAGAGCACATGCCCCCTAAAAGGGGCATCCACTACTCACTCCGAGCATATGATTGTAGGTGAGAGAGCAAGCCAAATTTTCCAGAGCATCCCTCACTTTTTTGTTCAAATAAAAGCCCCAGACCTGGATTCTTATGTGAAATTATTAAATCTTACCAGTTTTTTTTAAAGATTTTATTTATTTGAGAGAGAGTGCATGCGCGCCAGCAGGGGGGAGGAGCAGAGGGAGAGGGACAAGCAGACTCCAAGCTGAGCTCAGAGCCCGACACAGGACTTGATCCCACGACCCTGAGATCACGACCTGAGCTGAAACTAGGAGTCGGACACTTTGACTGACTGAGCCACCCAGGCGCCCTAAATTTTATCAGTTTTAAAAATATTATGCTGCTGGAGGATTCTGAATTACTGTACGTGTTTCACCCCATTCTTTCCCAGCAAAAGAGAAAGAATGGAAGTGATAGTAATAAGAATAATGACACTATCGATGGATGGCATCGGTCCCGACATTGCTGAGGATCTGATGCGTTTTTGAGCATATGCGTATTAACTCATTTGATTCTCACAATGCCCCTGTGAGGTAGATGCTATTTTAATACCCATTTTACAGATGGAGAGAGTAAGGCACAGAGAGGTTAACTAACTTGCATGAGGTCACATAGCCAATAAGTAGCAGATTTAATCTCTGCCCATCAGAATCTATTTATTCTTTTTTTAAAACTCTTTCAGGGCACCTGGCTGGCTCAGTTGGGACAGCATACAACTGTGAATCTCAGGGCTGTGAGTTCAAACCCCACATTGGGTGTAGAGATTACTTAAAAATAAAATCTTTAAAAATAAATAAGTTTAGACTTACGTAACAGTTGCCAAGATAGTACAGAGAGTTCCCAGCTTCCCCTACAACTTACAAAATCGCTGTGCAGTGGTCAAAACCAGGAAGCTGACAGTAGCTCTGTGCTTTAACTGAATGATGGACTTATCCAAAGACCACCGGTCTTTCTACAAACATCCATTTTCTGTTCCCAGGGTCCAATCCAGGATCCCATGTTGGGTTTAGTGGTTGTGACTCTTCTGTGACAGCCCGTCCGTCTTTCATGACCTTGACCCCTTGTTGAACACTAGTTGGGTGTTTTGTTGAATGTCCCTGGGTTTAGGTCTGTCTGGTGTTTTCTCATAATTAGATCGAGTTTGTGCGTTTGGGGCTAGCAGACCACGCAGGCAATGTGTACCCTCCGTGCATCTTATCAGGGCTACGTGATGTCAGACTGTCTTATTACTAGCAGGGCTGACCTTGATCAACAGAGTCCCCACCCTGCAACCCCTTGGTTTAAATGCTTTCCTCGTGTAAAAAGAGGGGAAAAGATAAAAACACAGAATGTTCCGCAGGCCACACCGGCAGGGCTTCATCCACCCCTTGGGCTGACCTCAGCCATAGGATGTGCTCTGGAAATGTGAGCACCCCACCGAGTTTGAAGACAGGCTCAAAAGCACCCACTGGTGATGGTGGGAGTGGGGAAGAGTGACACCCAAATTCTGGGCCTTTGGAAACACTTTCAGCTACAGAGATTGGAAGAGCTGGCCGGAGAAGGGGAAATAAATCCAGCAGAGATGAAAGCCGAGGTCCGCAGCTGCTGGGTCCATCAACTCTTTAAAAGCAACGTGAGGTTTTAGGGCAAGGAGTGAATTATGGCCGTTAGGACCAAGGACAAGACGGCTTTGATCTGAACGTGGGAGATATCTTAAGGGAAGCTGTGGCCTTTGCGTGCGTCATTCCCACATCCTCCTGGGGTATTTCAGATGGGCCGCTTGGAATTTACAGGTCTGTGGAAAGAGCCTCACTGCTAATGGTAAACACTTGGAACGGGCAGCTTGGTGAGTAGAGGGGCAGAGTTGACATTCAGAGGGAATGAGCCCGGTACCCCTGCAAAGGTACCTGAGAATAATGTACCATTTTACGAGGCTCTTTGCCCATCATTCGGACAGATGGAGGATTTGTATCTTATGAGGCACTCGAGGATTGCCGTGGGAGGTCATTCCGGTGAGCACTTGACCTCTCTATTTGAAAAAAGTATCAATTTGGAGAAGGTAACTTTAGAGCCCATACCGTAGCTTTTTAGGGCCACCCTGTCACAAACCAGATGTTGGCTTCTGCTAGCCCCAGGGCGGGGCCCTAGCCTGCAGCCGACTTCCCCTCGTTACTGAGCCCTGGCTGCTGGGCAGCTAGGCAACCATCTGCCATTGGGGACTCAGACCCCCATGCAACCAGGCCAGCATTTGGGGTGCATTGGGAGTGAATAGGGGGAGGAGAGGCATTTTCCGCTAGGCTAAGTCGGACACCCGCTGAAACTATTAGTAAACCCTCTGGTGGGGTGGGAATTCCCCAGCAGGATGGAGGGGGGAGAACACTGAGGTGAAAACCAACAGACCCCAGAGTCAGACAGCCCCAGGTTCGAATCCCAGCTGTGCCATTTGCAGTCTCAGAGTTGTAAGCAGCAAGTTGCTTAACCTCTGTCTGTGAGCTTCAGTCTTTCACATCTTGCAAATCTTTGCTCACATAAAGAGCCTTCTGTGACCACCCGCCAGTACCCGAGTTCCCTAGGTCCAACCAGTTTTACATGTTTATTCATTTTCAGCCCCTCCCCGCTAGGATGTGGGCTCCACGGAGGCGGTGTTTACCTTCTCTTGTCCATGGCTCTGTCCTTAGTGCTTAGGACAGACTGGCATATAGTAGGTGCTCAGTAAACAGAATGATTGATAAGGGATCACAGTAGAGCCTACTTGGTTCTGTTCTCCTTGTTGGGTGGGGGATAAACTAGGATAACCAGGGGAAGGGACTTAGCGGAGTTCCTGACACAGAATGGGCTCGATAATCAGAAACGATTATCCAGGGGCGCCTGGGTGGCTCAGTTGTTAAGCGTCTGCCTTCGGCTCAGGTCATGATCCCAGGGTCCTGGGATCGAGCCCCGCATCAGGCTTCCTGCTCCGTGGGAGGCCTGCTTCTCCCTCTCCCACTCCCCCTGCTTGTGTTCCCTCTCTTGCTGTCTCTGTCAAATAAATAAAATCTTTAAAAAAAAAAAAAAAAAAGAAACAATTATCCAGGTCAGTTCATTTGCTCTTTTAATGTATTCATTCAATATATAGTTATTGAATGTCTGTTACATGCCAGGTCCTGTGCTAGAAGCTGGAAATAGTGCCAAGAACAAGACAGACATTCTTTTTGTTTGTTTTGTTCAAAAATTTTTTTCAGAGAGCCGCGACATGCTTACTCTTCTAGAAACCAGGCACAAAGCAGCCAACAGAGTCCCAGCTCTCGTGAGCTGACGTCCTAGTGGGAATGAGATGAACAGTAAATATGTTTCTAAATACATAGGGTGGCTTCAGGGGTGTGAATTCCAGCAACAGGAAACAACCACACCAGAGCGATGTGTAAGGTGCGGCCGGAGTGAGGGGACGCTGGGGAGTGGGCATGCTCTGGGGTGGCCGGGAAAGGTCACAGCTGAGCAGAGTCCTGGCTGACAAGAGGTAGCCAGCTGTGGGAGAGGTCAGGGCTTCCAGCTGTGGTGCCCTGTCTGACCGCATCAGCATCGCCTGGGAGAGTGTTAGAAGTTCAGGTCTCACCCAGAACCTGCAGAATCTGCTTTCTAATGGGATCCCCAGGTAGTTGTATACACATTAGTGTTAGAGACACGCTGGGCTCTGAGCAGGTATTACAGGCAGAGGGACAAGTAAACGCAGACGTCCTAAAATGATGTCCCAGTGGCCAGGTGGCTGGAAGGAGGCAAAGGGGGGGTGGCGGTGTTGATTTGCTAGGGCTGCTGTAACAGAAACACCATAAACTGGGTGGTTGAAAATGACAGGACAGTATTCTCTTTACAGTTCTGGAAGTCCGAAGTCCAGACTCCAGCTAGCACCAGGCTTGGTTCCTTCTGGAGGCTCAGGGGGAGAATCAGTTCGTTGCCTCTCTCCCAGCTCCCGGTGGTTGCCGGCAGTCCTTGGCTTGGAGGCCCATCGCTGCCCCCATCTTTACCTGGTGCTCCTCCCTCTGTGTCTGCCTCCAAACTTTTCTCTTTGTAAGAGGACACCTGTCCCTGGATGAGGCCCCACCCTGATCCAGCATGACCTCATCTTAACTTGATGCCATCTGCAAAGACCCTGTTTCCAAATAAGTCACATTCAAAGGTACTGGGGCGAGGGCTTGAATATATCTTTTGTGGGGGAAACAAATCAACCCATCATAGGGCTGAAAGATGGGGCTCAGTGAGGTCAGAGAAGAGGCAGGTCACAGCAGGCCTGTGGACCCTGTGAAGGGAAACCAAGGACGCTGTGACAGAGCTGGAAAAGAGCTCTGGGAGGCTGTGAGGATAGCGGATTGAGCCAGGGTCAGGGCAGATGAAGGAAAATCAGGGAGGAAGCTAGGCAGTCCCCAGGTAAAGAAATGGTAGAGGCATGGAGGTGGTGGAGGTGGAGAAAGGGGGACAGACTTACAGGGTTTTCAGAGGCCCTATGCACAGAAATCAGTGACAGTATTTGGATGGGTCAGAGGAGGAGGGGCACCGAGGATGATGATTCAGTCATCCGTCTATTCTTGAGCAGACTTTTTTTTTGCATATCTGGGCAGTGAAAACTGGGTGTGTTATCTCTTTGAGGAGGAGGGCAGTCATGAAAAGGCCTGGTGCTCTCATGGTGGCCAAGCGGCCGCAGGACCTCCTGCCTCTTTACCATGAGGCACATGGCAGTGTCCTCTCATTCGGGTCTGCTTAGTTGAGATGCACACCCCTTAAGCAGTCTTTGTCATCAGGGGAGCGTGATGCACTGATTGGTCCAGGCTGCCTCACATACTCCATCCCTGCCAAATTTCCATCAGGGCAGTAAGGTACGTCTAACCTCAGTGCCTTCCTTGGCACTAGATCAGTGAAAATCTCTCTCCATCAGGTGTAACTTGCCTCAGAAGCCCTGATCTTTATGGTTTACCACTCCGGACAATCCCTCCAGAGAAGATCCTTGGCAGTAAGAATAGTGCCCTTGGTCTTGGGATCCACTGTGACCCTCTGATCTGTTTCCGCCCCACTGAGCGAAGTCACACGGTCGGTCCTTCCCCATGTTGTATCAGATTATGTCACTCCTCTGCTGAAAACTCTCCATGTGAGGCTTCCCACTGCAGTCAGAAATAATGCCAGTGCCTCCCGGTGACCTCCCCGCAACCAAGCCCCGCATGATTCGGCCCCTGAAGACCTCTCTGACCTCGTGACACATACTGCACCCCCATCTCTCCATTTCACGCACACTGGCCTTCTTTGCATTCCTCACACCTCGGGGCCTTTGCATTTTGCTGTTGCCCCCAACCTGCTCTTTCCCCAGATCCTCTCTGTGGCTGGCTCCTTCCCGTCCATTTAGCTTCTGCTCGGTTGCCACCTCCTCTAAGAAGCCCTCCAAATCTATCAATCCTCTGCATAACTGCCACAAACAAATAGCGACGTTTAGTCTAGAGTGTGCTCACAATTGCCACTTGCCTCTTCCCAGCTGGCACTGCGAGTTGACTCTCTTTCCAGCCCGGCCCATGTGGATCCACATGTGGTCGCCTTTCCTCTGCGTATTGTTGCCCTTCTCGGCCCTCCTCCCCATCTCTGCCCGACATCACTCCTGCTCAGGCGGCAGGGATGCAGTGACAGGGCAGCCTGTCTGAAATGGCATTCTCAGGAATGCGGGTTGTTTTATTGCCAGTTAAATACGCTTTACGCTACCTGTGAATGAGGCCATTGTGACATTTAGCAACTGATTTGATTAAACACAGATGTGGGCTGGACTCCACGTGCAGCCAAGATGCAAGAGGACAGGCTCCGGGTGCGCATTTGGATTTTTTTTTTTTTTTAAGATTTTATTTATTTATTTGAGAGAGAGAGACACAGAGAGAGAGAGGGAACACAAGCAGGGGGAGTGGGAGAGGGAGAAGCAGGCTTCCCACCGAGCAGGGAGCCCGATGCGGGGCTCGATCCCAGGGCCCTGGGATCACGACCTGAGCCGAAGGCAGACACTTAACGACTGAGCCACCCAGGTGCCCCGCATGTGGATTTTTTTTAAGATGGCAAAATAGACTAGAGGACTCAGTGCCAGCAAAACGGATATGGATGCCTCCCTCCCTGGCGTGTGGACCATGCATCCCTGTTGGTCTTAGAGCTGAAAGCTCAATCTGCATCTCCCCAAATCCTTTGTTTTCATCTGGAATCTTCTGTTTGGCCTTACCCAAATTGTTGTTGTGTTTTTTTTAACCTTCCTCGGGTGTTTTTATTCTCACAAATATTTTTTTTAAATGGTGTATTGATGGAATACTAGCTAGCATTGTTGACATCTTGATGGTGATTATTAACACACAAAGAATAATAATCCCAGCTACCATTTATGGAACATTTACTCTGTAAATGGGCTCTGCCTTGTATATGCCGTATCTTACAGAATCCTCATAATAAACCAAATAAACTGTTTAGTTCCATTTTACAGCTGGGGAAACTGAAGCTTAGCACTTTCAACCAGTGTCTCTAGTCACAGGGCAAATAATCAATTATGCATGGATTCTCTGTTGTCTTCCCCCCCCACCCCCCACCCCCAGGCCCCATGATCCAAGACAGGACCTACCTAGCTCTTTCTCAAAACAGAAATCGTAGCACACACTAGGCAGTCAGCAAATATTTATTGAACAAATGAGTGCCTGAATGAACACAGTAGGTCAAGGGCAGGACCAGAGCTTGCCAGGTCAAGCCAGGGCTTTGCCTTCATCACTTGGTATTCTGGGCAAAGAAAAGAAGCAGAGCCATCAACCTGGGGAGACCTGTGATTTGTCCCTTTCTGGACCCTGGGCCACGGATGGGGTACTTGACTAGGTCGGGCTCATTTCTCTCTACCTACTCGTGGCTTTTCCATTTTACGCATTATGTGCAGGTAACTTTTTATATCAACCCCCGGTTACACACCCAGGTCTTTTCACTTGCTGTCCTGGTGTGTTTTCGACAATTTTAAACACTGGCATCAGTAAGATGAACAAGTACTTGTTTTTGAGTTCACCGTGGACCCGGGACAGTAGGTCCCTTGGCTGTAGGGAAAGAAGTCGTAAAGTGGATTCCAAAGCAAGAAACATCGATTAGGGGCTGCTTTTCCCTGGGATTATCTGCAAGGCTTTCTTTGCGCTGCTGGGGGTGACACGTCAAGCCTGTGGTGACAGGGACATTGGGTTGGCTGGAGAACCGAGGCAGGCAGTGACCTGTGTGATTTCCCACAGCGCTGAGAAGGCAGGGCCTCACGCTGGCTGGGCGCCAGGGCTTCGGGGTCAGGCCAACCCGGGCTTGAACCCTGCTCTGCCATTTCATACTAGGACCGACTTCCTAGGGTTGTGGTCTAGATGAAGCAAGATACTGCTCGAACAGTGACTAGCCCTGGGGAAGGAAGTGCTCAGTAAATGGAGGCCATTATTATTATTTTTTTATCATTCGTCTAAGCGCTAATGCCAGTAACTAAGAGGTTTCCAAGGGCTTGGGTTCAGTTAAAGCTGAGCTTAGCCCAAGAAAAGGAGGAGAGGTTTTCATGGTGACTCTCACCATCTCCTTGGAAAGCAGAGGGAATCCAGAAGGCAACAAGCCCAAGAAGGATGTGCAGAGTCACCGGTAATCAGAGAAACATGAATTAAAGATAACAAGGCAGATATCATGTTAGTCGTATTAGGATAGCAATACTTAACAAGGGGGGTTAGCCAGCCGTTGGTGGGGATGCAGGGGTGGGGGACCATCAGCACTGCTGGGGGGGAGCATGCATCTGCAGCCAGGAGCTCTCGCCTGGCCCTTAGGGAGACCAGGTCTTAGGACTTTGGGACCCAACCGTCCCACTCCTAGGGATACATCCCAAGGAGACTCACACACAGGCCCACAGGGGACGGTCCAAGGGTGTTTGTGCTGCGGTGGGCGGACATGGAGGTGTCCCGGGCACTGTCCCAGAGGAGGAGCAGGAGATACGGAGAATGCACACAAGGGAGGGCTGAGCAGTTGCTCGTCCAACAGGGGAGCGGCGCCTCTAGCAACGTGGATGGAGCCCAAGGACTTAGTGGTGGGCAAAAAAAAACAGAGGAACCATATGGAATATAATGAAATGGAACAAACAGGATGTACCCACAGCAACATAGACAGGTCTTAAGAACTTCCTGATGAGTGAAAAAACCAAGAAATCATAGGAAATGTAACAAACAGAATTCACAAAAATGATGTACCTGCCCACAAAACACTGGTGAACTTGTGCAGGAACCCATAGAGATGGTGGGATGCGCCTGAGACATGCTAGAATCATTGCCTGTGAAGTGACAGGGAATGAAAGGAAACACATTTTTTAAAAAGAGAGGTCTTGGGTGCGCTAGTGAGGAAAATGTGCCATGAACTTGAATTCACTCGACAGTTAGTACCCAGCATTTTGCAGGATGACAAAAGGGATGGGCTGATGTCCGCGACTGTCCACACAGGCTCCCTGACGTTGGTGGAGGCACAATTCCAGGGACATAAAGAATCCCTCTGTGTCTTCTGTAGAAGGTATAAATCTCGATGTGTAAGCTCAAGGGGGTAAAAAGAGGATCTGACTTTATTTTCAGCCTTTCAACATGATTTCTACTTTGAGCTACCATTCCCCTGGGCCGGTCGGAAAGTTTCATTGTAGTCTTTCAAGGCTTTCCTCAAATTCTCTGGAATTTTGGCCATGGTTCTGGCATCTTATCCCAAGCCAGTGTGTCATAGTGTCAGGGGTTTATCATCCTCCCTCACTGAGACCCAGACTGCTGCCGACTTGTCCACCCTCTCCATCCGTGAGGCTTCTTCCCATCTGGGGCTCTTCATCACCGTGTCTTTGCCACACTGTGGGCACAGGAATGTTTCATTGTTCTGTCTTCCTAGACCAGAGGTCACAAACTGGAAACCCACAGGCCACATCCCCTGCAAATATGTTTTTGTTTGTTTTGGTTTTTTTTTTTTAATCCCAACTAATTTATATTTGTTTCCTATATATAACATTGGGAAATTTCCATATATAAACGCAGATTTTTCACTTCTTTGGAAAAATCAGAAGCCCTGGCTACATTAGATTACACTTCCAGGGGACAGAGGTAAGTTGGAGCTGAGCAGCATTGTATCAGTCAGGAATGCTTTGGGCTGCTAGTAACAAAAAGCCCAACTAATGTTGGCTTAACCCATAATAACATTTATTGTGCATTTAGCAAGAAGTCTGACCCTAAGATTGGTTTGGCAGCTCATTTATATCTTCAAGGACCAGGTTTTTTTTATCCTTCCACTCCTTCAACCTCAGCGTGTGGGCCTTTTGCTTTTATGTTTGTAGCCTCGTGTCCCAAGATGGCTGCTGTAACTCCAGGCATTACATCTTCACATAATCCAGGGGAGGAACCGGCAGGGGAACAAAAGAAAAGTCTTTCCCAGAAGCCCCTTGGCCGGAACTAGATTACATAGCCATCTCAGAACTGCAAGGGAAACTGGGAAAGCAAGGAAAGTAACACGCAAGGAGAAAGGAACTGGGAATGCCTGTGGGGAGCCAAACTGTGCATCCCAGGGGCGCCTGGCTGGCTCAGTCGGTGTAGTATGTGACTCTTGATCTTGGGGTTGTAAGTTCGAGCCCATGTCAGGTGTAGAGATTAGTTAAAAATAAAATCTTTAGGGCACCTGGGTGGCTCAGTTGGTTAAGCGACTGCCTTCAGCTCAGGTCATGATCCTGGAGTCCCTGGATCGAGTCCCGCATCGGGCTCCCTGCTCGGCAGGGAGCCTGCTACTCCCTCTGACCCTCCCCCCTCTCATGTGCTCTCTGTCTCTCTCATTCTCTCTGTCTCAGATAAATAAATAAAAGCTTTAAAAATAAATAAATAAATAAATAAAATCTTTAAAAACAAAACAAAACAAAAAACACAAAAAACTGCGTATTCCAGTTTGCCGCAATCCCCACCACCCCCCATCGTTTCCCAACACTAATGCCGTGTGTCAGTTGCCATTTACCATCGTGGCTGCATCAAGCTCCTTCCCTCACCTCCCTCTCCTGTTGGGCCTGGAAGGTTCTGAGGGCTGCCTATCTCAGACTCAGCACACACAGCCCCTTCCCATGGAGGGGAGGCTTGCTGCTTTCTCAGCACCTGTGTGTGGGAACAGAGAATCCCTCTGCCCCAGGACTCCCTGCTCATTGTCTTTTTCTTTCTCTGCCCACCCCCTTGCCTTCCCTCTTGCCCTACCCCATTTCTTTAGCCAGAAGAATCACCCATCCTCCCAAGAGAATCCTTCTTCCTTCATATTTCCTAAGCCATTTTGCCTACATCAACCTAATTCTTAGTTGGCCCACCAACTGGGGCCAGTCCACAAACTCACTGGCCTATGATAACATAAGTACAGAACTGAGAGTAAGAGAGAGAAACTTTCCCAGCAGTTAAAGACTAAATTCTGCCCCAGCCACCAGCCATGCAATCCGCAGCTCATCTCAGCACAGGATGTACGGCCATTTGGGGGTTGGGGTATCACGTGGTGAATTACATGGGGCGTGAGTTGCATGCTGGTTATGCAACCATGTCTTTGTTAAACACTAGTCCTTCCCTGACAGTTCGAGAAGCATTAGCCTGCAACTCAAATCCTCCCACACTCCAGGGCTTAAACTTTAGAACACAAGAGCTGGGATAACTCATTTCTGCTAATTCTTCTGCCCACCTGTGCAGGACCCAGGACCCTGATGGGACTGGAAGGAGAAGCCCCAGTTGCCCTGACATGCTTGCCTTCCTTCCCTCATCCCAGAATGGCTTGCCACCTCTCACTTGTGACTGTGTGGTGAGGAGTAGCAGGTGGAGGAAGGAAGAGTGAAACCAGATTGTGCCCCTCGGAGCACCGTGGGAGTGCTTTCCCCGCAGGGAAGTTGAGGAGAAGTATCCAGAGAGTGCACACCTCTCAGCACGTTCCCTAGTATCTCTCCATTAAACATCTCCACATCGATATGATTCCCAGTTGTCTCATCTGCTGTGAAAAGTCCTGCTGGCACATCGGGCTCCGGGTGCTCGGGGAGTTCTCCAGAATCCGGCGGGCGCTGCCACTTTTGCGCAGTGACCTCCGTGGTGGGGCTGACTGGAGGGCTCAGCAGAGAGGGGGGCTCAGCATTGTGGGCAGTAACGTGCAGTCAATATGCTCGCTTCCCAGTTTACATGGAGTGTGTCCCCCAGGGGCCCTGGCCCTGCTGACAGCAGTAATAAAGGAGGATGGATCTTTGCGCACTGACAGCAGTTCAAAGACCCCAAATGCCACCCGCGTTGTACGTGGCCCCTGCACATGAGAGCTGCTTGGTGATCTCGGAAAGTGGCCCACTGTTGCCCGGGGGAGAGCCAGACCCAGCTTGTCTCTCCCACCCCACCCCCATTCCAAAGAGCCTTCTGCAGGGCATCTTGCAGCCTGGTTAGATGAAGCCATGATACTTCCAAAAAGGGAAAGAAGATGGGAAGGGAACGTGAGGTCGGTGTTGAAGAGGTAGGGACAGGCATGGTTCCCTGAACTCGGGGTGGGCACAAGGAATCCCAGAGATGCAGATATCACCTCTTCTCTCAAAGCCCAAGGAGCTTCCAGGAGTGTGGCAGAGGGAAGGGTCCTGAATTCTCTGGGCGTCCCCGTTCTCCTCCTTTGCTCTTGCCTGGGAGACCGGCTGTGGGATGGGACTGGGAGGCAGTGAAAGTAGAAATTTTGTTTTGTTTTCAATGGAGATCCAATTCACATAACAGTAACCATTTTAGAGTGCATGGTTCTTCACAGTGTTGTGTGACCACCACCTCTATCTAGTTCCAAGACATTCTTATCACCCCAAAAGGAAACCCCATCACCCATGAGGCTGTCACTCCCGATTCGCCCCTGCCGCCAGCTCCCAGCATCACTAGTCTCCTTCGGTCTCTGTGGATTGGTCTGTTCTGAACATCTCATATAAAGGCAAATCAGACAGCATGTGGTCTTTGACATCTAACATTTTCCACTTACAATGTTTCCAACGTTCATCCACGCTGTAGCGTGTGTCAGGACTCCATTCCTTTTTACAGCTGCGTAATCTTCCATCATATGCATTTGCCACATTCCGTTTATCCATTTATCAGCCGATGGACATCGGGCGTGGTCTGCCTTTTGGCTGTTGTGAGTAGTGCTGCTAGGAACGTTTGTGTACAGGTTTCTGTCTGAACCTCTGTTTTCAACTCTTTGGGGTGTGTACCCGGGAGGGGGATTGCTGGGTCACATGGTAATTCTATGTGTACCTTTGTGAGGCATCCGCAAGCTCCCTTCCATGGCGGCTGCACGTCCTACACGTCCTACACAGTGTGCAAGGTTTCCAATTTCTCCACATCCTCACCAACGCTTGTTATTTTCCATTTTGTGGGGGGTTTTTTTGTTTTGTTTTTTTATGGCCGACCTAGTAGACATGTAAGAGTAGATGTCCAGCAGCTCAGATGCTGTTGGACAAGCCAGGGAACTTTCCAGCACCAAGCTTCTGTAAACTACATAAGGAAGGTGGACAGCTGTGTTGAACAAGTCACTGCGCATAACAGTGTGCGATGGGGTGGGAGGGGGCATCTTTACTTGGCACCGAGGCCCACCTCCAGATGCTGGATCACCCAGGATTTCACATGTTCACTGAGGTGAAGGACCGGGGGTTTTTCCTTCATTTATTGTAAAATACAATAAAAATGAATCTCTAGAACTTGCATTCTGATTGGGGGCAATATCACCCAAAGGCAGCAAAAAATGGTTCTCAGAGTGGGGACAAAAACATCTTACTCTTTTTGTGTGAAGCGCAAGTATACATAAATACCTAAACAGATACGCAATTATCTATAATATTAGAATTTCACAGGAGAAGGGGTAAGTAGAGGAAAAATATCAAAAAGGATGGGGCAATCATGAAAAAAAAAGATGGAAAAACAATGAAATTTTTTTAAATTTCTTTCTTTTTTTTTTTGAGATTTTATTTATTTGACAGAGAGAGAGCGCACAAGTGGGGGGAGCGGCAGGCAGAGGGAGAGGGAGAAGCAGGCTCCCCGCTGAGCAGGGAGCCCGATGCGGGACTTGATCTGAGAACCCTGGGATCATGACCTGAGCCAAAGGCAGACGCTTAACCGACTGAGCCACCCAGGTGCCCCAACAATGAAAATTTTTAAGACACTAATTACAAGTCCTGATTTTTAGTATCAGATTCAGCAGACAAGAGACGTTCCGACACACCATCTCCCAATGTCTATACTCATGTCATTTAGAACAGTTTGCGGGCAGGTTCCAGCCCACAGTCCACAGCTCAGTAGTGCTGTGTAATGCATCACTGCATTTGGATCTGGAATTATCTTAACTCTTTGTGTGTCTATCCACTTGATTGTGTTCTGTCTCCTCCCTAAATGTGAGCATCAACCCCTTACTCACTGCCGTATCCACAACAGTACCTGACATGGTGATACATTTCACTAGGAAATGTATTGTCAAATAAATGGATAAATACCCACTTGAAAATTGTTTTGCTGATATGGTGGCTCTGGTCTGCAAATGTGGCAGGGGTCCCAGCCATGTGATCCAAGATGACCGTATTTCGCAGGGAAAGGGAGGCCTCACCCTTGCCCTCTAAGGGCATACTCAGGCAATTGCACACATTAACTTACTACCCTCCCCTTGACTAGAACTCATCCCATGGCCACACCCTCCACAAGGAAAGCTGGGGAAAATAGTGTTTATTCTAATCAGGCATGTGCCCAGCTTAAAAGCAGAGGTTCTGTTGACACGAGACAGAAGGGGTGAATGGATATCAGGGGACCCCTAGCAGGACCTGCACCGTCACCTTAAGAGAGGACTTTTTCCTCATCTTACCCTTGCCTTCCCCAGCCCTCCTGTGGGCACTCCACCAGCTGGATGGAGGCAAGAGGTCGGTGTTAAACATTCCAGCTCAAGGCGGTCCATTTGGAAAACCCTCCAGAGACCACATGTTGTGGCACAAGATATCTGGGGCCACGTGCCCCCATCCTCCCGGGTCCTCAGGCATGGGATGGATGTCTCCCTGCAGGGGCCTGGGACTGCCCTCGGCACACTGCAGTTTGTTCAGCTGTCCATTCTTCGGATGCCCCTGGGTCACAGAACGAAAACAAACAAGGGGCTCTTTGGGAGAAAGAATACCAAGGGACCAGACTGTGGCCTCTTTGTTTTTAAACCTGTCCAAAGTTGTCATGCGGAAGGTTGACACAAAAGAAAAGAGAAATCAGAACAGAAAACACTGTGGCCAAGACTCTTCAGAGGGCAGGTGTGTTTCTAAGCTTTACCAGGTAGGGTCATCATGGTAACCATGGCCCCAAAAATGATTTAGAATGGAACAGGCTGGCCTAGACCTTCTCTGGACCTGTCTGAACAGGCCATTGAGGACAGAATGGGATCTCAGCGTGCCACACTATTGTGGACAAATTCTGTGGGTTCTGGTCCTTGGACAAGCCTCCCTGTGTTGGAGATCAGGTGAGGATGCCCAGGTGTGGCCATGTTCCTGGTCCTTCCTCTCTTCACCTTGCTGGCTCCAACTCATCCTTCAGAGATCAGTTTAGGTGTCACTTCTTCTGGGAAGCCTTCCCTGGCCCCACCTCTCCCCAGCAGGCATTACAGAACCCGTCTGGGTGCCCAGCACAGAATCCTTCTCACCCCTGGGTATGGGTATAGTTTATTTTGTAGATTTGACTTTGGAGCCATTTCAATATTTTTAGATAATTATAAAACACATTTGAAAACTCCTAAAATTTGATAGCAAACTTTTATAGACCTAACTGCATATTGAGTTGGTTGGTATAACCATACAGAAAGGAGACTTTATTTACCGATATTTTTACTTTTTTCTTTCTCCCTCCTGATGTTCCAAGAGTCCTTTTTAAAATTTCCTGTCTGTGTCAAGAACTTCCTATACTCATCTTCTCAGAGTATGTCTGCTGTGACAGATTTTCTAAGTTTTTCTTCATTTGAGAATGTCTTGATTTTCCCTTTATTCCTGAAGGATATTTTCTCAGGATGCAGGATTCTGGGTTGAAAAATGTGTCACTTCCTTCTGGCCAACAGAAATCAACGAGCTTATTCTAAAGTTGATATGTAAATGCTAAGTTTATACATAGAAGCCAAAACAATCTTGAAAAAGAAGAACAAAAGGAAAACTTATGCTACCTCATTTCAGAACTTACTATAAAGCTACAGTAATCAGGTCAGGATGGAGTTGGTATAGGCTAGATACATCAGTGGAACAGAGTCCAGAAATAAACTCTCATATTGTCACTTAATTTTTGGCAAAGGTGCCAAGAATAAACTTTTTATAGGGGTGCTGGAACAATTGGATATCCATATGCAAAAGATTCATTTAGACCCTTACCTCATACCATACACACAAAATTCACTTACATTAGATCATAGAGCTAAAACTATAAAATTTCTGGAAGAAAACATAAGAAAGAATATGACCTTGGGTTAATCAGTGAAAGCAAGATCCATAAGGAGGATATTGATTTAAAAAAAAAAACAAAAAACAGCTTCTGCTCTTCAAAAGACACCATAAAGAAAATGAAAGGACAAGCTACCGACTTGGAGGTAATATTTGCACATCGTGTATCTGATAAAGGACTTGTGTCCAGAGCATACAAGAAACTCTTACAACTAAATTTTAAGAGGACATACCTAACTTTCTTTTTAATGGGCAAAAGATTTGAATAGATATTCATCTAAAAAGATACATGGATGGCTGATAAGCACATAAAAAGATGCCCGACATGGTTAATCACTGGACAAACACTATCTAAAACCACAAGGAAATACCACTGCATACCTACTAGAAGGCTATGATCAAAAAGACTGAAAATGCCAAGTGCTGAAGAAGCTGGAAATCTCATACACTGCTAGTAGGTTTGTGAAATGGTACAGTCACTTGGAAGACACTTTGGCCATGTCTTTGAAAAGTAAAACATACTCAAAAAAAAAAGAAAAAGAAACTAAAACATTCTCTTGCCGCATGATTTCCACAATCCTGCTCCTTGGGATCTGCCCAAGGGGAATGAAAACATACATCCACACAAGGACTCATATGCAAATGTTTAGAGCCTCTTTATCTGGAATAGCCCCAAATTGGATGTGGTACATTTACACACACAGTACTATCCAGCAATGAAAAGGAATGAACTGCTGATCCACACTACGACATGGAGTAGCTACTGCAGCCTTATGCGGAGGGAAGGAGGCCAGATACAAGTACATATCGTCTGATCCCGTTTCTGTGAAATTTCTAGAAAAGGCAGAACTCTAGAATCAGCAGTGGGTCAGCTGCCTGATGCTGGGGATGGGGGTGGGGGTTGACTGCAGAGGGGCATCAGGGAACTTTGGGGGTGATGGAAATGTTCTAAAACTGCATTGTGGTCACGGGTGCACAGTTATACCGACTTACTTTAAAAATTATCCAACTGATCCCAGTGGAGGAATGTTATAGGATGTAAGTTATAACCCCCAAAAGAACAGTTTGTAAAACAGCAACAGCAGCACCATAGAGAGGTGTTGAAAACTCAAGTCAGACTGCCTGGTTCCAGCCCCAGCAGTTGTCACCCACTCTCTGTGCTGCCTTGGGCACGTCACTTAACTTCTCCGGGCCTCAGTTTGTCCAGAAAGAGCTCAGAATGGCACCTGACACACACAAGTTCACCATGGCTGTTGCTGTGGCCACCCTCTTCCCTCTCTGGGCTCCTGCCTCATTGGCCTTTCCTCTCTTTCTCTAACCTGCCAAGCGAATCCCTGCTTTAGGATCTGTGTGCTCAGTTAGTGAACGCTCCTCCCCCAGGTTGTGTCCATCACTGAAACGTCTCAGCTCCAGTGTCACCTCAGAGAGGCCTTGCCTGGCCACCCTGTCTTCAGTGACACCCCATTCACCACTCACTTATTCATTCAGTAAATCGCATTTACCAGTAGTAATAGAAGTATCATTTTTATTCCCATTTTATAGATGGGGGCAACTGATGCTCAGAGGGCAAAAGTCCTTTTGTGCATTTATTCAGTTTACCACCATTCAGTTTATTCATTTACCATCTCGCACCCCTTAGAATGGCTACTGACAGAAAAAGAAAGAAAAGGAAGGAAGGGAGGGAGGAAGGAAGGAAAGAAAGTGTTGATGAGGATGTGGAGAATTTGGAACCCTGTGCACTGTTGGTGGGAATATAAAATGATGGAATGCTGTAGACAACAGTAGGTGGTTCCTCAAAAAATTAAAAATCAAATTATCATATCCAGTTATTGGGTATGTACCCAAAAGAATTGAAAGCAGGGTCTGAAAGAGGCATTTTTACCCCCATGTTCATAGCAGCATTATTCATGATAGCCAAAAAATGGAAGCAATCCAAGTGTCCACCGACAGATGAATGGCTAAACAAAATGGTATATGGTACAATGGGATGTCATTCTGGGCACCTGCCACAACGTGGACGATCCTTGAAGACGTGATGCTAAATGAAATAAGCCAGTCACAAAAGCACAAATGCTACATGATTCCACTTGTGTGTTGTTCCTAGAGCTGTCGCAGTCATAGAGAAGGTAGAATTGGGGGGGCCAGGGGCTGAGGGAGGGGAGGAGTGGGGATTTAGTATTTAATGGGGACACAGTCTTAGTTTTGCAAGATGAAATGAGTTCTGGGCATGGATGGTCGTGAAGGTCGCACAACAATGTGAATGTAGCAAATGCCACTCAGCTGTACACTTAGAAATAGTTAAAATGGTAAACTGCATGTCATGTACACTTACACAATTTTTTAAATAAATATTTTTTGTGAGCGTAATTATTGAGAGCCAGAATCTGTATTGCATGCACTGTCTCTTTTATTGCTCACCACAATCCTTTGATGGAGGAGTTACTTATTTTTATTCATTAATTGACAGAACTGAGCATCAGAGAGATTTGGTAACTTGCCGAGGTCACGGGTTCCATCCCCATCTGTCTGCCCTCGAAGAGCCCACCTGTCTGGCACATCTTTCTCCTCCACATCCCTCTCTGACTGTAAGAAACCTCATCTGTACCCGTTCCTCCTTCCTGCAGGCACGGCGGGGATCTACCAAGGAGCAAATGGCCTGACCAATGCGGCCGGATTCGGAAGTGTGCACCAGGTAGACGTCGCTCCCACCACTTGTATTCCCTTTCCTTAAACAGCCACCTTAAATCAGGGCACCCCGAGAGTCCACAACCCCCACCACAAATGCAGTCTCTTATTCCCTGGGTTTAGATACCGCAGGAGTCAGATTGTGCAAAAGGCCATCTGAAAGATACAGAGTAGAGACAGAGAAATTGGAATCACTAGTAGATTTCCAAGATGATGTAGGCGATATTACGTCTTGACCTGAGCCCGTGATGCCCAGTGACTGTTGAATCTAGAATGTATGAATGCAAATGCATGTGCTCTCTTGACCTTCTCAAGCGTGAGAATCCATCATCTTCACTTCTGCATTCCAGTGCCAAGTGCCCAGCACACAGTGGGGGCTTTATAAATCCTTGTTAAATCACACCGGGTCAACCCTGTGAAGATGAACACCGGCCAATAGTTTGATTGTCTTGTTTTCACTTAGAGATGAAGAATGAGAGTGGGAGCTCTGTCCTATTTGTGCACCTCTTCTATTAAGTCTAGAATTATTTCAGAACAAAAAGCTAACATGCTTTCAGGTTAGCCTTAAAACAAAACTACCACAGAGTAGGTTGGCTTTATGGAATATTTAACATTTAAATATGAGGAATGCACTATTTCTTCTTCAGTGAGCTGAAGAATCTAAATGATTTAAACCTTGGAAGATTGGGAGATGGTGTCTGTATTTCTGTATTATTTCCAGTATACTATGTACATGGATAAAATACCCATAAATACAACAGTCCTTTTTAAGGTGTGGTTCTTCACTCTGGGTGTCTGCCCATTTCACCAAGAGGAGCTTGTCAAAAACGGAGATTCTCTCAATGCCACCTCCACAAATTCTGATTCTGTAGGGCTGGGGTGGGGTCCAGGAAGCTGAACTTCCCGTAAGTTTTCACAAGGTTGAGAAGCATCGGTTTATGGTGCTGGTGGGGCAGAATATTTGAAACAATGACTTGTTTGGAATATATGAAACAGTGGTGTGGGAGAGCTGGAATATCTGGCTGGTTTAAGCAAAGCTTGATCAAAAGGGGACTGGCATTCTTTGATTTTATCTCTGAGACTTCCTCATAGAAGATTCTGATCCCTAATGCTGTATATAGGTGCTGCTGTATTTGTATCCCTCGTGCACTTAAAATGTCACCTAGTCTCCTGGGTATGTGTGTATGTGGTCCTTATCACTCATTCATTGGTTCATCGATTTATCTAGTATTTATTGAGCTCCCCTGTGTGCCCGGCACTGTTCCAGGTGCTAGGGATATAACAGCAATCAAGACAGACACTGACAGAGCCACACCCACATCCCTCAGGGGGCACCTGCTGACCTCTGCATCCCAGGGCTTGAGGGTGTTCCCTAGGACCAGAGCACAGGGCAGGAGGAACGTGCCAGGGAACGAAGACCACTGGGAGCAGCTCTCAAAAAACGCTGGCTGGAGTTGGTGGATGAACAGCCCAGCTCCCTTGCCCCTGGGAGAGATCATTCTGAGGGTGTGTTTTAAAACATCCCAGTATTTTCCAGGGGAATTCCCTCCAGTTCCCACTTAAAAGCCCCCAGATGGGCTGCTTTTCCTTCTTCCCTTTCCTGTCTCACTTCCCCATTCCCCCAACTGGTGTCTTGTTCACCTCCCAAATACTTGCACTTGCATCCTTGTCTCAGGGTTTGCATCTGGGGCAAGTCCCTGCCCTCATGGAGCTTTTATTCTAGTGGGAGAGATGGAGACAGACACAGGAGAACCCACCCCATGAGGCCCCTTGCCACTGTCAGCCTGTGACTGGGTGGACGGAAGACCCATGGCCAGACAGACTTCCTCACTCAGCGCCTTGTGTGTGTTTCCCTTTCCAGGACTATCCTTCCTACCCCGGCTTCCCTCAGAGCCAGTATTCCCAGTATTACAGCTCATCCTACAGCCCTCCTTACGTCCCGGCCAGCAGCATCTGCCCTTCTCCCCTCTCCACATCCACCTATGTCCTCCAGGAGGCATCTCACAGCGTCCCCAACCAGAGTTCTGAGTTGCTTGGCGGTAAGTACAGTCGCTGTCCTGTGGTTATTGGTGGCTGTAATCTGAGCTCTCATAGGAAGGATGGACTGGACATGGGTCCCAATTGTAATGAACTGGTCACCCAAGAGCTAAATCCAGTCCTCGTATATATTTTGTTGGCCTTTCTGTGTGTGTGTGTGTGTGTGTGTCTTTAATTGTACCCATGTTTAAAATTTTTACCTAAAAATTCTAATTTATGCTTTCCCTTAAAAGTAGATCTGGTCTTCTCTTTTTTTTTTTTAAAGATTTTATTTATTTGAGAGTGAGAGAGAGAGAATGAGAGAGGGAACACAGGAGGGGATAGGGTCAGAGGGAGAAGCAGACTCCCTGCTGAGCAGGGAGCCCGATGCGGGACTCGATCCCGGGACTCCAGGATCATGACCTGAGCCAAAGGCAGTCGCTTAATCAACTGAGCCACCCAGGCGCCCCAATCTGGTCTTCTCTTGAAAGCAAATCTGGACCTGATCACTTAGGTCTACCTTCCTAAGTGACGACACTTGGCTGGCTGAGTAATATCTGCCCCATTCAGACAGGGCACACACAATTCCACATCTGGCCAATGTACTTCAGGTTCATTACCTGCCTGGCCCATGTGGACGCTGGAGTTGGTGAGCCCTAGTCCTCAAAGAAGGGAAAGTAGTATTTGTTGCCCATCTGAGATGTGCCAAGCACATATCTGTGTTATCTTCTCATTTCACTTATTTATATATTGATTAAACAAACATTTATAAAGCACCTGCTGTTGTCCAGGTACTCCTTAGTTTAGGAAATAAAATATAGTACAACAGAGACATGATTCTTGCAGACAGGAATCAAATAATCACATAAATACAGAATTACAGACTGTGATAAGGAAAGTCACAATCCTCACAAAAACTGGTTTTCAGGTACCCCCTCTTTTCCAGATAAGAACAATGAAGATCAGAGTGGTAAGTAACTTAAGTGGTAAGTAAGCTAGCGATTGGTGGAACTGGGATTTGAACACAGGCCTGTTGGGCACCATAACCAGCACTCCTGGATATTCAGTAGTCACACATAGCTGAGATTATGTTATCTAAAACCCATTTGCGTAAATACGTCAAATAAACATGTGCTTGTAAATTTAAAAAAAAAAAAACCCATTTGAGAACAGAAGGACGGTGGCCATTAGACCCTGGTTCTCTCATCGAGAATTCTAGAATCTTTTAAAAAATCCTCATGTGTACGTTTTCAATAGCGCATCAGCTTCAGAAATCCTTTTATTGCGGTGCCTGGGTGGCTCGGTCGGTTAAGCGTCTGCCTTCGGTTCAAGTCATGATCCCAGGGTCCTGGGATCAAACCCTGTGCTAGGCTCCCTGCTCAGTGGGGAGTCTGCTTCTCCTTCTCCCTCTGCCCCTCCCCCTGCTTGTGTGCTCTCTCTCTCTCTCTCAAATAAATAAATAAAATCTTTTAAAAAAAAGAATCCCTTTTATTAGGACTTTCTGGCTTCAAAAGATAGAAGATGCAACTCCAACTAGTTTAAGCAAAAAAAGCAATTTTTTAAAGATTTATTTATTTTAGAGAGAGTGCACACACAAATGGGGGGAACGGTAGAGGGAGAGAGAATCTCAAGCAGATTCCCTGCTGCGTGAGGAGCCTAACATAGGTCTCCATCTCATGACCCTGAGATCCTGACCTGAGCCCAAAACAAGAGTCAGACACTCAACCAACTGAGCCACCCACACACCCCCAAAAAAGGAATTTTTAAGCATATATAATCAAGATGTATAGGGATTCAAGGCTGGGTCCAGGGGGTTCAGATGATAATTTGGGGCCTCAGTCTCTTTCTTCCTCTGGCTCTGCATTTTCTTGGGTTCATTTCCCTCTCAAGCAGGCTTTCCCATTATGGTGGCAAAGATGGTCACCAGCTGCTCCAGGATTCAGTCCTTCCTGCTTATCTACCCCTCAGAGAGAGTTCCTCCTTCCTAACAGTCCGTGCAGAGGTCCCAGGTAACGCTTCTATTGGCCCAGCTTAGGTCACATACCTATCCTCACACCAGTCTCTGTGGCAGTGGATGGAATTCTGGGATGGGGCAGCAGACCTGGGTCTCATACCCACAGCAGGAGCTAGAGTTGGTTCATCCCCACCCAGACCACATGGACTGAGTGAGGGAGAAGTGCTTTCCCAGAGAAACCCAGAGCACACCACCCAGGGGAAGACTGTAGAGACACTGGGTGGGCCAAAGTAACAGGTATCCACAACCCAGGGAACTCACCTAGATTAGGATCAACATGTAGGAGAGTCCATGTCCTGACCCCTAGATGGTGTACATCCCTGTGCAACTAACTCACCAGCCTATGGATTCATTCTTTCCTTCCATAGATCTGCTATGCATATGTCTTCTCTTGTATGAGATGGTTTAGGCTTATTATCATTAAATGACAGCAATAAATTAGAATGCCCAAATGTAATGTAGATATCCTTGCATTTTGTTCTGTTTTCTTTTCAGTGGGTTTTTCAGAACCCACTGATACTCTGGGGCTTGTAGAAGCTAAGCTAACATGACAGTGTGTGGACATTCATTCCACACTACTGGTTGACGGTTAGAAAAAGAACAGTTGAGACTAACTTCTTCTGTTCCTGGGATTCTTGGTACAGCTATTGCTTTTAGCCCTTATGTTTTCCATCACTGGGGACAAGTTAATTATCCTTGGTTTGGTGGCAAATGGGGATAACATGGCCAGATATTTCTAAGTCAGTTTTTTTTAAGTAGGCTCCACGTCCAGAGTGGAGCCCAGTGCAGGGCTTGAACTCCTGACCCTGATATCAAGACTTGAGCTGAGATCCAGAGTCAGATGCTTAACAAACTGAGCCACCCAGGCGCCCCTTTTAAGTCAATTTTTAAGGAAGTTTAGGGCTTGAACATTGATTTTTGTCATTGTGATTTCATCACAGTATTTAATGAATGCATGGTACCTAGGTAACAACTTCCAAATTGCTTTCTTTGAAGGGTATGAAATTTAACAAACTTTTCTTTGTCTCATAGTACTAAATTATCTTTGACCATCCTGGTTTTCAGAGTGTGGCCACTCCAACTGACTTTAGAGAGGAGATATAAGCAGGAAATCCTTAAGTAGATGCCACTGTCTATGTATAATTTGGAACTAGATTCCAAATCTTACTTCCCAAGAGTTTGGGGTATGTGGGAAGGTTATCTTTGTTCCCCATCAAGAGCAAACATAAAGGCTCATTGTATCTCTTTGAAACTTTTCTTTACTGTTTCCCCCTGTTCTTCCTTTATCCCTTGGTCTAAGGTTCAACAATAAGTGGTTGAGATGGTTTTTACTGTGTGTCTAACAAGCTCACATAAAATCTAATGACATAAATAGTTGTCAGCTGTAACCGAGGTCTCTTGCTTCTTTTCCCCAGTGTCTGTTATAAAGGAAGGTCATGTAAGCATGCATGTGTGCATATGCATGTGCGCACGCACACGCACACACACACACACACTCTCTCTCTCTCTCTCTCTCTTAAAATTTCCCATAAAAACTCCACTTTTGAAATTATCCAGGATCTCCTTGAGTGGTTGGTTCCAAATTCCAGAGCCTCAGGAGGGTTATATATTACCAACAGATCACGCTCCCTCTCTGCATTGCCTGGATAGAGTATCCTGATGCTCTTCTCCACCCCAGCCTCCAGCCCAGCCTGCATTGATATGCATTAGCAGTTATACGAAGTCCCAACAATTTACAGATGATTGCAGGGCAATTTGCTAAGGTAGAGGGCAAAATCTGAACATCTGACATTACTCAAGAGAAAAAACAAATTAGTAGTGGTTGCTTAAGGGCTCTTTTCTTTTCAAACTTTTCAGTATGATGCAGATTATCTAAAAAGATAATTGGACAGACATTGGAGCTCCTGATTCTCAGGCCTTTGGATTCCAGGACTTACACCAGTGGGGCCCAACCCCTCCAGACTCCCCCTACCCCCAGTTCTCAGGCCTTCAGCCTCAGACTAAATTATACCACTGGCTTTCCTGATTTTCCAGCTTGCGAACACCAGATTATGGGACTTCCTGACCTCTATAACGTCATGAGCCAATTCCTATAATAAATCTCCTCTTATATATATATATTTACATATATCCTGTTGGCTCTGTTTCTTGGGAGAACCCTGACTGATACACCATGGGTCAAAGAAAAAAATGAAAAGAAAATTTATAAAAGTATTTTGAACTTAATGAAAATGAAAACACAATATGTCAAAATTTGTAGAATGTCGCTAGAGCAGTACATAAGGGAAAATTTATAGCACAAATGTCTATGCTAGAAAAGAAAAATTTCAAGCCAAACACCTCATCTCCCACCTTAAAAAACTAGAAAAAGAAGAGCAAATTACAATCAAAGTAAGAAGAAGAAAGGAAACAATAAAGACCAGAATGGAAATCAGTGAAATCTGAAAACAGAAAAACAAGAGAGAAAATCAGTGAAACCAAAAGCTGATTCTTTGAGAAGATAAATAAAATTGATAAAACTCTAGGTAGGCCAATACAGAAAAAAGAGAGAAGACATAAATTACCAATGAAATGAGAGTGGTAACATCACTACAGACCCTACAGATATTAAAAGGACAACAATGCAGTTTTATGAACAGCATCATGCCAATGAATCTAACAACTTAGATGAAATGGATGAATTCCTTATAAGACAAAAACTTCCAAAACTCCCTCAAGAAGAAATAGATGACCTAAACAGATCTGTATCTTTAATAGGCCTACATCTATTAAATAACTTGAATTTTTTTTTCTTTTTTTTTTTTATTCTTATGTTAATCCCCATACATTACATCTAAATAACTTGAATTTTTTGTTAGAAATCCTCCCATGAAGAAATCACCAGGCTCTGATGGCCTCACTGATTAAGACTATCAAACATTTGAGTAAGAACTATCAATTCTACAAAAATTTTCAAGAAAACTGAAGAGGAAAGAATACTTCCCAACTCATTCTATGAGGCCAACATGACCCTGATGCCAAAACTAGATAAAGACATTATAAGAAAAGGAAACTAGGGGCGCCTGGGTGGCTCAGTCATTTAGGCATCTACCTTTGGCACAGGTCATGATCCTGGAGTCCCAGGATGGAGCCCCGCATCAGACTCCCTGCTCAGCAAGGAGTCTGCTTCTCCCTCTGACTCTCCCCCATCTCGTGCTCTCTCTCTCTCAAATAAATAAAATCTTTTTTAAAAAAGGAAAGGAAAGGAAACTATAGACCAATATCCCCATAAGTGCAGATAAAAAATTTCTAAACAAAATGTTAGCAAATCAAGTCCAGCAATATATGAAAAAAGAATAATATATTATGGCCAAGTGGGATTTGTCCCAAGGATGCAAAGTTGGTTTAAAATTTGAAAATCAACATAACCTGCCATAATTAATTAACTGGGAAGAAAAAAAGACATCACCTTAATAGATGCAGAGAAAGCATTTGACAAAATTTAGCACCTGTTCCTGATAAAAATTCCAAATTAGGAATAGAAGGGAACACTTTATTAGAAAAAGGCATGCTACGGACTGAATGTTTGTGTTCCGCTCCGGATTCATATGTTGAAACCCTAATCCCTAAAGTGATGGTATTTGGAGGTGGAGTCTTTGGGAGGTAATTAGGTAATGAGGGTGGAGCCCTCATGAATGGGGTTAGTGCCATTATAAGAAGAGACACAAGAGAGATAATATCTCTCTCTCTCTCCACCATGTGTGGATATAGCAAGAAGGCATCCATCTGAAAACCAGGAAGAAGACCCTGACTAGGAACAAAATTGGACAGTGCCTTGATCTTGGATTTCCCAGCCTCCAGAAATGTGGGAAATAAATCTTTGCTCTTTAAGCCACCCAGTCTGTGACATTTTTGTCATAGCAGCCCAAGTTGACTAAAATAGGATAGCTGCAAAAAACCTACAGCTATTCCCCAAGATCAGAAGCAAGACAAAAATGTCTACTCTTACCAGTTCTATTCACCATTGTATTGGAGGTTCTAGCGAGTGCAATAAGGCAAGAAAAATAAATTAAAGGCTCCATATTGGAAAAGAAACAAAACTTCATAAAGGGAAAAGAAGTGAAATGATATGATCACTACGTAGAAAATTAGAACTTACTAAAAAGCTAAAACTAAAAAGTGAGTTTAGCAATGTTGCAGAGTACTAGGTGGATATATGAAAATCAGCTGTATTTCTATATAGTAACAACAAGTAATAGGAAATAGGATATGTTTTAAAGATTTATTTATTTATTTAAGAGAGCACAGATAGGAGGGGCAGAGGGAGAGAGAAACTTAAGCAGACTCTGTGCTAAGCGCGGACCTGGACATGGGGCTTGATCTCAAGACCCTAAGATCACGACCTGAGCCAAAACCAAGAGTTGGGCGCTTAACTGACTATGCTACCCAGGTGCCTGGAAATAGGATAGTTTCATATGCCATTTACAGTACCATCAAAAAACATTGAATACTTTCATTTCAGTGTTATTCATTTCATTTCATATTCAATGCTATTGAATAAATCTGACAAAAGATGTGCAAGAGTTGTACACTTAATACTACAAAGTGCTACTGAAACGAAGTGAAGACTTTAGTAAATGGAAAGAGCTCACAGCTCAGAAGACTTAATATTATTAAGATGTCATTTCTCCACAAATTGATCTATATATTTAACACAATCTCTGTCAACATCCCACTCTTTTCTGTAGAGATTAGCAAGCTGATTTTGAACTTCATAGGGAAATACAATGGATTAGAATAGCCTCAACAGCTCTGATACAGAAAAAAATCTGGAAGGCTAACACTACCTGAAAGGCTAACACTACCTGATTTGAAGACTTACTACAGAGCCACAGTAATCATGACAGTATGGTATTGGCATAAAGATAGACAAGTAGATCAATGTTCCAGAATAGAGAATGCAGAAATAAATGCACATGTATACAGACAAGTGATTTTTGATAAGGTTTCAAGACAATTCAGTGGAGAAAGGATAGTCTTCTCAACAAAAGATTCTGAAACAACTGGATATCTATATTCGGAAAAACTTTAGTCCATACCTCACATGACATAAAAAAAGTCAACATAGAATAGATCATACACCTAAACATAAAACCATAAAACTTCTAAGGAAAACAGAAAATTTTTGTGACCTTGGGCTAGGCAAAGAGTACTCATAGATGACATGATCCAGACAGAAAATAAATTACATAAATTGACTTCACGAAAATTTAAAACATTTGCTCTTTGAAAGACACTGTTAGGAGAATGAAAAGAGAAGCTACAGTCTGGGAAAAAGTAATTGCTAAGCATGTATCTGATAAAGTATGTCGTATTAGAGTTCTCCAAACTCTAATATCAAGATAGAGAGAGAGAGAGAGATAAGAGATTTATTGTAAGAAATGGCTCAGATCAGCAAGTCCCATGATCTGCCTTCTGCAAGCCAGAGAACCAGGAAATCCAGTAGAGCAATTCAGTCTGAGTCAGAGGCCTGAAAATCAGGAGCTCCAATGTCTGAAGCAGGAAAAGATGGACATCTCAGCTCAAGAAGAAAGATAATTTGCCCTTCCTCTGCCTTTTTTGTTCTTTTTGGGCCCTCAATGGAATGGGGGATGCATTCCCCCCACACACACATTGGTGAGGACAGATCTGTACTCAGTCTACTGATTCAAATGCTAATCTCTTCTGGAGACACCCTCATAGAAACACCCAGAAATAATGTTTTACCAGCCCATCAGCTTGACACACAAGATTAACCATCACATACATGCAGTATGTAAGGAATTCTCAAAACCCAAGACTAAGAAAACAAACAACTCAGTAATAAAATGGGCAAAATATTTGAGCAGACACTTTCCCAAAGAAGATACAGGGATGTCAAAAAAAAAAAAAAAGTACATAACTAAGATGCTGATCATTAGTCATTAGAGAAGTATAAATTAAATCCACAATGTGTACCCCTTAGAATGGCTATAATCACAAAGACTGACCATACCAAAGGTTGGCAAAGATGTGGAGCATCTAGAACTCTCTTACCCCGCTGGTGAGAGTGTGAAATGGTACAACCACTTTGGAAAACAATTTAGCAGTTTCTTAAAAAGTCAAACTTCGACTCAACACATGACCTTGTAATCACGCTGGTAAAAAGAAAGCTTACATGCATACCAGGATTGATGTGTGAGTGTTCACAGCAGCTTTATTCCATCCCCAAACTAGAATCAACCCAAATCTCCATCCACAGGTGAACAGATGGAGCGTGGTATATCCATAAAATAGAATAGGACTCAGCAACACAAAGGAATGATCTATTCATATACGTGACGTGGATTGAATCACAAAACAATTATTCTGGCTGAAAGAAGCCAGACAAATAAAATCTTTAAAAAGGTGGGGGGGAGGCGCGCCTGGGTGGCTCAGTTGTTAAGTGTCTGCCTTTGGCTCAGGTCATGATCCCAGGGTCCTGGGATCAAGCCCCACATCAGGCTCCCTGCTCAACCAGGAGCCTGCTTCTTCCTCTCCCACTCCCCCTGCCTGTGTTCCCTCTCTAGCTGTCTCTGTCTCTGTGTCAAATAAATAAATAAAATCTTTAAAATAAAAAAAAAAAGAAGCCGGTGTTCACTTCAGCAGCACATATACTAAAAAAAAAAAGAAGCCAGACAAAAAAGAATATATACTGTGTGATTCCATTTATTTAAAACTCTAGAAAAAACAAAATAATTTCTAGTGAGAGAAAGTGTATCAGTGATCGCCTGGGGAGTGGGTTGGGAGGAAGAGATCACAAAGGGATTACAAGGAAACTCTTGGAGGTGATGTAAAAGTGTAAGGAGGGAGAAAGAAAAAGAGTGAAATGACTCCAAAGAAAGTTTACATAAATTGCTTTAGCCTGTGTACCTCTGACTGTGAAACTTGAATCTTGACACTTCATTCTCAAGAATGTAAAAGGTAGGGGAAAGGGCTGCTTTTTTAGGGGCGGGGAGGGAGACTCTTTTTTTAAAGATTTTATTTATTTGAGAGAGAGAGAGCAGAGCAAGAAAGAGAGCATGAGCAGGGGCAGAGGGAGGGGCAGAGGGAGAGGTAGAAGCAGACTCCCCACTGAGCAAGGAGCCCCATGCAGGACTCGATCCCAGGATCCTGGGATCAGGACCTGAGCCAAAGGCAGACCTTAACCAACTGAGCACCCAGACACCCTGGGAGAATCTTAATATATTGGCTTCCCCCACACCTTATTTACACATTTCTTAGATGCCTGGTATATCCCCCCTTTTTAATAATATTTGCCTGGATTTTGATGGGGTCAACATGTTTTCTAAGCCCCCGTAACCTTAGAACTACCAGGTGAATCAGGATAAACGTTATCTACAACTCTAAAGCATCTGTGAATTTCTCTAACGCGTATTCCCCACCCTCCAGAAGAAAGTCTTTGCAAGATGGACATTTGGGAATCTCTCCTGCTGTGTCCTGAAAATGCTGGGAGTTGGAGATGGCCCCGCAGTCCTGACAACTCAAAACCAAACCTTTTCTTCTTATGTCCTTAGTCTGCTAAGAAGTAGAAACATTAAATAAACCAAGTTCAGTGCCTTGGGTTTTGGAGGGAAATCGTCCTTCCAGGGTAGGGAAAGATATCAGTCCATTGCCAAGCAGTTTTAGACAAAAGCATTTTCCTCCTAATGATCCTCAAGAACTGGTGATTATGGAAGGAGAGATGAAGTTGTCAGGATACATTTGGGAACTATACCCAGCAGCTGTAAAATGAGAGAGCAGGATGGGGTGCCCTCCCCAGTTCCCCTCCGGCGTATACTTCTGTCATTCTAGCGACAGGGACTGGCCCAGACTTTAGTTCTGCCTCTACCATGAGTGTCCACGGTAACACAGATGGACGTCATCCCACTTCATGAGTTCAATAAAGACAATAAACTCTGATAAAAAGCCACATATTTCAAACTTCTGTGCTTAAAAAAACAATACAGCTCGGATACTGGCTTTGCACCCTGGGTCCCAGGAGGGTGCTGCTCACTCATGCCTGGTCATCAGACAGTTGCCTGAGGGCATGAGCGTGGCAGCCTCTCTGTGCCTCCCAGAAGCACCAGCTCAGTGGAAGCAGGTGGCCGCCTTCTGCCCTGCATCTTCTCACTGACCCGGCATATATGTGGGTCAAGCCAGAACTCAGTCCAGATCGTTTACTGACGTGTCCTCAGTGCCAGCCCTGTGCTTTTAATAGAGAATGGAGCAAGCCACATAGGGAAAGCAGCACGGAGAATTCTCCCCTCCCATTCGCCCCAAGCTGGGCATCTCTTAAAGATAGAGAAGTTTGCTGCCCTGCTCCTTTTTTTTTTTTTTTAAAGATTTTGTTATTTATTTGCCAGAGACACAGTGAGAGAGGGAACACAAGCAGGGGGAGTGGGAGAGGGAGAAGCAGGCTCCCCGCGGAGCAGGGAGCCCGATGCGGGGCTCGATCCCAGGACCCTGGGATCATGACCTGAGCCGAAGGCAGACGCTTAACGACTGAGCCACCCAGGCGCCCCTGCCCTGCTCCTTTTAAATACTGATTTTCTTCCTTCTGTTCATCTGGTTATCCTCAGGCTTTGGGAAATAGAGAGTTGCAAACACAAAACTCTGCTCACTGTCCCTACAGCTCCCCCAACCGCCCACCCTCACTTCCCTAGAGCTCCACTCAGGTGTCCCCTTATCCATGAGGCCCTCCCTGACTAGCCCCGTAGCAGTTAGTAACCTCCCAGCATCCCCCTCCCCATCCCATTTGTAACACGTGTCCTCCCCTGGCGTGTTAGATACTAACTTGTTTGTCTAACGCCCCGTTCCTCCCTCTAAAATTTAAGTACTGTGAGAAGCAGTGCCTGGGGCTATGCCTGCTCAGTGAATCTTTGCTCCGTGAGTGAATGGTTACGAATAGGCAGCCAAGGGGACCATCAAGAGCAGTTTTAATTCCATGAGATCTTTGCCTTTTGTGCTGCCTATGGGGCCTAGCTTGGTTCTGGTGGGGTGATATTTCCTGGGAGGAGACACTCAGCAGAGCTTCTGATATGTCCACCCTTCCCTTTCCTGCACAGGGGAATATAACACACACAACGGTCCCTCCACGCCAGCGAAAGAGGGAGACGCAGACAGGCCGCACCGGGCCTCCGACGGGAAGCTCCGAGGCCGCTCCAAGCGGAGCAGTGACCCATCCCCAGCAGGGGACAATGAGATCGAGGTAACTCCAGACTGCCTGCTTGACTGGGTGAATGTAATCTCCACCTGTGGCCAGAACAGGAGCGTGGGGAGCAGAGTTCTGTCCACGCACACAGGGGAGAATGGCCCTTTGTGTCCACAAAGCTCTATAATGGAGGAAAGAACACTTGATGGGAAGATAGAGAATTGTGCGGGGCGCCTGGGTGGCTCAGTTGGATAAGTGACTGCCTTCGGCTCAGGTCATGATCCTGGAGTCCCGGGATCGAGTCCCGCATCGGGCTCCCTGCTCGGCGGGGAGTCTGCTTCTCCCTCTGACCCTCCTCCCTCTCATGCTCTCTGTCTCTCATTCTCTCTGTCTCAAATAAATAAATAAAATCTTTAAAAAAAAAAAAGATAGAGAATTGTGTTGGCCGTAAGGAAGCACTGTTGACAGACCAGGCTAGGAAAAGTGACCTTGGAGATAGGAAATAACATAAAACACAGGTTCTCAAATGTAGGCAGCAGCAGAATCACCTGGAGGCCCATGAAAACCCAGACTTCTGCGCCCCACACCCAGAGTTTCCAATTCGGTAGATTCAGGGGCGGGGAGGGGGGAAGGGGGCTGAGAATTTGCATTTCCGGCAAGTTACCAGAACGTACTGATGCAGCAGGGTTGAGAACCACACTTTGAGCGGCCCTGGTAAAGACACCAGTGGGCAGTGGACCTTCCCAGCTGGGTTAGAGGGTTCTTAACCCTGGCTACATAAGAGTATCACCTGGGATGCTTTTTAAAATGCAGGTGCCCAGGCCCCATCCCAGACTAATTATAAGTACACATCGCAAGGGAGTTCTTAGACAGTAGCTCACAACCTGAGCTACACCTTAGAATCTCCTGGGGAGCACTGAGAACCATCATTCTTAAGCTGCACCCCAGACCAGTGAAATCCAATTCCCTGAGGGAGGGACAAAGGCATCAATATTTTAAAGCTCCCCAGGCGATTTCCAGTGCACAGCCCAGGCTGAGAAGGGCTGGTCTGCCAATCTTTATTGTAATAAAGCAAGTGGAGAATTATTGGTCAAGCACTGACATTTTCCCAAACAAACAAAAAAGAACCGCGTGCATGAGAGAAGGGGGGAAGGGTACTAGTGGGGACAGAGGCAAAACAGATGCCCCAAAAAACAGATGGAAGCAACCGATCAATATCTAGGGAGAAAAAAATGGGCATGTTCGTTAGTTCATACTTCTTCACCAAAGGCAGAAATATAGGAGGGCAGATCTGTTGGCTTGAGTGCACTATGGGTGTATGGGCAATATTGTCAAAGTCCGGTCCATGCCAAGGGATCTGAATGCATCACCATCCCATCTCTGTTCATAATCCTGTACAATGTGTGCAGCAACTACAAAGCTCAGCCCACAAACTCAGATGTGTTAAGAAATACCATTTTCATCATTTCCTTAAAGTCAATGTAATTTTGTCTCTGAGCCCCCATCCCATCAGGGTGGTTAAGAAGCTCCACCTCATTATTGGGGCCCCTTGCCCCCAGAATGGTATGAGAATCTCAGCGCTCAAGTGGTCTCAGAAGACAGAATAAGAGCCCCTCATGTCCAGGATTTGAGGTGGTGGCTCCTCCCTTCCTCGTTGTCAGTACCCGCCGTGGTCAATGAGAGTCCAGCCAGGCTCTGGACTTCTGGGTTTCCGTGCCATACACTGGGTGTAGAAATGAAGATGGGAACCTTGGAGTAGGAGATACAATCCTTTGGTTGCAAGCAACAGAAACCAGTTCTGGTTACTTAAGTAAAATGGAATTTACTGAGAGGGAACAACATGGAGAGAAAGTCATAAAACCAAGGTTAGAAGAACAGTAACAAACACAGGCCGTGCTGAGGAATCTCGGGAACCTTGAGAATGCTGCCTCTACTAGAGAGTAAACTGTGTGAGATTCTAGAGCCACTTGACATAGTGTCTGATTCCAAGGAGACAGCATCCCACTGGCCTGGCTCAGGCTTGCCCTTGATTGACAGTTCCACCAAGAGAGCACACAGGGGAAAAGAAAACCAGAGTGCTCTTATCGGGCCGGGATGGATGCTGGGTGCCCAACAACAAATACCCACCCCCAGGGCTATCGAGATTTAGCCAGCGCTCACTAGTAGAGCTGTACTAGTTAGCCAGTATTCACCAGTCGGGTTGGTAGTTCTTGTTTATGGCCAATGTCTGTTCCAGCTGTCCCAGAAGGTGTTGAATATTTTGAAGACCGCGCTTGTCTCCTGCCCTTGGTCAGCCTCCTGAGGTAGACCAGCAGCCATCCCCGCTGAGAGCTTGCCCCCCTGGGGACCTGCCACGGAACTAGCATCCTCACTGCTCATGGGACGGCTCCCAGCCAAGGGATTTGTTCTCGCTTTTCCTCTAATTCTCGAAGCCCTCTCCTTCCAATACCGAGGAGACTTTACACTATCCCCTCAGCAGGATTAGGCCTTTGCAAAAGGCTAGAAGAAAATCCGTTTGCCTCAGGTTGTCTTTGCTTTTTCTGCCTCCCCCTATTTCTGAGGATTTCCTGCAGCTTCACGTGCAGATCTAAGGAAATCACCAAGAGCAGTGCATACATTAATGTCTTTTTTTTTCTTTCACTATTCAGTCACTTAACGTGGCTTCTGCTCTTGGTAGGGGTGGGGGTGGAGAGACATTTTCCGCTAAACTGAGAAGGCAGCGGGGGTGGCGTGGAAGTCGGGGATTATGGGGCAATATCATTCTGGAAACCTCTGCTTCTCGATTCCGGAGGAAAGAACTGCTGGGCAAGAACAGTTGAAAAGGTGCGAGCTGTGTTTCACTTCCATGCTTAATGTCAGCATGGAGGGTTTGCCCCGGTCACCCCTCCTGAGTCTTTGGCGGTGTTGCTAATGACGGAAGCCCACGAGAGAGAAGTTATGTAGAGAAGTGGAAAGGAGAGAACTTCTGAGTGTAGATTAGTTAAAATCCCTCGACTGCAGGTGCCAGAAACCAACTTGAGCTAGCTTAAGTGAAAAAGCAGAAGTTATTTTAGGGATACCAAGATTCTTTCAGAACCCCAGGGCAGGGGACAGCGGAGTGTCAGCAAGATACTGGAAGCAGGAGGTAGACGGGGCAAGGAAGTGCGTTTTCGCCTTCGCTCCCCACGCAGCACAGCGCAGGTGCTAGAATCCCCGACGACCGACCGACCGACCGACGACCGACCGACCGACCGACCGCGGTATCTTTTCAGCGCAGGCGCGAACTGGTTCCTGGGCTCTACCCTCCTCCAGCCTTGCTCTGCCTCTGACTGAAACCAGGTCCTGGAAGAGTGTGGGGTGGTCTTTCCATCTTTCATCCCTCTCTTCCCTGGAGACTGGCCCTCCCTGCCCTTCAGATCACGTGGCCGCCAACTGCCATTCAAAGATGAGGAATGTCTTTCTAGGTTCCAATTTCAAGTTTCCAAGGAAAGGCCTCTGACTCCATTGGGATTAGGGGCTTTCCCTGGCCCAAACCACAGTGGGCTAAGGAGTAGGGTCACGTGCAGAATAGCCACCAGGAACCTACCCACAATGGATCTAGGGCAGGGGAGGGAGACAAACTTTCTTCTTCAGAGGGAATGTAGTAGGTCAATGAATGGAGTCAGCATTCAATTTGAAAATATTCACTGATTTTTTAAAATTTCCTTACCAAAATTTCCCAGTTTCACTGATCCAACTGAGTTAGTTCAGATAAACTAGGACTTAGCATATTGAAACCCAGAAGCCCTCCTTAAAAACAGTAGTTGTCAGACTTTTTTTTTTTTAACCGTGACCCATAATAAGAACTACACTTAACACCATAACCCAGCACATACGCACACATAACTATAACTAGACCCCAAAACTCACAAAATAACACTCAGATCTGCTGATTGCTTTGAAAACCCCTGCACTAACTGACCTTTTCCTCCTACAGACCACCCTTCCCTTTCCTGTTAAAAGTATGGCAAAGGCCCGTGTGTAAGTACAGCTGTTTACCTCCAGAGAGTTTTCCAGGATGGCCCACTCGAGATGGCAGACTGCGTAGGTGCCTTTGGCTCCCACCCCCAACACCAGCTATATACACAGTCAGGCCCTTTGCTCTTAAACGCAGTGATCACCAGGAAAACCAACAATGTGAAAAATAAGGCCGGGATAAGGTAATAGGACAGTGACAGGTAATTTAAGAAACAGGAATGTAGGAAAATGATGATTGGTTTTCTTATAAGGATCCAAAGGAGCTCTTGAATCCATAAGACAAGAAATGGAGGTTCTTGGGAAGGAATTACTCAGAGACAAAACAGGAGTCACTGGAAAGTTTTAAAATGACAGAATCAGAAGCTTAATAGAAGGGTTGGGAGGAAATGTTTAAGAAAGCCCCCAGAACACAGATCAAAAAGACAAAATTATAGAAAATATATTTTTTTAAGTTATAAGCCTTATCCATCAAAAAATGTCTAATTTGACTGTCAGAAATTCCAGCAAGAGAAAACAGTGGAAAAGGTAGGAGGAAATCATTTAAAGAAATAAGATTGAAAATGCTAGGTGCTAAAGAGTATGACTGCCAAAAGGCCACACCTAGGTATATCCTCATGGAACTTGAGGATTGCTAATATAAAGATCCTAAAGTATCCAAGTGGGGAAAAAAAGCAAAACCTCCATAGGACTGAAGATCAATGAAACATCACACTTCTCACCAGTCACACTGGACATGAAGCTAATGGAGGAATGCTTTCCAACATCTAGAGGACATTATTTTCTAATTGGAATTCTGTCCCCAGAGGTTCCATAAAGCAAAATCAAGATAGATCAGATGTGTAGGAATTCTACTTTCTAAGCACCTTTTCAGAAGAAGCAGCTTAAGGATGTACTCAAGCAAAACAAGGAAGAAAACCAAGAGAGAGGGGCACCTGGGTGGCTAAGCTGGTTAAGCATCCAAGTCTTGTTTCAGCTCAGGTCATGATCTCGGGTGCCTGGGTTGGAGCCCCAAGTTGAGCTCTACACTCAGCGCAAAGTTTGCTTGTCCCTCTCCCTCCTCTTCTGCTCCTCCCCACTTGCACTCCTCCCCGCCTCGTGCCTGTGCTCACTTGCTCTCTCTTAAATATAAAATAAATAAAATCTTTAAAAAAAGAAAGAAAGAAAAGAAAACCAAGAGAGAGACTTGGGATCTAGGAAACGGTGGATCTCGCCTGGAAATGCGATAAAAGGACGTCTCAGGATACTAGCTCTGCAGTGAGCCTGAAGATGATCCAGTGCACACTGGAACATTCTGTCACCGAGGAGAAACATCTCTGATACAGAGAGTGTGGCCGAATTTGAGATTCTAATGAAGACACATCATTGGAAACAAGAAAAGAATTAAAGCAATTAATAAACTCCTGCAAAAACAAAAAGTTATTCCAGACAGGCATGGCTCCCATGTGAACAAACCGGGATATGGCATGATTTTAATTGAGAAGGACCACAGGAAAGACATGACCTTAATGGGAGGAACGATCTCCTGAAAGTGGCTCTGGGATTAGGACGCTGGACACACAGAGAAGGAAGCAAAATCCCAGCAGGTTCCTTGGCTCTGCAGTGAACAGTAATCACAAGATGTGAGTGTTCTTTACTGTTTACCAACTTTGAAAACCAAGATCTAGACAGAGCACAGAAAATTGAAGTACAGCCCTGAAACCAAAAGCATGAAGCAGTCTATCCACGTTGGCAGTGGGAAAGGAATGGTAACGCTGCTCAAATCGGAGAGAGGAGGAGGTGGGGGAGGGGGTGAGGACACCAACAGCCATAATTTTGCATGGGGGATTTACTGTTTCAGCCGGGGAGAGTGTCCAAAGTGGATGGTCTTGGAACTAGAGGGGCTCACATAGGTGAAAAATGTAAAGTCCTGGAGAAATGAGGGACATTACCATGAGCTAAACCCTCATCTTTTGCATTACTCAGTCAAGAGCTATTGTCTGAAGTTGGCAAACTGGTAAATAAAGAAGGCATAAAGTATGTTACTTAGAGTTATGGAGGTAATCACCAGAATTGCTAAAAATGGGAGCGTTGAGAAGTAGTTGGGCTTACGGTGAGCTGTGAATGCAAAAAAAAGGTAGTACTTCATTTTTTCAAGTGAGTTATATGATTTTTATTGTTGTTTTTGGCCTGAACTCCTCCATTTTGGAGCTTTTATGTGGAAGGCAAGAACAGGCTTCTTGGTTCTGGCATTCTCTGGGTTGACAGGAGCCCAAAAGTGGTCATCAGAATACTTTACACAGCTGAGGTTGGATGGGGACCCAGTGACACATCAGTGAGTCACATGTTTTATAACTTAAAGATAATGTTTTTCAAGATTTCTTTCTCCTCCCGGGGAATTAATTTCTGCAGACATTAAGTCAGATGCAAGCAAGTCCATTTGTCTCCATTCTCTTCCTCTCTTTCATCACAGCGTGTGTTCGTGTGGGATTTGGATGAGACAATAATTATTTTTCACTCCTTACTCACCGGGACTTTTGCATCCAGATACGGGAAGGTAAGAATCCATTTTGTCTCTTCTCTCTCTCTGTCTGTTGTTTTTTTTTTTTTTTTTTCCAACATGACAGTCTGTCCAGCTGGTTTGTCCTGGGAATTGTGGGGGCAGTTTATGACGCGGCTTCTCCAACAAAAGCTGCCCCTCTGGGTCAGTCTGGGTTTGAGAGCTCCTATGGAATGTTCCCTCGACATGTGAAAATTTAATTAGCTTCCCCTTCTGTCGTCCCCCATGCCGTTCTTCCAACACATGAAGTGTTCAGCATCCACTTGATAGGATATAAGCTCAGAGTCTTCAGCTGTCTCCCTCCTAAGAGGGCAAGGATACATTGCAGCCAGAAACAGTAATCTTAGCTAAAAAACAAGGTAAAGTATTTTTCTAGTTCCCTGCTGTTTATCTTAGTGTCTCCAGCAGATGAATTCCATTTTCCTTCCATTTTTCTGAGACGAGGGGGAGGCATTTTGTCCTCTCCGGCGTGGACCTTAGCAACAGTTTTGCAAACGTATCATGGACAAAGTATGTCAGGGAACCATCCAGTTAGAATTCTGGGCAAATGCTATCGGCTGAGTGGTGGTGAATGGAAGAAACACTGAAACCACCCTCATAATGCAAAAGTGAACCCAGCTACTAACACCCAAAGCCTGCCGATTCTCTGCATTCGTCCTGTTGGCTTCCCAGCAAACCACATGTGGAGGCCGTCCCTTTGGGGAGACAGGTGGGGGTGGAGGGGCAGAGCTTTGGAGAACAGGCAAGCTCTCATCTCGTCCGAGGCGACCGACCTGTTGGCAGCTGCTTCCACGCATGGGTAGGAACCATGAGACTCACCAGCGCCTGGAAAATATTTCTGTTTCTGTTTAGAGACCAGAAATATGATTTGACATCACCTCATGGCTTTTCCAGCTGCTCGTGTTTTTATGGGGGTTATAACAAGCTGGATGTGTAATTAGCAAGATAGATTTATCATCTGCCATTATGTTGTAGAGAATACAAAAATGGTGTCGGTGGTGCAGAAATCTCTTGCCATGTTAATATGTCTAGCAGTGCCTACGGGTAATCCGGCGTGCGTTCTTGCACTGAGCACAGCTTAGGTAAAGGATGGCAGAGTCCAGAGCTGCTGAAAACACCAGAGTGGACTTGGCAGCAATTGCAAAAAGTGGGGCCGTCCCAAAGGGGCTGCAGTAGTGAGATCCCCACTAAGTCTGGGTGTTTTGGGGTTTTTCTAACTACCCCGGTAAAGCCCCCACCCGCTAAAAAGCATGCCTCCCCCCTTCTTGCCCTTGGAGATAGCCCACTCTGAAGTCCTACAGCTGCTTTGCAACAGCTGGGCTCTCGTGGATTGTGTAGGGCTGTGTAATCTTGGGGATGGTCTTTTTGTCTGTATCACCACCATTCCTGAAACCAAACTGTGGGCATCCTCAAGACAGGGACAAAGCCCAGAGCACCTTTCTGAGCCCGTGCAACCTGATCCTCTCTCCAACCCTACCACCTAATCCCAGCCACCTCCACCTCCAGCTGTCGATCTTGCCCTTTATAGCTGCCTACGGGGTGGGGGGAGGGGGGCTCATCCTACAACACAAGCCTAGTCATGTCACTTCCCTGCTGGAAAATGGTCACTGGCCTCCCCATGGACAAACCCTAATCCCAGTCTCCCAAGGCCCTTCATGAGCTGGTTCCTGCCCCGTTCTGCAGCCCTGCTTCCCGCTACTCATCGTAACTTGCTTTCTGTCTGTCCTCAAACCTGGCCACGTTCTCTTCCATCTCCGCTGGGTCTCTCCCAGGAAGCACCGGGTGCAGAGTAGGGAAGTGAGACGGGGGAGGGGAGGCGGCCAATACACTTGGCATAAAGAGTTACTGCTGCAGTTGACTAGGGCTCAGTCCCTCCTGCAGCCCCTGGAAGACTCTGTAGAACACGCTTCCGAGTGGACCCACCAACGAGTGAGGGTGCTGGGATATTTATCTGCATCTTCCCTTCCATCATAGGTTGAGGGCTTCTGCTAGAGTATTACCTCCCTGCACTTCTGGCCTGCCCCAAGAAAGCCATAGAGCACGGTGCTCACAATTGAAAGCCTTTGCGTGTACAGGAATGGCCACAGCTGAGGGGCTGTGGGGAAGGGACACCCTGGAAGCCTCTGCTGTAATCTGGAATGTTCTAGCATGTTCTTTTACTAGATGAAATCTTACTTTCAGTTCTCATTTTAAATGTAGCTTCCTTCAAGAGGACTTTGCTAACCACTCTCCTTTATCTAAATTGCAGCTCTCCCTATTACTGAGTTTTTCATCTATAATTATGCACTCACTGTCTGTCTCCCTTCTAGGTTATAGGTACCATGAGGGCAGGGTCTGTGAACACTTTTTTACCTACCCAGCCAAACAGTGCCTGGGCCAGAATTGCTCAATAAATATTTGTTGCATGAACAAGTCAGGACGATCCTCTAGAATGAAAGCTACATGATGACAGGCACATTTTTTGCCCTGTTTTGTTCATTGCTTTATCCCCAGTGCACAGAACAGAACCCCCCACTTAGAAGGCTTCAAATAAATATTTGTTGAAGGAAGGAAGGAAAATAGTATCAAAACAAAAAATGCCTAGCTGGTGGCCAACGACCAAATTCAGCCTGCAGACATTTTTGTTTGGCCCCTAGAGTGTTTGAAAAAATGTGAATTTGTCGCCAACATTAAAAAATCAGGAGACTGCACAGACCAAAACAATCCAGATTTCCAACTCTTCTTGAAATATTAGAAAATCTGGCAATCCTGCATTCTCATGTGGCAGCAATCAACAGGAGCTGAGTAGCGACTGGCCTTTTGTGGGGGAGCGTCTGCTCTGCAGCCCAAACACAGCCCCCACTTGGCCTGTTTAACCCACTTATGGGACCCTCGTGGCCTCACTGGCATCTGAGTTCCAACATCTGTCCTAGAATTTCAGAACCACAGAAGGTCGGAGTTGGAAGGACCTAGGAGACCAACATGCCCAAATAGTCTCCATGGCATAGGAGGAGAAACTGAGGCCCAGAGAGAGTAAGATCACCCAGGAGAGAATAAGAGTCGTATTTCAGGCTCACTTGCCTGCTTGTGAGCCCCCAGGATGCCCGGGGAAAACTGAGATGAGAAGCTCTTGGAGCATCCAAGTCCCCTGTGCCATGTTCACTCCAATTCTAGAATTCACCACTCCCTTCTCCGGCTCTCTCCCCTAGGTGAGGAGTGAGGGGCTTTTTTTATTTGCTAAAGCCAGGCACCCCAAGAGAGACCCAAAATAACCATGGCTTAAACAAAACAGTTTATTTCTTCCAAGTAACAGTCCAGGTGTGAGCAGCTCGAGCTGCTCCACCAGCATACACCAGCATCAGGCACCAAGCCCTGTATGTCCTCTGCCATCACAGAACATTGCCCTCATTGGCAAGATAAAACCTGCTCACCCCCAGGTGTATATTCCAGTCAGTGGGAAGGGGAAACAGGAAAAGGAGAATTTACCCCTCTTTATTTTACTTTATTTTTATTTTTCCCCCCTTCTCTGTTAAAGGCCAGACTCAGAATCTGTGTATGTATATGTATATGACATATCTGTATCTCATTTGTGTTCACATCGCATTGGCTGAAACTTGATCACATGGCCACATGTAGCTGCAAGGGAGTCTGGGAAATGTAGTCTGGTCACGTGCACCATTGAACTTCAGGAATTCTATTATTCTGGAGGGAGAAGGGAAGAATGGATATCGGAGGACAGCTAGCGTTTCCTAGCACAAAGTACCATCTAATAAGAAGAAGAACAGTGAAAGAGGAAAATGTTAAGGAAAAAGATCCTAGAGGGCAATCATATCCAAAGAGAGATCTGGGCTACAGCGATAAACTTGGAAGTCAGAGAAGTATCGAGGACCTAGAGGAACAGGAGTATGAGCCCCATTTTGCAGACAGAGTAACTGAGGCACAGGGAGATGATATAGTCAAGGTATTCATAATAGAACTAAAACACATGGTTTTGATTTTTGGCCCACAGCTCTTTCTCTTTGTGCTTTTTCCAGAAGCTACAGCTATGTGGAGCTCATTATTAATAGCTGGGATCAAGCAGGAGTCCATTTGAAGCATGGAGTGTTTAAGCTATAAAGGGTATTTACTGGATCACAATAATTGAAAAACTCAGAGGTACCTGGAATTCAGGTTGGGCTGGATCCAGGAGCACAAGCAATGTTCTCAGGGCTTGGTCTTTCTGTATCCCTCAGCCGACTTTCTCCATATAGCAACTCCCTGTCAGCAGTCCCAACTGAAAAAGACATACCTCCGGAATTCCAGCACAGTTCCCAGGCTTGAATCTCATTGGCCCAACCTCTGTGGCTCTGGTTAGCCAGCCTAGATCAAGAGCCGATGCCCAGAGAGAGTAGAGGAGCCAGGTCAGTTCTGTCCCAACCAAATGCACAGAATGGGGGAGGGATGTTTCCCAAAGGAAATTGAAATGCTCTTTCCAGAAGAGGGTGAGGACCATGGAGGTCCAGAATGGGTTCTGAAGGTCGAGACATCCTGTACATCCATGCCAAGGCCCAGTGGCTCTTTGCTTGTGGCCACTGCATTGAGCACTGTACAGGAAGCAGAAGTCATACCAATTGTGGTCCCAGCCAAAGGGGTAACTTGCTGTTTATTTTAGGAAATAAGACCATCAGAGCTGAAATGATTAAGGAATGATTCAAAACAGAGTGTTTGAATTTTCAAACAGAAACTGGGCTCTCTTCCTGTTCCCAATCAGAGGCATGTGCTGCTCGAGGCTGTCATCTCTCCACTTCCTTTCCACCTCTTCCTACCCAGTGCTCAGCGCCAGAGCCTCCCTTTGGTAGCTGTACCTCCCTCATCTTGTGGATCCATTAGAAATTCCCCGGAGAACTGGAGCAGCCAGCAGTCGCCCCCTCTTCCCTAACCTCTCCTCCTCCCACCTTGCTCCCAGCGGTCCCTGAACTCTATTTTTTCCAGCCCGGATTAGGCAAATGCAAGGTGGTCAGGAGCCTTTCTTTGCTGTGGCCAGGAAAGGACTCTAAGAGGGATTCATTGGCAGTCCACCCGCCCCGGGGTTCACAGCAGGTCGGCCCTGACTCCTCCTTTTGTGCCTTGCCTTCCAGGCAGCTCAGTACCCATTGGAAACTCAACTCCAGGACCAGTTGTGTGTGTCTTTTTAATAACAGCCTTCTGGAGATAGAATCCGTGTGCTCTACCTGTACGTTTCGGTCTGTACAATTCAGTGGTTTTTAGGATCTCACAGAGTTGTTCAGCCATCACTAGCATCTAATTTCAGCACGTTGTCATCACCCCAGAAAGAAACCCTGTGCCCCTTAGCGGTCACTCCCTGTTTCCCCCAGTCCCTGGCCACTACTAATCTACTTTTGGTCTCCATGGATTTGCCTCTTCTAGACATTTCTTATAAAATAAATTCAACAATATGTGGTCTTTTGTGACCAGCTTCTTTCACTTAGCATCCTGTTTTCGAGATCCATCCATGCTGTAGTGGGTACCTGTACTCCATCCCTTCTCATTGCCATGTGATTCTCCCTTGTATGGACTGTACTACATTTTGTCTGTCCCTTCATGAGTTGAGGGACAGCTGGGTTTGGGGCTCTTATGAATAATGCTGCTGCGAACATCTGAGGACCAACTTTTGCAGGGACACCTGTCTTCAGTTCCCTTAGGTATGTACCCAGGAGTGGAATTGCTGGGTCATATGGTAACTCTAGGTTTAACATTTTGACCAACTGCCAAACTGTTCTCTGGGATAGTTGCACCATGTTATGATCCCCTAAGCAGTGTGTAAGGGTTCCAATTTCTCCACCTCCTCACCAACACTTGTTAGTGTCTTTTTGGTTATAGTTCTCCCAGTGGGTGTGAAGTGGGATCTCATGGTGGTTTTGATTTGCATGTCCTTAATGACTAATTATGTTGACTAGTGATGTCTCATGTGTTTGTTGGCCATTTGTAGTATCTCTTTAGAGAAATATCTATTCAGATCCTTTGCCCACTTCTTTATATGTCTTTTTCTTATTGACTTCTAAGAGTTCTTTATATATTCTGGATATATATGTGATTTGCATTATTTTGCAACAGCAGGTAATGTGATTTGCAAATATGTTTTCTCCATTTGGTGGACTGTCTTTTCACTTTTTGGATGGTGTTCTTAGAAGTATTTGAAGGATTTCATGGGAGAAGGATTGAAATTAAATTTGAGAAAATGTAGCCAGGGAATGAGGCCTCATGGAGGAGCTCAGTGTTGAATAAAGACTTTAAGGGGGTCGCCAGGGTGGCTCAGTCAGTTAAACATCTGCCTTCGGCTCAGATCAGGATCTCAGGATCCTGGGGTCAAGCTCCACATTGGCCTCCCAGCCCAGCGGGGAGCCTGCTTCTCCCTCTCCCTCTGCCCATCCCCACCATTCATTCTCTCTCTCTCTCTCTCTCAAATAAATAAAAAAAATTAAAAAAAAAAAAAAGACTTGAAGTAGAGGAACAGATATCTGGTGGAAGAGCAGAGGGAGCGGCAAGTGCAAAGGCCCTGAGGCAGAAGTTTGCCTGGTGGATTTTAGGGACAGCAAGGAAGCTGACATGGTTGGAGCAGAGCAAGCAAGGAGGAGAGTAGTAATTCACCAGGCTTTTACTCTGAAGGCTTGCAGTAGAGGAAGGACAGGATCTGAGTTCTATTTCTAAGAATCCCTCTGGCTGCTCCCCTGGGGAGAGTAAACCACAGGGGAGCAAGTTTGGAAGCAGGGAGACCAGTGAGCAGGCTACTGCAAGTCCAACTGAAAGAGGATGGTCGTTTGGACGGGGGTGGTAGAGGCGGAGTGGTGACAAGTGTGGCAATCTGGATATATTTTGAAGGCGGAACCAACCACAGATAAAGAACGCAACATGATTCCTTATTCTCTCACACGGGGCTACAGCGATGTCCTAGTTTCTGCCCAGGGTCTTCCTCTGAAGAGACCTGACCTATTCGCCCCCTATTGCCAACGAGAAAATTCCTCTTGAACAAATTCTCCCTATTTTTTTGCACAGTGTGCTATATGCCAACTACTCTGCTTTGAGCACTATGATTTTTTAAGTTGGACCTCACATGCAGGCATTGAGCTGTTCATATTCGTTGTGCACACAAAGCCCCTCTCTTGTTTCACAGGGGTAAAAATGTGTGTTTCCTTTCAGACCCATTTGGATCTTCCTCCTCCCCTCCCCATGGTTTAATGTGGTAGATTCTGTTTGTTCTCCTGTGACACATGTTCGGGATTTTTGCGTACATTTCTGTCACGTCTGTAAACAGCGTTGTTTAAATACCCCGTGTTTCTCACTTCTCTCCTGCTCTGTGGTTTTGGATCCTTCCACGTCATCCTACAGCCAACGCCAGTGTTCTGACTCAGTGGTTCTCAACTGGAGGTGACTTGGCCCCCACGGGACATTTGGCAATGTCACAGCCATTTGGGGTTGTCACAGCTTAGAGGGGTGCTACTGGCATCTAGTGGCTAGAGGCCAGGGATGCCGTGAAACATCCCACAATGCACAGGATGCCCCCGCCACAGAGATTGATCTGACTCCAAATGTCCATACCTTGCGTCTAACCACTGCTCTGGATTCCATGTTAACCTTCTCTGCCCTCCCCACGAGGAGGACTCCTAGGCTCCCCCAACTCCCCACCCGCACAGACAATGCTGTGACAAGCATCCTTCGAGGACTCTTGAGCTTTGCACGTTCTCTCTCACTGAATCCCCACCACAGATCTGTAAGGATCACTGCTGCTCCTATTATACCCACTTCTGAAGAAACTGATGCTCAGAGAGGTGGTGTGATTCAGCCATAGTCACCCAGCTTGGAAGGGAAGAAAGCCAGGGTGTGGCCCACTGCTCTCAACCATGCATCTAAACGGCATGCTCAGCGAGCCATGTGAATGTTCTCAGGGTAAAAATGAAAAGCTACTGGAGTGAACACTTCTGCTTGACTCTGAACTCCAAGGGTGCACGGACTGGGTCTGATGTGTTCATAGCTTCATCCCCTGGCACCCAGCAGTGCCTGGCACATCTGTTTGACAAATATTTGTTGAGTAAACAAATAAATAAATAGCTTGCGGGCAGGAAGTTTTAAGTGTGAGCAATTGCAAGCACTGCAGAAATGGGATTCCAGGGTGCCTGCCTTCGAGGGAACAGATGTCCACACACATGACAAGACGGGCTTGTCACGTTCTCTCCGGGGCCAAGATGCTGGGTGCTAGCCTGGCCTCACCCAGAGCTTGGCCCACAGCAGGGGCTCAGTGAAGGCCGTGGAGTATTGAGCAAGTGACCCCTCTAGGCAGGCTAGCGGCCAGGGACATTTTGGCAGGTGGGGGCCCTGGGCTGGAGCCAGGTGGCCCTTGATGCCTGCCTGAGCAGAATCCTATCCAGGGTTTCCTTCCACGTCACGCCTTTAAAGGGCCATGCCTTCCTCAATCCGAAAAGATTCGAGGTTTCAAACTGGCAGTGCAGGGCCAAACCTGCCTAAAGACAGGTTTAGTCTGGTCCCCTGGCATTTCCTTAAGTTCTCAATTCATTGCTGATATTTTTTTATATTTTTTTTAAAGATTTTATTTATTTATTTGAGAGAGAGAGAGCATTAGCAGGGGGGAGAGAAGCAAGCAGAGAGGGAGAAGCAGGCTACCCACCAAGCAGGGAGCCTGATGTGGGACTCAATCCCAAGATCCTGGGATCATGACCTGAGCCCAAGGCAGATGCTTAACCTACTGAGCCACCCAGGCGCCCCTATATCTCTCTCTTTTTTTGAGAGAGAGAGAGAGAGTACACACGCATGTGGGGGCAGGGACAGAGGGAGAGAGAGAGAGAGAATCCTAAGCAGACTCCACTCCCAGTGCAGAGCCCAGCACAGGGCTCAATCCCACGACCCTGAGATCATGACCTGAGTTGAAACCAAGAGTCAGATGCTTAACTGACTGAGCCACCCGTGCACCCTGCCAGTATTTTTAAATCTGGGTATTTTACATAAAAATCTGGACATCTCGGGCGCCTGGGTGCCTCAGTCGGTTGGGCGACTGCCTTCGGCTCAGGTCATGATCCCAGGGTCCTGGGATCGAGTCCCGCATCAGGCTCCCTGCTCTGCGGGGAGCCTGCTTCTCCCTCTCCCACTCCCCCTGCTTGTGTTCCCTCTCTCGCTGTGTCTCTCTCTGTCAAATAAATAAATAAAATCTTAGAAAAGAAAAAAAAAATCTGGACATCTCACTTCTCTTGAAAACTGGGGTCTGGCAACAGCAAGCCTGAGTTTTCAAAGAGTGGGGACCTCTGACAGGACATACACCCTCAGGTGCCCCTCAGCCCCCTCACTGGGTGGCGGACTGTGGAGCTCTTCCCCTCGTGGATGGTGCCTCCTTTGTCCCCGGAGACACATCTGTGACCCACCGAGGCCAGGTTGTGCCCAGAGTGTGTGGGATGTGTGGGGGCAGAGATCACTGGCCCCTGGTTCCCTCCAGCCGACCCTCTAAGCTCTATCAGGTCGTTCTAAGCTGTGCCTTTAGCATCCTCTCGGAAACACAGGGTGTCTCCTTCCTCATGAGCATCTGTCTAGGGAAGCTGTTACGGCTGGGGGTCTGTTCACTCAGAGGGCTGTAGACCCCTACCACCAGCACCACCTCCCCCTCCTCCACCAGCTGGAAGGGAAGCAGTGCTCGTCACCCACGTCCTCATGCAGGGCTCTCCGCCCTTCCTGATGAGGTCTAAACGCCCTTCCCACGGCTCGGAGCACCACTGCGTGGTTCGTCTCTTGTGGGGATTGCTTGGCGCTAGAATCACATCACCGTCATCATCATTAGGCGGCTAGGTTGGAATTTTCATTACAGCGGCACTGTGAGCACCCCGCCCTGTCCCCTTAGCCCTCCCCATTCCTGTGGGCACGATGGCTTCCCTCTGCCAGGACCTGTGACACTCTGGGCGGGGGCTCTTCACAGTCTCCCGGACGGCCCCAGTTGCACACAGCAATGACCCGCTCACTGACCCGCCCTTGTTGACTTCCTTCCCCTGCCCCCACTTCCCTACTCGGCCACCCGGGCTTCCCGGGGTCTCCTCTCGGATAAGCTGCTCGCAGCGGACTCCTAGGCTCAGGGGCTGCTTCCGGGGAGACCCAGACTCAGACTCCAGGGAGGTCCGAGTGTTCAGACTTCCTCCCGATTACAGGAATGGGAACTCTTCATTGTCAGCACCCTGTTGTCACATAAGCCCTCCCGGCAACGTGAAGTGTGGTCCGGGGCCCGGCATCAGCAGGGAGCTGTTAGAAATGCAGAGTCTTGGGTCCCAGATGCACTGAACCAGAACGGACATTTAAACTTGACTCGCAGGTGATTCCTTCACACATTAGTCTGTGCCGCAAGATGTAAGCCATGAATTCACTCGGTGACCGCTTTTCTCGTGGATCCGGCCCGCCCGCCAGCCTCTTTGCGCGTCTGGAAGAGGCTGGGTAGAGAGCCTGGCCAGATCTCGGCTCTCTGCTCATTGCCCCCCACCCCACGGCCCCTCTGCCCCCTCCGACCAGCCACAGTCCTCCCCCACTCCTCAGCGGGTGTTATTACGTGATTCCGGCTCGGATTCCGGAATCCAATACCCAGCGCAGTGCCATCAGGATTCAATCAGATCCAGTTGGCGATACACGGCTGAGCCTGTCCGTTACCGCTTTACAAACTGAGAAGAAATAAAAAACCCCGGTTTTATGACCCAGCAGTTAAAAACTATTTGTAGAAGTTGCTACGGTTCAAATCAAAAGTGCCCTCCCTGGAGGACTATTAGTTAATTCAGAGGACCACAGATTCTTTCCTTCTCTTTCTTTTTACCCCATCTACCTTGAGATGCAGCTCTAATTCACTTCTGCCGCTCAGACATCGAGGGCTTTCCATCCTTTGACAAACACAAGCCAAAGTGCTTAAGGACATCTGTTTATTTTATTTCTTTAATGAGAAAACCTTCCAATTTCTCCGGGCTCAGCTGTGTTTATTTACACTGTGTTAGCCATGTGAGGCTAGCACCTTGGAAGTTTAAAGTCCTGGTGGGGCCCTCGAAGCGGCCTCCAGCTCTGAAATGGAGTCAGCCCTGCCCAAGGAAAACAGAGTCCTTGGAACTCTATAAAATAGATTTTCAAAATAAATACTGCCTAATTCACTCGGTAGATGTGGATTAAGTCAAGATGAATACAATTTGGAAAGGATTTTCTGAGGAAGTCGGAGATTTCTTTCCCCCACTGGGGGTTAAACCTTGTATTTAAATCTTTGTTTTTCCCCCTCCAGCTCTCTTTTCAGTTAAGGGAAAGGTATTTAGTCTTTGTGGCTAATAAAGAAATGAGGACTTTGATTGGCCTTCGAGAGCAGTGATTATTTTCTTTGTAGGACCGGGGATGGCGACTTCGCTGGCCGCTTCACTCCATCCATTAGGGCAAGAAGCAAGCATCTGTGGTTGTCATTCTGGCGGGGGTGGGTGAGGAAGAGGTTGGAAACGCTTTGAAAGATGCCTGAGAGGTGAATGACAGTTGGAGGGGCCATGGGCAGGGGGTGGTACCCTTTGTAGATTTAATCCCCTGTAATAGTGCTTCCCTGAGCCCGTGGGCCTCCATGCCAAGTGCCTCTGCTTATGTATTTTAGAGCATTAAAGGATTATTTCCAACATAAAATATATTTTAGAGATGGTTTGGGGTTGTCAGAAAAGTGCTCATTAGCAGGGACTTTCTTTGAAGCCCTGTGCTCTCTGCTGCTTGGAGAAAGACCATTTCCTTGCAGAATCAACTTAGGTTGTGGGTTTTCAAGCTGGTTAAGACCCCTGATTTTCCGCCCACAAATTTAACAAATGCCGACCACTTCCCAAGGCTTCTTTCGCCAACTTTTTTGTTTTGTTTTGTTGTTCCCTTCTTTAGTTCTACCTTTCAGTGACTGCTGAAGGGGATCTGAAAAAAGTAATAATAATAAGGGGGGTTTAAATCTCCTATGCAAAACCTACAACAGATTGTCCTTTGGGCTCGAGCAAGAAGCTCTTTGTCTTCTGTAAATATAGGGGTTGGTGCTCACAATGATAAGGAATAAAAAAACAATCCTAGGCACCCTGCGAACCTAAATAATGGGAACAATTTTCCCTTAACACTTAACTACCAGGTTGAGAAGCTGCCTCCCCCCTCACCCCACCGGCACTTTTTACGGTACTTATTTTCCAACAATAGGGCTCTTGAGCTGTCCCAAGCTTGCTGGAATTGCCGTGAGTCTCTGGGGATGAGGGTGTCACTCGGTGAATGGCAGGAAGGTGTCAGCGAGGTTGTATTGGGGAATTAGGAGGTTCCCCCCACCATGCCCACTTCCCCCACTTCCTCTGTGAATGAGAGAACTTGTAGGCCCTTCTGATGGCAGAGGGGGGAAAGCTCGGATCCAAGTCCCCCCACAGGGCCTAGTTCAAAGTAGAAATATGCAGTTGTAGAATCTCTTTGGAAACGTCCATCAACGGATGAATGGATAAACACATGTTAGGATGTTCGTACAGTAGAACATTTTTCAGGCATAAAAAGGCATGCGGTACTGATCCATACTACGACGTGGACAGACCCTAAAAACGATACACTACGTGAAAGAAGCCTGCATCGTGTGATTCCATTTCTACAAAACATCCAGAATCTGTAAATCCGTACAGACAGAATACGGGTGGTTACCAGGGCCTAGGGGGAGTGGGGAATGGGGAGCAGCTGCCTTGTGGGTATGGGGTTTTCTTTGGAGCTGATGAAAATATTTAGGAACTAGAGAGGTGTTTGCTCATTTGTAAAATCAGAATAATATTCCTGCCCCACTGACCTCAATAGACCAGCCTCAGAATCAGGTGATGCTTCCCAAAGGGTACTGTGGGTACCTTTGAAGGGATACAACTGCCTGGAATGGAAAAAAATCCACATTTTTTACTCAGAAAATGAGGAGGTTTTTTTTTTTTAAGTAATTTTGTCATCAGGTTTTGGGGTCACGGTAACACTGGCCTCATAAAATGAGTTGGGAGGTGTCGTCTTCTGTTTTCTGGAAGAGATTGTGGAGAATTGGTGCTAACTCTTCTTGAACTGTTTGGTAGAATTCTCCAGTGAAAGCATCTGGACCTGGAGATTTTGTTTTTCAGGAGGTTTTTAACCGTGAATTCAATCCTTTTAATGCTTGTTGCTAGTTCATCCTGGATGAGTTTTGGTAGTTTGTGGTTTTTGAGGAATTGGTTCATTTTGCCCATTGTCAAATTTATGTGTGTAAGAAAGAGCTAAAGAAAAAAAAAATATTTACTTTTATGGTGACTTTCAGTTTGTAGCATATAACCCATACCCAGAAGCCTTCAATTATAGGGATAAATGCTATAAGCCCCTCCCCCCATGTGCATGGCACTGGGTCACAAGTTATCCCCTTGGTCCTCAAGACAAACCCACAAAGGCAGATGTGGTGATCCCCATTCTACCCAGGACACCACCTCAGACCACCAAGCTAGTAAGTGACAGAGAAGGAATCAGACCCAAGAGCTCCAAAGGCCATTCTGAGCCCCAAGGCCATCAGAGCACACGACAGCCAATCACAAAACCCCCAGTTCTAGGGCCAACGTTCAGACTTCCACTCCAACCCAGTTCCTCCCTATGCAGGACACCATGCTCGGGGTAAGGGAGGGGGCCTGAAGGCCACAAGTGACTCTCAACCATGTTTTTTGTTGCATTTTTTAAATTAGTTGGCCAGCATTTGGGAGATTTTGAGGGTCCCCTGGGTGACTCAGTTGATTGAGACTCTAAATCTTGGTTTCAGCTCGGGTTGTGATCTCAGGGTTGTGAGATCGAGCCCTGCATCGGGCTCCACACTCAGCAGAGAGTCTGCTTGAGATTTTCTCTCCCTCTCTTTCTGCCCCTCCCCCTGCTCACGCACGCATGCTCGCTCTTCTCTCTTAAATAATCTTTTTAAAAAAATAAAATTGGGAGATTTCACATAAAAATTCAGATTTCTGGGTTCTCCTGAAAAATCAGAAGGTCTGGCCATGAGGCACCCACAATCCCAAATGGCATCACTTGGCTGGGGCTGCATCGCAGCTGCCCCTTTAAATGGGGCCAGTGGGCTCTGGTTTGCCACAGTCCCCACTACTCCCTGTTGCATATGGCCAAATATCAGCCATCATTACTCTCCCTTGCACTGTTGTCTCTCTCTAGGAAGAGTCAAGAGGAAAGTTAAATATTTCTCTCAGCAGGAGTTGGAGAATGAAAGACAACAAGGCCCTGTGTTTCACCTGGCCCATTCTGTTCATTCGAGTGAGCTGCTTAGTCTCTGTCAGTATGGCTGTCTTTGGTGCCTCATTTACAGAATGAAGCCCAAATTCTGTGGGCCAGCTTCCAGACCCTTCCAGATCCTCTCCCGCCTCAGCTCTGAGACTCTCAAGTGTGTATTTTAGGCTACAGCTTTGCAGTTGCACCAAGAAACTCTGGGGCTTTGTACTGTTCCCTCCACTAGGAATGCTTTTCTCACTTGCCACCCATTTGCCCAGCTAATGCTCACTCAGCCTTCAGGTCTCATCCTGGATGTCTCCGCCTCCAGGAAGCTTTCCTTGACGTCCTGGGTTAGGCATCCCTCCTGTGTGCTCCCTTAGCACCCTGCACTTGCCCCTCTTACAGATAGATGTTTTATCACCTCATTACTTGTCTGTCTTCCCAACTAGACTGTAGCTTCTCAAGTGCAGGGATGATGACTGTGTCTTCATATCCCTACTTTCTAGCACAGCACATTCGATGTGCCCCATAATTGCTGTCAAATCAATTTTCTTTCAGTTATAAGTAACAGAAACCCAACTTAAGCTGACAAGCAGAAAAGTGAACTCATTGCCTTTTATAACCAAAATATTCAGGGGTGTATTGGCTTCAGGTATGGCTGAATCCAGGGGCTCAAGCAGTGTCAGCAGAACTCGGTTTCCTTTCATTTGCGGTGGCAAAAATGCCCCCCCAGCAGCACAAGACCAACATCCTGCCAGCTCAGTAACCCCAGTAAATAGAGACTACCTCTTTCCCAGTAGTTCCAGCCAAGTCCCAGACAAAGCTGTTCTTGACCTGGGTTGAACCAGTCACCCTGGGGTTAGGTGGGTTAGCTTCCTCATAACTACACAGATGGGGTGTGATGAAATTCAGGCTCCCAAAAAGCACTTATGATGCTACTACCGGCCGGTGTGCTGGATGCTGTGCTGACAAGAATAGCAAACACTCCCTTCCACATGTATGTTGTAAGCCACATGGAGGCCAAGAGCCTGCATGGTCTTACCCAGCACGTAATAGGTGCTCAGTAAACATTTGAAGATGAAACATAATCTGGCCAGTTCCCAGGGTCCATGCCCTTAGATGTGGCCCTAAGCAGTGTGGTCCGTTACCTCCATGCCCTCTTCTAGTACTCCTCTCTTCCTCCCACTCTGACCCATTCACACTGGCCTCCTCGGTGGTACTCACACCCGCCAGACACACTCCCACCTCAGGGCCTTTGAACACTTGGTTCCCTCTATCTGAGATGCTCCTCTTCCCACATGGCTTCCTCCCTCTTCCCCTGAAAAATCTTCTGAAATGCCACCTTCTCAAAATACCTCCTTAACCATTCTATGAAATTGCTACACGTCCTACGAGCCCACATACATGACACAGAGTCTTTGCCATATTTTTTTTCTGTAGTGTTTTCTACCACCTGGCAGAAGTACAAAATGTGCACTGCTCAACCCAAGGAGGCACCACTTTCATGGTGGTCCATGTGAATGGTGCCCCTAGAGTTACGCAGTGCACAACCTGTGCGTCCATACGTGGATCCCTGCCATCAGACAGACTGCAAATCTTGCTTTATTCATTTATAGGACTATTTTGTTTGCTGATGTATCCCAATGCCTATAATAGCGCCCGACTCATAAAAGACACTCAGTAAATATTTGTAGAATAAATGAAAGGATGGGTGAATGAGTTTCTGTTGCTCTCAACAATGCTGCACCTTGACAGCTAAGTTGAAGTGTGAGGGAAGAGGAGCCCTGTGTCCTGATGGATGTCTATGAGAACATTTCCCTCAGGACTGGAAGAAGCCACATGCAGTGACCTCTGGCTCCTTCTCAGGGCCCTTCTGCAGATGCTGGGAGTCCAGCTGACAATATGCTGAGTGCTCTGTCACCATTTAAGAGGAAATTGACTTTGCTACTCAGAACGGTTGTTTGTTCTCTCCTACCCTCCTCCCGTTCTTTAGGTTCCCTGGTTGGGGGGTGATCCTGACGCTGTTCGTCATACCACGACACACCGTCAGTGTTTGTTTGTTTGTTTTTTTAAAGATTTTATTTATTTATTTGAGAGAGAGAGAATGAGAGAGAGCACATGAGAGGGGGGAGGGTCAGAGGGAGAAGCAGACTCCCTGCTGAGCAGGGAGCCCGATGCGGGACTCGATCCAGGGACTCCAGGATCATGACCTGAGCCGAAGGCAGTCGCTTAACCAACTGAGCCACCCAGGCGCCCAGTGTTTGTAAGTTGTTTAGCTTCTCTGCAGACTGAAACCGGGCCCGTAGCGGCTGGTGCCAAACTCCCTCGCTTTCCTGATCCTCAACACAAAGGAATCTTTGGGCTGAGAGATGACGGTCCAAGCACATCCGACATGACATCCTCTCGGGCTGAGGGACAGGGGAGGAAAGGATGGGATTGGAGCAGACCACCCTGGAGCTGAGTCCCATCTGTTAGGATGGTGGGGATTGGGCGCCTGGGTGGCTCAGTCGTTAAGCGTCTGCCTTCGGCTCAGGTCATGATCCCAGGGTCCTGGGATCGAGCCCCGCATTGGGCTTCCTGCTCCGCGGGAAGCCTGCTTCTCCCTCTCCCACACCCCCTGCTTGTGTTCCTGCTCTCACTGTGTCTCTCTCTGTCAAATAAATAAATAAAATCTTTAAAAAAAAAAAAAAAAAAAAAGGATGGTGGGGATTTGCTGAGCCTCAGACCCTCATCTGTGAAATGGGTATAATAACAGTACCGGGGGCGCCTGGGTGGCTCAGTCGGTTAAACGTCTGCCTTCGGCTCAGGTCATGATCCCAGGGTCCTGGGATCGAGTCCCACATTGGGCTCCCTGTTCACCGGGAAGCCTGCTTCTCCCTCTCCCACTCCCCCTGCTTGTGTTCCTGCTCTCATTGTGTGTCTCTCTCTCAGTCAAATAAATAAATAAAATCTTGAACCTACCTCCCCGGGTTTTTGGCTCGATAGGATGGCATAGTGCCATGAAGGCAGCCCTGGTGATCTATTTTGGATATAAATCAGATCGTTTCATTCTCCTTGCTTGAAACTGGTCCCTGGTCTCCAGTCACATTTTGAGTAAAGTTCAGACTCCTCCACATGGCCTCATCTGATTATCCCACCTGGGTCTCTCCTCCCGCTCCCACTTACTTAATACACTCACTTCGCAGCCTTCTTTCTGTTCTCTGACACACAGAGCTTGTTCCTGCCTCATGGCCTTTGCACTTGCTGTTCCTGCTACATAAGCATCCCGTGGCCGGCTCCTTTGTTTCACTGGGGTCTTTGCTCAGGTGTCAGCTCCTCAGAGAGACCTTCCCTGCCCACCGCACCTCTAGTAGCCTTCCCCCAAACACACACACAGTTGATCTGTCTTGCGCTCTCGGTTTCTCTCTCACCCTCCAGCACATCTTCGCGTTTCATTTTCTTCAGAACACCGGTCACTAGCTGAAATGAAATGGTGTTTTTTGTGTGTGTGTGGCCCTCCCCCTCCCCTAGAATGTGGGCTCCATGCACAAGGGACATTCACTGTCTGAGAGCAAAGAGACAGTATAGCATAGTGCTCAACAACAAGAGTTGGCAAACTATATCCATCTCATGGGCCAAAGCTGGCCCACCACCTGTTTCTTTTTTAATAAAGTTTTATTAGAACACGGCCATGGCCATCCATTGACATAGTGTCTGTGGCTGTTTCTGTGCTGCAGCAGCAGAGCTGAGTAGTGACAGAGACCATATGGGCCACAGAGCCTAAAACACTGGCCATCTGGCCCTTTAGAGAAAAGTTCGCCTGGTCTAGAAAAGTTTGCTTCTGGTCTAGAACATGGGCTCTTGAGTCAGACCGCTCAAGTTCAAAGCCAGCTCTATTCCCTAGCCATATAACCTCAGTCAAGTCATTTTGCCTCCCTGGGCCTCTGTTTCCACCTCTGTAGCCTGAGTGTAGTATGAGTAATACCTCACGGCATCAACGAGTTCATACATGAGACGTGCTTGGAACTGAGCCTGCTACGTAGCAAACAGTCTTTGTAGAGTAAATGATTAATAAATATCAGAATAACTAACAATAAATTAATGTCTTTTGAAGAACCGCTTCTTTAGAAACACACTGCTAATTGTGTAAGAATGCCCTCTCAGTGGATAATAAGCCAAAGTAGCACAATCTGGGCAAATAATGAGAAGCCAAAGACTCCCAGTGTTGAGGAGGGACGCGTCGGGGCTGGATGGAAGCAGTGGGCACTTGCTGGGTGGCAGGCCCTGTTCCAGAAATGCACTGATCTCCTGTGCCATCAAGTGGCCCTTGGTCCTGGACAGTGAGTCACTTACCTTAGGGTAGCCATTTCCTGGGGTCTGTCTGGAACTTTCCTGGTCTTAGCACTCAAAGTCGTTTCCTGGGACCTTGGACCCCAAAGTGTGGGCAAATCAGGACAGTGTTTAAAAGAGGAAGACAAGAAAATGATGGTTGTAAAGAAACCATCCAGATCTACTTACTTATGATTTTTTTTTTTTTTTGGCCTTTGAATTTACACCCTCGGAAAATGCTTTAAAAGCTGCCAGATACCTCCAGCTGAACATGTTTCGAAAGATAGAAACAAATCAAAGGGTCTGAGTTGTTGCTTAAAACACCCAAAGAGGAACCAGTTCAGACATCTTTGTTTGTTCTCTTAGATTTGAACATGATTTTATCATTTGTAGTCAGCTTGGCTCTTTGTGACTCAGTGGTGACAGGATTTATCCTACATTTTGGGGGGAGAATGTTCTTGTTAGTACAAATAGACCCATTTGCTGAGCTAAGAAGATCTTTTCTATTTTCTGTGTTCTCCTGTGAAACTGCCAAAGAAGCCAAGTTGTTGGGTGGTTTTTTTTTTTTTTAACTTCACTGTTTAAACATGTGAATCAAACTATTTTTTTCTTTACAACCATCATTTTCTTGTCTTCCTCTTTTAAACAAGCTGATCTGTTTTCCAGGAGTTTCCAAGTAATTAAACCCAATTAAAATCATTAAATTCTTTCTTTTAATGACAACTTTATTATTAAAAGCAAACCACAAGGAGGAGATTTACCTGGCAAAGCCCTCCATTGTGTGCTAATCCGTCCCTGACCTCTGGCTGACACGTCCACGAGATAAACCCCACAGAATAGTGAGGCTGGTTTAATGAATAGCTTTAATTAATGCTTTTCTTCCTTGTGGCAGTGTAATTATTTGTTCAGCTTGTAAACAGCTACTTGGCAGTGATTTTTTTAAAGGCCCAGTTGGCTTGCACGGTGTGATGGCTTTGAGTGGTTTTGTGTGTTTGTGTTGTTGTGTTTTGTTTTGTTTTTTCTTTAAAAGAAGGGGAGAGGTTCCAGAATATAGGTGCAGAAGCGCATTGTCCTGAAGTTTGGGATGTCAGGGTGATCCACACAGAAGGAAAGCAAGGCAAACGCAGGTGGCCGGCTGCCTGTATGTGTGAGAACCGTCTCCAGAGCGGGCAAGTCTGCAAGCCCGGACAGGGTCCCCCAAGCCTGGCGAGCGGCAGTCTGGGTGCTAAGAGGAGGGAGGGCCGGGAACTGCAAAATGCCAGGCTAGCTTCCCACCCCGTGTGTCCCCCTGCCTTTGCTTCGGGTGACAGTGGGGGTGATGCTAGGTGTGGCCAGGGAGGCCCCAGAACGGCGATTCTGTGACTAAGAATGACAAGCCCACGGGCAGTGCGTGTCCCCGGCCTGGCACTGATCTCGAGTGCTCTCCGTGTGTCTGCTCACTGACTCGCCGTCACTCTAGGCAAGTGCTGTGGTTACCCCCGCCTCCCACCGACGGGAAACGGGCCCCGAGACGTGCCCACCGTCACACCTTCTAGGAGGAAGGGCAGAGCCCAGGTGTGCAGGCAGGCGTCTGGCTGCCCCGGCGGTTCCGAGCCACTGAGTCACACTGCTCTTCGGGATACGAAAGTGGCACCTTTCACTCAGCTGGGTGGGAGATTTAGGTGTGGTTTGTTTTTGTTTTGTTTTTTTTTAATTTAATTTAGGTCATCACTTGGGAAGCTAGTTTCATTAATAAGGTTGCTCACTTATAAATACAAAGTTGATTGACACTAAGGACTAAGCCTTTTCATTATTTTTTAATGATTTAGAGCAGTGCTTCTCTACGGAGGGTAATTTTCCTCCCGGCTCCATGTGACAAAGTCTGGAGGCATTTTTGGTTGTCATGACGAAGGGAGGGGGAGGGGTGCCACAGGCACCCAGCGGGGAGAGGCCAGGGATGCTCCCAAATACCCTGCAATGGACAGGACGCCCCCCATGACAAAGAATGATCTGGCTCAAAATGCCAACAGTGCCAAGGATGAAAAACCCTCATCTATGGAATGCTCAAATTTTTCATTCTCGAGACATTTTGTAAACATACAAAAGTAGTTCTTTTTTTTTTTTTTTAAGATTTTATTTATTTATTTGACAGGGCACAAGCAGGGGGAGCAGCAGGCAGAGGGAAAGGGAGAAGCAGGCTCCCTGCAGAGCAAGGAGCCCGATGCGGGGCTCGATCCCAGGACTCTGGGACCATGACCTGAGCCAAAGGCAGATGCTTAACCAAGTGAGCCACCCAGGCGCCCCACAAAAGTACCCCCCCCAATAGGTGGGTTCATTTACATTGCTTTTAATTAGTTAACTATGTTAATTAGTTATCTTAGTGATTTTGACCGTTGACCATGCCACCAGAAGTTTTTCAGAAACACACGTAAGGTGTAAGAGTTCTCAACCCAACATTAGCTATTGAAGAACTTTGCATGAGTATATGAAGACCCCTTCCCAAATCCCCAGACGCCTACCTCGATTTGTTACACAAGTTTCTTTAAGAAACTGCTTCATGAGGAGCACGAAGCAGGGTTAACTCATTTCACCATCCAAGAAGCTTCATGCTAAGTGTTCAGATGCCTCTTTCAAGCCACCAAGACTCCCCCAACACTGGGAGCAGTCCGAGCTGTGTCTGGAGCAGGAAAGAGAAGCAAACAGTCCAGGAGGACTTGCATCTGGGACTGGGTCTGCTCAGAGACTGCAACTGGGTTTAACACTTAGGATGTCAGAATCCCAGCAGCTCGGAGTAAAGACTGTGGACTGCCCCGTCCTCATGTCCAAGGACCGATCATGGCGTTCCACCAGAGACACCCCTGATTAGGAGAAAACAGGCATCACCAACCGTGGATCACTGTGAGAACAAGGCAGCATGTACAGGGTTGTTTTTTGTGTGATCATTGGATGGTTGGCTTCTGAAAAATACTTTTGGAAGCACTGCATTTGATAACAATTAATGGGTCTAAAGAGGCCCAAAAGCCGGTGACCAGAATGAGTCTTTCCGCAGCACATCTCCTTTTTGACTCCTAAATGACATCCTAAAAAGTTATGGGCTGCCAGTAAATGGGAGGAAAAGCTGGGGGCAAAAAAAGGATTCGGAGCCCTGCAGGGGCGGCTAATGTGATCTGATTTCCACTCTCAGCCAAGGTGTCTGGTTCCCGCAGCCTGGCCTTGGGGGCGGAGAGGAGGGCAGCTGAGAAATGAGGGATTTACCAGGGAACTTAGCTTTTCCATATCAAGTCCAGGAAATGAAAGACACAAATGCTCAGAGGCAATAAGGGGAGATCCTTTCCCACCCCTGGGCCCTCCTTTTATCCTCTCTGAAGCCCAGCAGTTATTAGAAAGGCAAGCCAGCCTGAGACCTGAGGAAAGAGGCGGGGCTGATTTGTACAAAGCAGCTGCTTGTCATTTCTCCCAACTTTGCGAGTGTAATTTAATTAAATGAACCATTTATTTCATTAAAAGTAGACATCAACAGTTCTAAATCAGGCATTTACAGAAAGAAAAACCTGATTATAATCTGCCTTAAGCCTCTTCTCCTGAATAAAATACTTTATGCTCTTAGTTCCTGTGAAGACATAGTCCATGAGTAAAGTGGGTAAGATTTTGGTTTCTTAGTCAGATAGGAGTTTGAAGCCCAGCTCTGCCGCTTATTAGCAGGGTGACCCTGGACAAGTCACTTCATTGCTTTACATCTTGATTTCTCTGTAAAACAGGAAAAAGGATTTGAGGAGGAAATCTGGTAATGTATGTAAAGCTCACATAAACTCATACATTCGTTTAAAAAATACTCACCTGAGCTCCTGCTGTTTACTGGGCTGTGTTCCAGGCTCGGGGGCCATAGGAGTAGCTCTCACAGAGCTTGCCTTCTGGAAGCACCAAAAATCATAAGTAAGAAAGATCGTTTCAGATCGTGATAAATGCTGTTAAAACCTGTACCAGGGTAAGGGATGTAGAGTGAGCATGGTTGGCATCAGGGTTAGATGGAATGATCGGAGAAGGCCTGTCTGGTGCTGAAAGTGGGAACTGAATGTCATGAAGGAGCCAGCCATGAAAGCACCTGGGGAAAGGAAATTCCAGGCAGAGGGAACAGCAAGTGCAAAGGCCCTGAGGCAGGAGCGGGTTTGGCAAGTTCAGAGAGCAGATAGGTGGATTGGAGAGAAGTAGATGGTGGCCACTAAGAGATGTTAGCTTTCGTCAGAGGGCCAGGGGAAGTTAGTGGATTTTAAATGAGGAAAAACAGCTGTGATTTTTGTCTTAAAAAGGGCACTCTGGCTGCTTCATAGACCCCAGATCTGGGGGAGAGGGGAAGCTGTCTATATAGGTAGCCTAGCAACAGATGCACTTGTTCTCTTCCTCCCTCACACCTCCTTCTCTTGGTGAGGGACTAAAGGCCCCTGGGAAATAAGGTAAAGCACTAAGCGTGGGTCTCAGCACATAGCAGGCACTCAAAAACCAGGAGAGCTCTAATAAAGAGTAGTATTATTTGGAGGAAGTGTCTCTTAATCCCTCGCTTTTGAAGAGATTGGGGAAATTGAGGCATAAGGACAGAGTGACGTGGGGCGCCTGGGTGGCTCAGTTGGTTAAGCGACTGCCTTCGGCTCAGGTCATGATCCTGGAGTCCTGGGATCGAGTCCCGCATCAGGCTCCCTGCTCGGCGGGGAGCCTGCTTCTCCCTCTGACCCTCCCCCCTCTCATGTGCTCTCTGTCTCTCTCATTCTCTCTGTCTCAAATAAATAAATGAAATCTTTAAAAAAAAAAAAAAGGACAGAGTGACGTCCTGGGGCCGACAGGTGCTTTTGTGAGCTGCAGCCGCATGGGCTCTGCTCCCTCCCACCCCCAGCCAGAGAGTTTCCCGCCACGAAGCACACTATAGTGACACAGAACATTCGGAGGATCCAGAGGGCATCCGGCAGGACCAGCCAAGAGAGTTCTTGGCTTTGTGCAGATAGAAATCAAATACAGCCCGGAGACAGAGCAGAGTTGACTGAATAGTGTGAGTGATAGAGTATAGCAGAGTGTCTGAGAGACTCCAAAAAGGAGAGGTGAGGCTCCCCGCAGCTTGGGGTTAGGGGTTTACATTGGAACGGGGTCTGGGGTAGATGTTCCCTCAGGAATCCAGGGTAGGGTCCCATCAAAGGCACGAGAGTCAGGTGAACAATAGGTGTTATTCCATAAACCACCGAAGGCAGGGGTGTTGAGGCCAGGGTCGAGAAAGAGATTTGTTCGAAACTAGTGTCCTCGAGCTCGGGAATCCGGTTCTTCTTAGATATTATCAGGTGTTTGAAGGTCTAGGACGAAACTCCGAGAACAATTCACTTTCTTGTTTCCCCCTTGAGACGGGGACATCGCTTCTTTGGTTGACTCAGATGCAAGGTGAAATGTAGAAGAGGAGTAAACAGGGCCTAGCAGAGAAACAACAGAGTGGAGCCTTTCTAAAATGGAGTCTCTTCTGCTTCCCTATCTCGGTAGGGGACAGTGGACAGCATGGTTGCCCTTGGCATCAGGATTTGAGTCACCGCTTCACTGCCAGATTTTCCTAAAGCAGATTTCAACTTGATCACCCCATCCAAAGCCCCTTTTTATTTTTTTAATTTTTCAAAAGCCTCTTTTAAAATAAATAACTTAAAATGCCCTATTTACTACCCTGAAATGAAAATCTAAATAATACAGCCCACCCACTCACGACTTTAAAAAAAAAAAAAAAGAATATAATCTCTTGAATGTAACATAATGAAAAGAAAAAACATTTTAGTATGTATTTCAATATGTAAATACCCAGGCCTGACCACAATAGGAGACACAGTGAAGGAACCTGAAACGTGTATCTGCTTCTCATTTAAAAGATTTGCATTTAAGAGAGGAAAATCCAGAGCCATTCTGTATGAGTAGAAGAACTGGGTTTTTATAGCACATCAGCATGATTGGTTCAATCATTGGCCATTGGTGAGTGAACTCAACCTCCAGCCCCACTCCTCTCCTTGGAGGTCGGGGAATGGGACTGAAAGGTCCAGCCCTGTAATCCCTTGTTGGTTTTCCTGGCAACTAGGCCCCATCTTTAGGGGCTTTTTTATTTTATTTAATTTATTTATTTGTTTGTTTATTTATTTGACACAGAGAGAGAGAGCACAAGCAGGGGCAGCAGGAGAGGGAGAAGCAGGCTCCCCGCTGAGCAGGGAGCCCAGTGCGGGGCTTGATCCCAGGACCCCAGGATCATGACCTGAGCCGAAGGCAGACCTTTAACCAACTGAGCCGCCCAGGCATCCCTTTAGGGGCTTTTCAAAAGTCACCTCATTAACATAAACTCACTGTGGTCCAAAAGGGCTTGTTCTGAATAACGAGACACCTAGTTCACTGTTAGCGCTCTCATCACTTAGGAAATTCCAGGGTTTTAGGAACTCTGTGCCAGGAAAGGGGACAAAAACCAAATATATATTTCCTATCACACACTCCCAAGTACCACTACCCCCCCCCCAGCCAATTATTATGACCACCAAAACCGCCAGACTACCCTCTAGGAGGATGGGCCACCTCTGCTGAGAACCACTGCCTTAAAACCTAGTACAGGAGATGATGTGCCCAGAAGAGCAGCATTTTGTAATTTCATCCTTGCCTGATGTGGAAGGCAGACCAGTGGCCCCTGAGAGATGTCCACGTCCAGTCCCCAGGACCTGTGACTCTTACATGCTATGGCAGATGTGATTAAGTGGCCCCATTATAATCACGAGGGTACTCACAAGAGGGAGGCAGGAGATCAGAGGGCGCAGTAAGAGATGGGAGGACAGAAGGAAGGAGTTGAAGTGGAGGCACCGGGCATGTAGGTGGCCTCCAGCAGCTGAAAAAGGCGGCCCCGGGGACCTAACACCTCTGCTTATCTTCGTGCCTACCTTCCAGGTACAGTGAGTGGAACAGATTGCCATTTATGTCGTGATAACAAGCTTGTTTCTCAACTACATGCGTTTAAGTTAAAAAGCAGGGACAGGTAGCTGAATTAAAGGAAAATGTTAAGTTAGCCCAGTTGCCCTGCGGTGGGACAGAACTTACAAAGGTGTAATGAGTATGGCCATGGTTTGGAAAATACCAGGTTAAACTACTGCACGGGAATTTCCAAGCAGGGAAAGTTTTCTAATGGAAGATTCTGGACCCTGCCACTTTTTGCTAATAATACCTAACACCAGGAGCAGGTCATCACACATGCATTATCCTCCAGGATTCCTGGGAGGGATCCACTGATTGTATTAGATGAGGAAACTGAGGCCCAGGAAGTATGAACATCTCATGCAAGGTCAGGTCCTTGGGGAATGGCAGCCCCCAGGATTTGAACTCGGGTCCCACTAACTCCATGATTGATGCTCTCAGTGATTTTTGCTTCATGGAGCTGCTTGCCTGTGGCCACTTGCATGCACACCCTCGAAGGTGGAAGCAGTTTGTGGTGGTCATTTGCAGGAAGCCAGTTGCCTCATTAGACAGTGCTTGTGTGAAAGAGAGATTAGTGCTCTCAGACCAGATAATATCCCAGATCTTGGTTTATATCACCTTGGGGAAAGGCTGTTAAGAGGTGCCATCAGAAGACAAGACATTCAGTCTTTCTAAAGTGCCGCCTGGCAAAACTTGGTCGTTGTTAAGATGTGTAGAAGCACTTGAGCTTGCCCACTGGACATTGGCAATGTTGGAAACACCCGGTTTTGCACAGACACGGGGAGATGGCAAAGCGGAGTCAAGAATTTTAGGTTATAAGTGACAAAAACTCAACACACATTAGTTTAAGCCAAAAAGGAAAATGTATCTGCTCTTAATGACCAATGTGTCCAGAAGGAGACTTCAGGAACAGTGGGATCCAGTCCCCAAATTATTGTGTATGAAGCCGTGAGGGAGGCTCCACCCGTGTGGTGACAGAGGCAACTGCCAGCATCCTCCGGCGGAGGTTCTACCAGCTTAGCCACGCCGGGGGTAAGAAGCTGCTGCTTTCCCACCGGTTACAGCTAATGTCCTAGCGCCGACTCTCAGGGGCTCCCACTGGCCACATGACCATCCGGGAACCAGTCACTATGGTTCTGGCCAGGCCTGGGTTATGAAATCATCCTGGGAGGCCAATAATGGCTATTATTTGTACTAAAAATTAATAACTGCTTATTTACAGACTTGAAAGTTCGTTCCCAGAGAGATTAGGTGGCTCCACAATATCACGCCGCTGCCCCTTTTTCTCACCAGTTGGTGTTTTTTCAAAGTGTCTAATAAAGACCCCGTGTCAGGGGCCCTCAAGACCACCCTCAGGCTTGATGAGCTGCTAGAAGGACCCACAGGACTCAGAAGAGCTATTATGTTCACAGTGTTTATTACAGTGAAAGGCCACAGGTTAAAATCAGCAAAGGGAAAAGGCACATGGAATAAGATCCGGGAGAAAGTAGGCACCAGCTTCCAGAATCCTCTCCCGGTGGAGCACAGATGTTCCTCTAAATTCTGCTGGGACTGATGTGACAACGCATGTCGGGTGTGACCAACCAGTGGAGCTCACCTGAGCCCCGGGGTCCAGGATCTTATTGGGCTCCATGCTATAGGCACACAGCACCTCAGCTACTCAGACTCCAGCCCCCAGAACAAAAACAGGCACTCTCCAGAATCCCACTGTTAGCAGAAACCATCTGATCAACTGGCGTTGCGCGGCCCAAGGCTCATCTACCAGGAGCCAAGGACCAGTCTGGAAGACTGACCTGCTTAGGAATGCACAGGGTTCGAGCAACCCAGGCCTGCCCAGTTAACCCTTTCCGGACAGCCTCCAAATCTTCACAGCAGGGACCCCACAGGAAACCAGCTGAATGGCTCAGCTTATGTGGAGACCACCAGATACTGGGCCCGGTCCATCTGGATAGTCCAGGGGAGACATCACACTTCTTTCCAGTCACGCAGCTGAGTCATGGAAGGCAGACATTGCCTCAGAGCAGAGACGCTATAACAGGCATTATGACATAACCAGAGGATTGTGGAATCTGGTGTCAGATCAGACCTGAGTTCTAGTCCCAAAGCTGCCTCAGGAAGAAACACATTTTATACCATGACCCATCTCTCCCCCCACAACCCTCCCTCTGTCTCAAATACACACAAACTTAACACACCCCAACTGAAATAGAAGTTCACCATTACTGTATGTGACATACTCTGGTATTTGCCATCTATTCTAGGGATTGGCAAACTTTTTCTATAAAGGGATAATAAGGGGCGCCTGGATGGCTCAGTCGCTTGAGCGTCTGCCTTTGGCTCAGGTAGTGATCCCAGAGCCCTGGGATTGAGCCCCACATTGGGTTCCCTGCTCAGTGGAGAGCCTGCTTCTCCCTCTGCCCCTCTCCGCCCCTGCCCCCCGCTCATGCTCTCACCGTCTATCTCAAATAAATAAATAAATAAATAAATAAATCTTTTTTTAAAAAATAAAGGGATAATAAATACTTTAGACTTAGGCTAGGCTCTGTAGTGACTACCAGCTCTGCCATTGTAGTGCAAAAGCAGCCATGAACATTAAGAACAAATGGGCCTCGCTGTGTTCCAATAAAACTTTATTTACAAAAACAGACAGCAGGCCACAGATTCTCTTGTATTTCTTCCATTTTTTTTTTTCTTTTGTAATGCTGGCCATTAAAGTAAACTTTCACTTACGCGATTATAACCAGCACTTTGAAAAAGCCATCTGATCTTTACAACAACCTGTGTGGTAAGTAACCCCATTTTACAGATGACAAACTGAGGCATGCAGAAGTTAAGCCAACTTGTACAAGGTCATCTAGCTGGTAAGAGGTGGAACTGGCCTTGGTCATAAGCAGTCTGGCTGAGAGCCCATTCTCTTAACCTCTACTCCAAAGCACTCAAAAATTAGATATTAGTATTATTACTCAACCAGCTGTGAAAGAACCCAAAGGCCCCCAGTCACCTAAGGTTTCAGGATAAGATTAGGACGTGCCTTCCTTTTGTTCAAAGGGTTGTTGTGATGTTGAATAAATAGTGTGTGGATCTCACTTCTTTGAACGAAACATGCATTGAAACCATCTACAACCAAAGCGCTACATGCTTAAAAACAGAAAACAGGGTAAGCTCAGAGAGGGGATTTCTATAGTGGACAGGTAGAGTTACTCATTTAAACAACTGGTAAAAACTTGGACTCCTTTTGAAATGAAAATGTTGCCTCCTAATCAATAGGGGTTGGGAAGTAGACCTCCAAGAATATGGCTTAAAATGGGGAGCTTGTAAATTTGGGCACAATGGAGACTTGGTATTAAACAGCCCGTCGTCTTAATTAACCCGAGTAACGTTTTGTGGTCAGAATTGGAAACCTCCAAGAATCCGTATGCCGTTTTCTTCATTCGAGTTTGTGTGACATCAGATTAACTTCCTATGAGGAAAGACTTTTGTTTTCATGCTCTTACCCTATCCCGTCGATCTAGGAGATACAACCGTGCGGCACAAGACAACTGAATTACTGATCCACAGGGCAGATCTTAGAGCAGCCCATGTGGAGAAAGTCCCCACCATCCACCTCTTGTTAGAGAACTTCACCAAGAATGCATAATAACTAGATTGCAGAGCTGCGTCCAGGCCCACAGCATCCGCCCCGAGGCAGGGTGCCAAAGCTCGGAGCCTCCGCATCCACCTCCTGAATGAACGCGCGCACAGCCCAGCCGGCCACGCCAATATGGGGGGGGATCATTAGAACACGTTGAAAAAATCTGCAGTGCCTTTGATTTGTCCCCTCTCTGGGAGAGAACCACCCCCAAACTCTCAAGTCAAACAAAGATGACCTTCCATCCACCCAACCCTACCCGCCCCCAGCACGGTCCTTTGGTGGACAAGTTACAAATTGAAGCTTGTTTTGGGGGGGAAAAAAAAAATCCCTTTTCTCAGTTCTCCCTTCTGGTTTAAATTGATCATTTGTTAAAAACAATCTGTGTCTGCTGTTGCTTGTTTAGGAAATGAACCTAAACAAGGCTGATGTTTTTTTAATCCAAAGAGGATGTTGTGATTAAGAGGTGGTTTTCGTAAGGTACCACCTGGTTTGGGATGTTCCTGCTGGGTTTACAGACGCAGGTTCTTTGCGTAAGGGTTTGAGGACGTGGCCTGGGAGCTTTAGACAATGACAGCACTTGTGGGGTGCCTGTTACATAAACCTCACCGCAATCTCGGGTGGTAGAGGGGTCAGAGTGGGTTTGAATGGGTTAGTGGTCTGTTTTTAGCTGAAGAACATGGCGCGAAGGCTTCCCTGTGTTAGGCTTTATTTGACAGGGAGACGTGCTAGATCAGAAAAGGATCCCCCTCCGAGCTGCCCAGAGTGACTGAAGCCAACAGACCAAGGTGGTGTGTTTGTGGAGTGTATTAGGAGTGGATTCGGCATGCAGCATGAGACAAAACCGGTGGCTTCCCTCTTGCCCTCACTCGGGATGGGTTTCACGTTAATTACTGCTGAGTCTCCACCCCTTTGTGTGTGTGTGTGTTTTCATTCTTAGTTCCTCAGTCTTTGCAATCCTGGAAAAACATTTTCTACTTGGATAAAGTGGTCTGGCTCAGGGTCACACTCTGTTACTTAACTCCTGGGACAGTTGGGTTATTCTAGACTTTTCCACCTCTTACAGCTAGTTTTTATCAAATTCCTTGAAAAGAGGTCCCACTTGTGGAGTTCAGAACAATCTCCACCCAGCATGCAGGCAGATTTTAGGAAAACCTGAAACAATGAGAATTCTCAAGGAGTAGATGGGTATTCTAAAGGTTCTCCTCAGAAGCATCTGGGCGTCTTTCAATTTTTGTTTGAATTTTTTTAAAAGATTTTGTTTTTAAGTAATCTCTACACCCAGCATGGGGCGCCAACATACAACCCGGAGATCAAGAGTCTCACACTCCACCAACTGAGCCAGACAGGCGCCTCAAAATTTTGTTTTAATTTTTAATTATATGGTAAGTATTGAATCCCTTCTCTTTCAAAACATTTTAGAATATTCTAGCTTGGGGGCGCCTGGGTGGCTCAGATGGTTAAGCATCTGCCTTCGGCTCAGGTCATGATCCCAGGGGCTGGGATCGAGCCCCACATTGGGCTCCTTGCTCAGTGCAGAGCCTGCTTCTCCCTGTCCCTCTCCCATTCCCTCCCCTGTGTTCTCTGGCTCTATCTCTCTGTCAAATAAATAAAATCTTTAAAAAAAAAAAAAATTCTAGCTTGTGCTAAAGTTCACTTTCATCTTTACCTCTAATTCCTGTCCCCACCTCTCTGCCTTCCAGAAGTAATTACTGTTTTTACTCTAGGTATATCCTTTCAGAAATTTATAAATATATAAGTGTCTATGGAAAATATGTAGTAACATGGTATGTGTTTTTAGTAAATGCCAATAACATGCAGTATATAACTTTCAGAAAACAATTTCACTCGATACTATTTTTTTTGACATGTCCATACTAATACATGGAGAGATGTACTTCATTTCTTTCAACTGAATTTAGTTTTCCACCAAACGAATATACTGCATTTTATTTCTCTAGTAACCTTTGGCTGGACAGCTAAACTATTTAGTCTTTGGTATTTACAAACAGTTCTGTAATGAACATCTTTTTACATGGCCCTTGTTCATCTGCATGGGTTTTTCTCTAGAATAGATAATGGGAAGTGGAATTACTCAGTATGTTCCCTTTTATTTTTAATTTAGCTTTCTTTTAATCCAGGAAATACATGCATATACTTTAAAACTCATAGTTCTACAAAAGAAAGTATTAAGAGAAACAGCAGTCCCCAGTGGACCCCACACAAACCCTTTCTTTCTGCCCACAGGCAACAACTTTCAACTCTTGCTGATTCTTTTGGTACTTACCTCCAAATTTCTAAGTAACCTGATTATGTTATTATTTCTTGATTTTTTTTTCCATTTTAGGCATGCTCCCTGGCTTCCCAAACTAGAAGATGAGAATGTAGCTCTCTTCCCTTGCCTGGCCCCCATCACACACATGCAGACTTCCTCCCCACATCCTGCCAGTATCGATAAGATGTAATTTCAACTGTATCAGTATTGAGTATTTGTCTTCTTCTAGCTACACAAAATACTTTTCACAGACAGACCATTCTATATACAATAAGTGCTTTTCCTGTTTTATGCACTGGCCTGGGAGTTGACATTTTTCTACATAAATCCTTTCAGCAGATGAGTGTGGACGGCAGCTTCTTGCTCTTGTCTAGCACACAGAGGGCTGCTCATCTGTCGTTAGGTGCACGGCCTCGCCAAGAAGTAACGTGCAATCATGCAGGGGTGAAGTGGTTTGGGGGTGAGTAATGTGTGGAAACACCCCCCAAAACCCTTTCCCAGGTCACACACCGATTCCCAGCCTGGCCCTGAAACGCTTTCTTTCCTCATTTTTTCTTCATTTTTCACTGAGTACTCTACCCTGCCGCCTTCCAGCCAGGACCTGGAGTGCTAAGCTTTGGCTTTTGGGGTCCTAATGAGGTGTTTCACCTAATGGCTGTGTTCCTGGGCTTGATTCTTCACAGTCGTGTGTGTGAAGCTGAGATCACCAGCTACATTTTTTTTTCCTTTTTTTTTTTTCAGGGTCAGAAAGGGTTTATGTCATTAATTATTTGTTTTTATATTAGAAGTAAGACAGCCTGTCCGTGAAAAATTCAAGCAGGTCCCCTTCACGCCTCCTGCCACTCCAGCCCCTCCAAGGCCTCCACACAAGCAATGCTGCTCTGGGGCCACACGACCTGGGTTCAAATCCCAGCACGCACCAGCTGCAGGGCCTTGAGCAAGTTACCTAACCATTTTCAGTCTCAGTTTTCTCATCTGTAAAATGGGAAAATAATCACGTTCAACTCATAAGTCTTTGTGGGAATTAAATGAATTAAGTTAATTTGTACAGTGGCACAGAGAAAGCATTTAATGGATATTAACCTGGAATATTACTAAGTGTTGTATATCCTTTTAGACCAGTGGTTCTTAACCTTGACTGCACATTGAAACTGGGTGGGTGGAGAGAGTTCAAAATTCCTGATGCCTGGATCCTATCCTCAGAAATTCTGATTTTATCGGCCTGGGGGAGGGTCTGAGCATCAAGATTTTTAACATGCCCCCAATCATTATAGTGTGCAGCCAGAATTGAGAACCATTGTGCCAAGTATTTTTCATGTGTATTAGTTAGGTTAGGTGAGGTTATGCTGCAGTAACAAACATCCCCCAAATGTCATCTACTTCTCTTTTATGGTACATGCCCCTTCTGGTCTGTCGCAGCTCTGACCCACATTATCTTTTCTGTGGAACATTTAGTCTCGTGAAGTGGGAAGAGAGAGCATGACCAGCCACTTGCTCTTAAAGCTCCAGACCAGAAATGAAACATAACTTCTGCTCACATATCATTACCCAATGCAAGTCACATGGTCACATCTGAGTTCAACAGGGAGGGTATATATCAGGGATTGGCAGACTCCTCCTGCTAAGGGCCAGAGAGTAAATATTTTAGGCTTTGCAGGACACAGGGTCTCTGTGGCTCATGCTGACCTCTGCCTTCAAAGTGCAAAAGCAACCATAGACAATACACTGTTTAAAAATGTAAAAAGTCGGGGTGCCTGGGTGGCTCAGTCAGTTGAGTGTCTGACTCTTGATTTTGCCTCAGGTCATGACCTCAGGGGTCATGGGATCAAGTCCCACGTTGAGCTCCATGCTGGGTGTGGAGCCCGCTAAAGATTTTCTCTCCCGGGCGCCTGGGTGGCTCAGTCGTTAGGCGTCTGCCTTCGGCTCAGGTCGTGGTCCCGGGGTCTTGGGATCGAGCCCCGCATCGGGCTCCCTGCTCGGCGGGGAGCCTGCTTCTCCCTCTCCCGCTCCCCCTGCTTGTGTTCCCTCTCTCGCTGTGTCTCTCTCTGCCAAGTAAATGGATGAAATCTTAAAAAAAAAAAAAAAAAAAGACTCTCTCTCCCTCTTCCCCTTCCCCCACTTGCACACACGCACGTGGGCTCTCTCTCTCTCTTAAAAGAAAAAGTGCATAAAGTCGTTCCCAGCTCATGAGCCCTACACAAACAGGCAGCAGGCCAGATTGGGCCCATGGCTCTAGTTGCCAACCCCCGGTGCAGATCGTCCTCCTACAGGTTGTCTACCACGGCACGTGTATAGGAGAGAGGGAGAGAAAAGGGACCCTTTGACTGCCCAGTTGGGTTTCACACCTCCCACTGTGGTGCATCTTGCTTTTGCTACTTCATATCTTGGTGCTAGTTTCATGTCAGTAACTCTCACATGACTTTACTTTTTTAATGGTGGCCTAGTTTTCCGGGGTACGGAGGGACCCTAATGGGGTTTTGTTTGTGTGCTTGCTTTTATAATTAAAACTCTTGTGAGAAAACAGTGATGTTGCATGTACCGGGAGGAGGATGACAGCATCCACAGAGAGACTGTGGTGAAGAGAGAACCAACGTGTCCGCTCTCCCGGTGGGTTTTACCCAGTCTACGCCACTTCCCTGTAGTATTCCAGGCCTCCCTGGAAGCGGAAAGGCTGGGAGGGGCCCTCCTTTCTTGCTGCCATTCCCGGATCTGGCAACGCTGAGCACAGTTACAGGGGCATATGGGGGAGATTGCAGTACTAAAGAGGGCAAGTAGAAACTAGCGGCACCTAGGAGTGAAATCTCGGAAGCCATCCAGCATCATCACCCTGACCCCACGCAGAGACACAGCCTGGACCGCGTGGGAGTCCATCAGGAATGTCCGTGACTGCCTTTCGGGGGGTAGGGGTATGGGAGAGAGAGGCCCTGCTGGCAGGTGACTCTGTCCCTTCTTTCTACCAGGACACCACGACGTCGGTGCGCATCGGCCTGATGATGGAAGAAATGATCTTCAACCTTGCAGATACGCATCTGTTCTTCAACGACCTGGAGGTTTGGCATTGCCCGCCCGTTCCGTGTCGTAGTCCCCATGCTTAATGACCTGCGTTGGGTTCGAGGGAAGAGCCCTTGTCCAAATCCAGGGGGCAGCCTCCCGAGGCCAGCGAGGCCGGCCCCTGCATGGATGGTGGGGCTTTAGGGGCTAAAGTCAGAAGACCCCTCTCCGCTCTGAGCTGCCTTTTCTCTTTTCTGTTTTTCCTTTTTGCTTTGGAGGCTAGAAATTTTTGCTGACAACCCCCAAGAAGGCACAAAACCATAGCCAGTGACAGTTTATTGAAAACACACTTGGCCCACTGATCTCCCCAGCTTCCCCATGCGACCAACGGGCTTCTCTCTGCTCTGGCAGTTTCCCTAATCCAATAAAGGCTGTGTCGTCTCTTCCTCCTGAAATTTACTATTTAATAAGTTTATTAAGGCAAATTAGTACAGATCCTCCTGGGTCAGTAATAATTAGCAGTGGGCCAGGATGGAAGCTTTTAAAAACAATTTACAGGGGCGCCTGGGTGGCTCAGTCGTTAAGCGTCTGCCTTCGGCTCGGGTCATGATCCCAGGGTCCTGGGATCGAGCCCCGCATCGGGCTCCCTGCTCGGCGGGAAGCCTGCTTCTCCCTCTCCCACTCCCCCTGCTTGTGTTCCTGCTCTCTCTATCTCTATCTGTCAAATAAATAAATAAAAAATCTTTAAAAACAAAAAAAATAAAATAAAATAAAAACAATTTACATTCCCCTGAAAACATGTTTTACAAAGACAGAGAGCAAGCCGAGGGACTGGGGCTTATTTACTATCTGCTCCTGTGCGCTGAGGCAAGTGGCAAAAGAGATAGGAAGGGGGGTGGGGGGGAGGACAACGTCAGAAATCAGTTTAACTCCTTTGTTTATACCCAGCCTGTGGCAGAAAGATTTGAGAAGAATTTCAAATGGAAAACATATTTAAAATTGAACTATTAAAGCAAGGCGAAGGAATAGAAAGCTAAATTAACAAATAAGGGTGAGGCACTGTACCAGAAAAATCTAGCTCAGGCCAACTACTGCAGTGAAGTTCAGAGGTAATCTGTCTGAGCCCCCTGGTAGCCAAAGCAAGGACGGAAACACAATGCATGATTTTACCTCTGATGAAAGAGCAAGCAGCATTCCCCAAGGTGAGAAGGGTTTTTTTGGCTGATAAGAGGATTAATGTGGGGATCTAATGGCTTTGTAAATTGTATTTGCATTTTTGGTTTACCAGATTGAAAAATGAAGGTAATCTAAAATTATACTGTGTATGAAAGAACAGTCCTGATTATCTTAGCAGGAATATTTTTTCCTGGAATCAGCAATCCCTGGGACTAGCCTGTGAAGTAGAAATACAAAGGCTCTGAATTCTGATCTGGCCTGGTTGCCCCAGAGCATGACTAGTGTGTATCATCAGGAAGGGATACAGGTTTTCCCTTCTGGTCTGCAGTCCTAAAATTCCAGAGGAGGAAATCCTTGCTGAAATGATCAGTCTTGTGTTCTGTCCAGCCTAGGCAAGCCATTTGGGCCTCAGCCTTCCTATCTGTGAAGTGGAATTGATGTTCTCTGCCCAACATCTTAAATTCAATTAACATACAGTGTATTATTAGTTTCAGGGGTAGAGTTCAGTGATTCATCAGTCTTACACCCAGTGCTCATTCCATCACATGCCCTCCTTAATGTCCATCACCCAGTTACCCCATCCCCCCATCCCCCCTCCCTTCCAGCAACGCTCAGTTTGTTTCCTATGATTGAGTCTCTTACGGTTTGTCTTTCTCTGTGATGTCATCTTGTTTTATTTTTCCCTCCCTTCCCCTATGATCCTCTGTCTTGTTTCTCAAATTCCACATATGAGTGAGAGCATATGATAATTGTCGTTCTCTGGTTGACTTATTTCGCTCAGCATAATACCCTCCAGTTCCATCCATGTTGTTGCAAATGGCAAGATTTCTTTTTTTTTGATGGCTGAGTAGTATTCCATCGTATATATATATACCACATCTTCTTTATCCATTCATCTTTGATGGACATCTCGGCTCCTTCCACAGTTTGGCTATTGTAGACATTGCTGCTATAAACATTGGGGTGCATGTGCCCCTTCAGATCACTACATTTGTATCTTTGGGGTAAATACCCAGTAGTGCAATTGCTGGGTCGTAGGGTAGCTCTATTTTCAACTTTTTGAGGAATCAAAGAGAGGATCTATGTAGAAACTCGTTGATTACAAAGGAGAACATTGACGTGGTGGGTTCTGTGAGCATCAAGCCCAGGACTGTCCCTTCAGCCAAATGCAACGTGCAGGCCCACTTTACAGTGACCTCTTGTGTCTTGGGGAAAAAGAGGGAGAAGGGAGGGAGGGAGGGAGAGAACTAATGAACAAAACAAACATGGCAATTGAATTCAGCAAGTATTTATGGAGCCTAATGTAATAAAGAGTCGGCTGATTGCAAATGACAAAGCCTGACTGACTTTAGCAAATGAAAGGAAATTATTGGCTCTTGTGGTTGAAAAGTCCAGGGTAGGTTTAGTGTCTCACGATCTCCTCCTTAAAATGTTGGCTCCATGAGGGCAGGAACCCCAGCTGTGTCACCCTCAATCCCCAGGGCCTCAGCAGTAAACAGCCAAACAAATCCATAAATGAAAAAGTTCATTTAATGAAAAGGTCGTGAAGAAAATAAAACAATGAGATGTGCTAGTGAGTGATGGGAGAGAGGGGGTAGGCTTGGAGGGGGGCGGTCAGCATTCTCGAAGGAGTCAGGGAAGACCTCTTGAGGAGGTGACGCTTGAACCAAGGCTTGAATGATGACAGCAGCCAGCCAGGTGGAGATCTAGGGAGGTGGGACCAGCACATGCAAAGGCCCTGTGGTGGGAAGTGTGTGAAGGCCACAGTGACTGTAGTGAATGAGTGAAAGCACAGGGGCGACTGGGATAAATGAGTCTGGAGAGGGAAGTGTGAGCCAGACACGGGTCAGGGACATCAGAGTTTATACTAAGTGCTGTGGAGAGCCGTGGGGCCACGGAGCATTAAACAGGAAAAGCTGCCTGATCTAGTTTATGTTTTAAAACAACTACTCTGGCTGCTGTGTGGAGAACGGACAATAGGAGGTGAAGGGTGGAGGCTGGGAGACCAGCAAAGAGATTATTGCAATTGTCCAAGCAAGAGAAGAAAGCTGGGTTGGATCAAGGTGGTAGGATATAGGCTTCAGGATGGTGGTAAAGCCAGAGGGCTCCTGATGGGTTGGATGGGGGGACAAAGGAGAGAGGTGGGGCGGGGAGGTGGCTTGGCCTGACCAGGGCGACAGTGCCATGCTCCAAGATGGGCAGACAGGGCAGACGTGGGAATGCGTGGGGAAACCCATCCTTCTGTAGAGGGCACATGGGGTTTGAGGTGTCTGCGACACCCGGAAAAGATACCGAATCAACGGGCAGAGGTAAGAGTTTGAAGTCACACAGCGGGCGCTTTATCGACGTGGGTTGAACCTGAGGCTCAGAGCCAGGCATTTCGCTGGACTGATGTGTGTTTCAAGGCAATGTCTTCAGTCTCACCCCTCTGCTGTTCCTCATTGGCCCCGAAGTGGGATTCACTCCTCCTGGCGAAGGATTTAATTCCCAGCTGGAGCTACTCAGGGAAGCCAGTTTGGTTTTATTCCCTAAATGTTTTTCAAAAATGTCCCCCATGCCAGAAGCCCCCAGGGCACCTCAGCAGAACTGAAACCGTGGTGCACAATGGAGAAGTTAAGACTCACCCAAGGAAAAACCGTTAGCTTGCTGGTGCAGGGAGCCCTTGTCCAAATCCAGGGGGCAGCCTCCCGAGGCCAGCGAGGCCAGCCCCTGCATGGATGGTGGGGTCTTAGGGGCTAAAGTCAGAAGACCCCTCTCCACTCTGAGCATGCAGTGCCATCTCTAAGTAAGGGAGCAAGCTCGGGCATGCAGCAGCGATTCAGGGGAAACTTAGCGTCTGCCAGGCCCTCTGCTAGATGCTGTGGATTCAGTGGCAGTTGATACATGGCAGGATCCCTGCCCTCAAAGCACTGACCTTCCGGCTGGGGAAGCAGATCATAAATGACTGAATATATAATGTCAGATAAAGTGCCCCGAAGAGAGACCAGCCGAGTCAGGGAGGAGACGGTCATGAGGCTGTTAACTTCACTTGATACAACCAGGTAAGGCTTGTGCCACACTTGAGCAGACACCTGAACGAGGTGAGGGAGTGGGCCATGTGGGTATCCGGGCAGGGAGTGTGCTGGACAGAAGAGCAGGGCAGAGGCCCTGAGGCATGGTCCACGTTGGCAGGTTCCGGAAACAGGGAGGCTGGCCCAGGAGCAGGGAGGATTGTGGTGGGCAGTGGGAGTGGGAGCTGGGTGCAGATCACATGGGGCTCTGGGCCATCCGAAGGCTTGGAATAATCTCAGGGTGACAGGAAGCCATTGGAGGGTTTTAAGCAGGAGAGCACCGGCTGACTTAGGTTCCGAGGCTCCCTCGGTGAACAGACCAAAGCGGGCAAGGGTGGAAGCGGGTATCTGAGTTCGGTCAAGTCAGGCACCCAGCCTCCCATGTGAAAGCACTCAAGGGGAAGAATCCAGAGACAAGGGTAGGTGCCAAGTTCAGCTTATCTCCGGCTCTCCAGGACACCTGTCCTGAGTTTAGGGCAAGCACCTTCTAATCCGTTCCATCTGCCTTGGAGTCCTGGCTCCACCCATGCCTGGCTGTGTGCCCCGGGCCAAGTGTCTCCCTCTCCTTTAGCCTCAGTTCCCTCATCTGCTCAACAGGTAGAAGAAAAGCCCAGAGCTTCCAGGGTGTAATGATGTTGGGGGAGAGATGAAAGCTGCCCTCACGGAGCCTGGCCCGCCGCACGTGCCCACAACCGGGCCTCTCCACCAGGGGTGCGGCGTGTGCCCTGGGGCTGGGCAGGGGGCTGCAAGGTACCAGGGCAAACTGTTGCATTTAAATCGTTAGACGTTTATTTTACTATGAGCTAGAAAAATACAACTAGCTTGCCCACCTCCTGATTTCACAATGATTCAAAAGCCGTGCACGCAACACAGAGATAAGGCAAGGTCATGACTCCAGCTGCTGGAGCTTGGGCATAAATACTGCCAACGGGCTCCCTGCTCCGGGCCACCTCGCCTTTGTGCAGGAGCTGCTTAGAAGCTGGGGCAGGGGACCCCTCGTCCGAAATGTTGGCTCGGTGGCAGGGCAGGGCGCGGGCTCAATTGAAACTCATGTGCCTATGGCTTAAGACCTGGGAGACCATCCTCAGGGCTCACTGAACTGCGCCCCCCCCCCGAAAGCCCTTTCGTGGGGAGCCTCCCGAGCTGTCACTTCCTAAAGGGCTGTAGGAGTCACGGCCAAAGCTGATGCTGGACCTAGCCCTGCACCTCCATCCCAGCTGAGTGGAGGTTCTGGGGAACACAGCTCTCTTGGCTTTGACTTCCAGGCTCAGGCTGCAGGGGAGGAGATGCCAGTCAACGTGGCCCCAGGGTGCAAATAGCATAGCAGATCCGCGTCAGAGAAAGTACTGGCCTCACTTTTCCCAGTCTTCCCTCTTTCCCCTGCCTCTGCCTTAGCTTGTGTGTTCTCTCTCTCTCCCCCCCACCTCTCTCTCTCTCCCTCCACAGAACCTCGTCCATCTGTTCTTTCCTTTTCTCTCCCTCCCTTCCATTTTCCTTCCTTCCATTCTTTGTTCCTCTGTCCATCCTTTGATCCCTCCCTCCCTCCATCCACCTGTATTTCCAGCCCATCATTACCATCTACTTAGCCTTTTTTCCATCCATCCATCCATCCATCCATCCATCCATCCATTTTTCTTCCCCCCACACACACACACTCATTCCTCCAACTGTCCATTCATCCATCTTCCCATCCATGTATTTTCCATCTCCCTTCTTTCCATGCATTCCCTAGCTTCCTTCCCTCTATCTGGCCTTCTTCCCTTCCTTTCTTCCATCCATCCACCTAGCCTTCCTTCTTTCTTCCTTCCATCCTGTCCCTCCATCTTGTATTCCTCCCATTAACTTCTGCTGCCCATCTTTTATATACCAGGGGTTCTAGTCACAGAAATGAGCCAGGTGTGGCCCCTCTCCCTGAGGAGCCCGCCTCCTGGTAAGGGACACACATGTAACACACCATCATAGGACAGGTGGGCTAGGACTGCTCTGCTGGACATTCCCAAGGTGGCTCAGCAGCAGCCCAAAGGAGGAGGTGATTAAGCAGTCCTTCTGGTTGGGATGACAGGAACAGGGGAAGCATCAAAGAGGAGGAGGTGCTTGGGTATTAAAGAAAGAGTAAGGATTTGCTGGGGGGTTGGAAAAGAAGTACAGGAAAAAGACAGGTGTGAGAAGAGTATTCTCAGGCCAGGGAACAGCAGGTGCAAAGGTAAAGAGGCAAGAAACGGATTGGTATGTTCGGGGAACATACAACACAGCAGAAGTCAATACTCCTGCAGACAGATCCCATTTTTATTAACTTGTTTCACTTTCTTAAATGAAAATACGTATCAGAAGTACCAGCGAGGCACTTCAGCAACTTCGAGATAAACTCTGACTTGCAGAACTTACAGCTCAAGAGTGATTGTTCAGGTCATACTCCATCTGTGAAGAGTACATGAACCCCAGAAATTGAATGTAACATGCATATGTGCACAAGTATACATCTCTCGATAGGGTAGTGGGAGCATCCCATTGCCCTAGGGTTAGGATTTGCCCCGATAGTAAGCCTTAAAACCAAGAGAAGGCCAAAGAAAGTATACTTGGAGCTGAATTAGAACCCAGCTCCTTGGGGCTCCTGGGTGGCTCAGTTGGTTAAGCGACTGCCTTCGGCTCAGGTCATGATCCTGGAGTCCCGGGATCGAGTTCCGCATCGGGCTCCCTGCTCCGCGGGGAGCCTGCTTCTCCCTCTGACCCTCCCCCCTCTCGTGTGCTCTCTGTCTCTCTCATTCTCTCTCTTAAATAAATAAATAAAATCGTTTTTAAAAAATTAAAAAAAAAAAAAGAACTCAGCTCCTTTGTGAAAAGAAGTTTTGGAGTGAATACGAGCCCTCAGAGCTCTCTGCCCAGGGCCAGACAACCCCCAGGTGTAGGCTGTAAGGTGGAGGGGAGCAAGGGTTGCCCCCTGGGCTGGTTCAGTGTGTTGCCAGTGGCAGGAAGAAAGCAGAGTCCTGAGAGTTCCCCGCCCCCACACTCGTCCCTGCTGGGGGACATGAGCACCCGCAGGTGCCGTCCGCATCTGGGAGGCCGTGGCACTTACGCCGAAGCCGGTCTCCACCTGTCCAAAGGCTGGGTGACTGCAGGAACTTCCTGTGGCAGAGAGCGATCTCTTTCCTCGATCCACCCCAGAATGAATGGGGTGCTTGGAAAAGCAAGGTTGGCAGAGAACCATGACATTCAAAGCAGAGAAAACACCCAGCGAATAAGGCGGTGGCGAAAGCACAGCCTTGAAGTCAGACTTTGGTGTGAACCCCATTTTGCCACTCGCTGAATGACCTTAGACACGGTGTGACTTCAACATTCTGGGCCTCCGTTGCCTCTTCTGTAAAATGAGGATGAAAACGTATCTCGTAGGTTGTTGTAAGACAGAGGTGGAGTGTGTACAGCCCTGCTCCTGGGCACGGCTCCTGCACTGGACAGGGATGCCCTGCGCTGGCCCGGCTAAGCGCTCACCAATGACCATGGAGATTGTGCCAGTTGTAACCAGACCCGCAGGGTTGACCGTCGTTTGTCCTCTGCCCCTGGAGACCCGGAGCCGTGAAAGGTCTCCATCAAGCCTTACAAACACCCTGAGAGGTGGGAGTGTGCGAGGAGCAAGTCCAGATCCAGACCTGGGAACAGATCCCCCAGGGGGTGGTTCCTGGACCCCCTGAGACTGCCTGGGCCCACTCAGCTTCAGAGGCCACTGGGCTCTCCCTCGTTGGCAGGTAAAGGAGGAAACCTTGGCAGCTGGTGCAGCCAGCTTCACAGGAAGCATGAAGCATTTCTACTAAGTGTCTACCCAACCGAAATGCCTGGCACAGAGGTGGATGCTATAGATACTTTTTGAAATGACTGAGGGGTACAAAAAGCCAAAGGATGGGCTGCAAACTTCCCCTGTCCAGTGGGCCTTTATCAGCGGCAATATGAGGCAGTGGTTGAGAGCAAAGATTCTGGGACCAGATGGCCTGGGCTCATAATCCAGCTCTGCACCTGCAAGCTGTGTGACCTCAGGTGAGTTACTTAACCTCTCTGTGCCTCTGTCCTCATCTGCAAAACGGGTATAATAATACCTGCTTCATAAGATTACTCTGAGAATTAATTGAATTAATGTGTATAAAGGACCTAGAACATAATAGCACGACATAACCGATGGTTATTAGTATTATTTTATTATAATGATTTTCATTATCATTATGTGCATATAGAATCATCCCCTGCAAAGATGCCAGGAATTTGTGCACAACCCTGTGCAGCCAATCGGGTTTCTTTCCCCCCATTTTACAGATGAAGAAACCAAAGTTTAGAGAGGATGAGGGATATGCCCAAGCTCACAGTAGCTGTAAGTATTAAGCCCAAGATTCAATCCGGAGTTGGCTGGACTCCAAGGCCTGCACTCTTAAAAAATGCAAATCTTCAAAACAAGAATTCATTCTTTCTGTTTTAAGATGCCCATAACTTTGATTAAAAATAGATTTGAAAATCTAGACCTTGTTGAGTGGCTGACATTTTATATATAGGCGGTGTCATTAGGAGCATTTCCAGATTCCAGCAAAAAGGCTCTCAGCTGGGGCAAGAGAAAGATGTGAAACGGAGGTCGCGGTGAGCCCGGGCCAGCACAGGCTGTGGGAGAGAGCGCTGGTACCACTTCTGCTCCAGGAGTAGCGCTGTCGGGGGCTTGCGACCTCCTTGTCCTCATCGGTGTGCTTTAACTAGCCCCCAGGGCAGGGCCATCCGGCCAGGGCGTGTGTTTGCAAGTGGGAGGGAGGCGGCCGGTGGTCCCAGGAAGGGGAAGAGGTACTGGCCTGTAGCAGGCAGGGCCAGGAATGCCAGACAAGCCAGCACTGTGGACCGCCCCGCGCGGGAGGAACCGTCGCACCCAAAAAGCCGGCCGCACCCCCTGGAGAATCGCAGCGCTGAGCCCTTGAGAGCCGTCCGCCGGCTGCTCGGGATTTCCGGATCACGCAGTGGACAGCACAACCCAGGCTTCGGGCGGCCGGCTTTTACTTGAATACCAAAAAGGAAAAAAAAAAAAAAAAAGGTTAAACTTACGGGTTTTTTCCTACTAGTGTCTAGGGGGAGAAATGATTACACATTACGCCAGTGGCTGGTGGCTATTGTACCGGACAGAACAGAACATTGACCTCATTGTAGGAAGTTCTATCAGTGCAAGTCTAGAATCCTAAATTTGTAAGACACAACCTGTATTTCCAGTGATGATGATGATGATGAAAATCATAATCAAAGCTGACATTTATTGAGCGCTTCTGTACCAAGCACTGTTCTGAAGGGTTTGCACGTGTTAACCTGTGTAATCCTCATTGTTGTTACCCCCTTGTCTTAGTCTGCTCGGGCTACCACAACAGAACACCACGGACTGAGTGGTCTAAACCATAGAAATGAATTTTCTCACAGTCCTGGAGGCTACAGGTCCCCGACTGAGGTGCTGGCCGATCTGGTTTCTGCAAGGACTCTCTTCCTGGCTTGTAGAAGGCCACCTCAGTGTGTGTGCAGAGACCGAGAAAGGGGGCTCTCTGATGTCCCTTCCCTGAAGGGCACTAATCCTATTAGATCAGGGCCCCACCCTTACGACCTCATTTAACCTTAACATTTACCTCCTTAGAGGCTGCATCTCCAACTACAGCCACCCTGGGATTCAGGGCTTCACCATATGAATTGCGGGGGGGAACACAGCCATTCAGTCCATAGCACCCATTTTACAAATGAAGAAACTGAGGCACAGAGAGGTTAAGTGAACAGCCCGAAGTCACACAGTTGGCAGTGGCAATATTCAGACCCAGGAGGCCTGGCTCCGGCGTCCACACACTTACCCACTATGCTCTGCTGCTCCCAGGGAGAGCAGTTGCCATCTGGCTTGGGAAAGAAGATTCCCCACAGGAAATCCAGACTCAACACATACTGTAGACGACGGGTTCATAGGGACGGACAGAGCAGAGAGGGTTGGTGTAGCCGGGACGTCGGGAGAAAGACAAGCAAGGTCTGGCAGCAAGAGGAAAAGAAATTCCCCCCACATAAATGTACAAGACAGAAGACAGAAGCTCCTCCGTGACTTAGCACATCATCTTCATATCGTATATACAAAACAAAAGTCACACAAATAACAAGAAACCTAAGGAACCATGACAGCACAGCACCCTCACTCCCCACCCGGAAGGTGAGCAGAGCAATAGAGGATCTGAATGCATTTCTAGAAAGAAGGATGCGGGCCATAGCAGGAGCTGAGCGGAGGGCACAGCTAGGAATAATAAACACCGTCCAGCCCCAGCTGATACGACTGCAAGCTGTCCAGAGGGCCTGCCTGCACTCATTCATTCAGGCCTTATACCGCCGCAGATGGTAAATACTGCGAGATGGGAAAACTGAGGCACCGTGATGTGAACTTGCCTGGCGCTGACATGTACTGAGCTCCTGTGCCGGCCATCACACATGCATTTCCTCACTGAAATCTCACAACAGCCCTGCAAGGGAGGGTTCTTTATCTCTATTTTCCAGATGAGGAACCTGAGGCCCATAGTAAGAGCAGCGTGGAAATTTAATCCCAGCCCAAGCCGACTTCAACACGGTTTTGAGATGAACCGAGGAGGAGAAAAAGGCATAAGATCAGCAGAGTGCAGGGAAGAATAGAGGCCTCTGTAAGAAACGAGATGGACCTAAATAGGGTTTTGGCTGGCAATACCCCTTGCCGGATTCAGGAGTGGCCAGGCAGGCAGGCGGGCCCGAGGGGGAGCGTTTTGACGAGCTGCCAGAGCTTCGGGAAGGATCTCGAGAGCTAGAGGGGCTCCGGAGTGGCTGGAATCTGGGCAAGCCGAGGCTGCTTGCCTGACGCGCAGGCCTGATGACTAGCGTCTGATTTACGGTTCTGCGGGAGCTATTGGGGAGAATAATATTTCACCGTGTCAGCGCGGAACTGCTCTCCCAGGCATCCTGCCCAACCGGCCATTAATGCGGTGCGGCCCAGGCTCCTTTGGTGCTCTTCAGATAAGTTAAACATTTAGACAACACAAGAGAGACAGCCAGGTTTCCCTCCCAGGGAGCAGGCCCCGCTCTGGCTAGTCTAGAGGCCGCAGTAAGCAATCTCACTTAAAAATATACCTGCCTCAAAAGAAAAGGAGTGGCCAGGGAGTCCATCTGGCCTGTAACGAGACTCGTTTTTCTAAAACAAATTTGTCAACACTTTCCCTTCTGCACTCGTGCCTCCAGGCAGCCAAGGACAAAAAGTAATGGGATCAGACCTCAGCAGGGCAGGTTGGGGAAACCCCAGCTGTCGCCAGCTTCATCAGAACGAGTTTTGATAAGTACTTGTCCCTGAGCTTGCTGTTCAGAACTGAACAATCATGGGAATGCTAAGTATCCAAACCTGCGGGATGCAAGCAAAGGACGATCCGGCCTTAAATTACATTCTTATTAGAAAAAACAGGAAAATCGAAAAGACCGCGAAGGAAGATAAGCCTTTGGCAAGTATGAGCAAGAAAAAAAGAAAAAGAGGTAGAGATGATAAACTACATCAAGAATGAAAAGATGGATATTATTATAGATTCAGGGGAAATTCATTTTTTTTAATTATGAGAATACTGTACAATATTATGCCAATGAACTTGAAACCTAGATGAAGTTGACACTTTGCAGGAAGATCTAAATTACCAGAATTAACCCAAGGGGAAATTTAAAAATAAATAAACCAATGACTGTGAGAAATTGAAATGGCAGTTAAGGATGTACTCTCAAAAAGGCACCAGGTTGAGCTGGTGTTAAACAGGAATTCCACCAAACATTTGAAAAAAGGATAAATCCCATTTTGCACAAACTACAAAGCAAAGAAAAAGATGAGATGCTCTCCCCCTACATTTTATGAGACGAGCATCACCCGGAAACTAAATCTGGACCTCGAGCACATGACAAACGGACAAATGGCCGTCATCGGCGAGGACAGGCAGGACACTCGTGCAGTCCCACAGATACTCTCACCCGCGCCCTGTGACTCTTTACCTAAGTTCCGCCTGGGCCCGCTCTGGGCCCTTCAGTTTCGGACCCCTGGTGAAAGAGGGATCTGGACTATAATTGGTACCATTTCTCAGGCCTGCCACATTCTTTAACACACTGTTTCATAAGAAACTGGAAACTTTGTCACCTGAAAGAGCCTCAAAGGGCTGACACTCCAGTAGCATTGGGCACACCCAGCACCCAGATCTTGGGTTCTATGACCATTTTCCAGGAAAAGGAACCAGGGCTCCATGGAGAAGTGGCTGATTCTAGGGCTGGGGGCAAGAAACACACATAATATATGGGAAGCCTCTTACGGTGCCAGAAAGTAAGGAAGTGCTCCAAAAACCCTACAGTGATGGAGGATGTCAAAGGGACACAGGAGCTCCTAGAAAGAGTTCCCAGTGGCCAAAGCTGGAGCACTTTGACTACTAAAGGAACATACTGTTGGATTCTAAGTATTAAAAAAGTGCCCATGAGTCCACAATGATACAGATAATGATTAAACCAATAAGTAAGTGGAGGGGAATAGGAAAATCTCCCATGCAGAAAATTCTGAATCATTTATTTTTTTAAAAGATTTTGTTTATTTCAGAGAGTGTGCACGTGAATGGGGGAGGGGCAGAGGGAGAGAGAGAATCTCAAGCAGACTTCCCACTGAGCGCAGAGCAAGATGCAGGACTCGATCTCAGGACCGAGATCATGACCCGAGCCGAAACCAAGAGTCAGATGCTTAACCGACTGAGCCCCCCAAGGAGCCCCCTGAAACATTTACTTAGATACTCCATCCCAGCTGTGAGCTTTGCATAGTGACTCCCTTTCAAAGAGTACAGTATGGAAAGGAGAGGAGAGTAACCTTCTAGCAGACGAACCTGATGGAGATTACCTGAGCCAGGTGGTCAAGGTCAACGTGAGCAGTGGTGAGTCATGTTGGTAGGATGCACATTTGATACGATGCAGTGGGAATGGCACTTTCCTTCTGCAGCCCTGCTCACCAAAACCCATAACCCCAGTCTAACCATGAGAGAAACAACAACGAATCCCCGTTGAGAGACATTCTGCAAAACACCTGACTGGTACTCCTTGAAAGTGTTAGCAACAGGGCGCCTGGGTGGCTCAGTTGGTTAAGCGACTGCCTTCAGCTCAGGTCATGATCCTGGAGTCCCGGGATCGAGTCCCGCATCGGGCTCCCTGCTCGGCGGGGAGTCTGCTTCTCCCTCTCCCGCTCCCCCGTCTTGTGCTCTTTCTCTCTCTCACTCTCTCTCTCAAATAAATAAATAAAATCTTTAAAAAAA
>NC_138378.1:12282502-12315604 GCF_054177405.1 Leptonychotes weddellii | reverse complement strand
ATGTTTATTTATTTGACAAAGAGACACTTTGGGTCTAAAATGAGTCTCTTGCAGACAGCATATCAATGGGTCTTGCTTTTTTACCCAATCTGATACCTTGTGTCTGTTGATTGGGGCCTTTAGCCCATTTACATTCAGGGTAACTATTGAAAGATATGAATTTAGGGCCATTATATTGCCTGTACGGTGACTGTTACTGTATATTGTCTCTGTTCCTTTCTGGTCTATGTTACTTTTGGCTCTCTCTTTGCTTAGAGGACCCCTTTCAATATTTCTTGTAGGGCTAGTTTGGTGATCACAGATTCTTTTAGTTTGTTTGTCCTGGAAGCTTTTTATCAGTCTTTCTATTTTCAATGACAGCCTAGCTGGATAAAGTATTCTTGGCTGCATATTTTTCTCATTTAGTACCCTGAATATATCATGCCAGTCCTTTCTGGCCTGCCAGGTCTCTCTGGATAGGTCTGCTGCCAATCTAGTGTTTCTATCATTGTAGGTTACAGACCTCTTGTCCTGAGCTGCTTTCAGGATTTTCTCTTTGTCTCTCAGATTTGTAAGTTTTACTATTAGATGTTGGTGTGTTGACCTATTTTTATTGGATTTTGGGGGGTTCTCTATGCCTCCTAGATTTTGAGCCTGTTTCTTTCCCCAAATTAGGGAAGTTCTCCACTATAATTTGCTCCAATATACCTTCTGCCCCTCTCTCTTTCTTCTTCTGGGATCCCAATTATTCTAATATTGTTTCACTTTATGATATCACTTACTGCTCAAATTCTCCCCTCGTGATCCCGTATTGTTTACCTCTTTTTCTCAGCTTCTTTATTCTCCATCATTTGGTCTTCTATATCACTAATTCTCTCTTCTGCCTCATTTATCCTAGCAGTCAGAGCCTCCATTTTTTATTGCACCTCATTAAATAGCCTTTTTGATTTCGACTTGGTTAGATTTTATTTCTCCAGAAAGGGATTCTCTAGTGTCTTCTATGCTTTTTTCAAGCCCAGCTAGTATCTTTATAATCATTATTCTGAACTCTAGTTCCGACATCTTACTAATGTCCGTATTGATTAGGTCCCTGGCAGTCGGTACTGCCTCTTGTTCTTTTTTTTGAGGTGAGTTTTTCCGTCCTGTCATTTTGTCCAGAGAAGAATAGATGAACTAGAGAACAAAATGCTAAAAGGCAACAATGACCCCACAGAAATATACACTAAACAAATCAGAAGAGACCTGAAACTGGAGGGAAAAGAAAAAAGAGGGCATATGATCAGGCTGGTGAATAGAACAGAGCCATACAGTAGATTTGGGGTGTATTTTGGTCTGTTAGAAGAAACTGCATCCCAAAATTTTAAATACAATGAAGGGATAGAATATGACTGTAAAAATGAAAATTAAAGATTTTTAAAAAGGAATTAAATAATAAGTTGGTTGGAAAAGAAGAAAATTTTTACAAAATAAAATTTTAAAAATTGAAAGACTAAAGAATCATGGTAAAAAAGCCATGGATTCTATGTGCATTATTCCCCTAGCACTGGAGTTCTGCCATTCTCATTGATCGGTAAACTTGGTCTTGGCTGGCTGTTCTCGCTGATCTTCTGGGGGAGGGGCCTGTCGCAGTGGTTCCCAAATGTTTTTGCCGGAGGCGGAATTGCCCCGCCCTTGCCTGGTCCGGACTAAGTAATCTGCTCAGGTTTGCTCTCAGGAGCTGTTGTTCCCTGCAAGCTTTGGAGGCGGAGAGTGAAAATCGCGGCCTCTCAATCTCCACCCTGGAGGAGCCAAGAACTCAGGGCCCCGCTCCTCAATGAGCCCCCAGAGAAAAGCAGTCAGTCACTCCCGTCTCCCTGGTCTCTGGCTACACTCCGTGCTCACCCGGCCTGTGACTGAGCGTTTCTATCTCTGGCACCCGACCGTGTGTGGAGTCTCCAAACCCAGCAGATCCCTGCGGTGCACTCCCGCGCCGCTCCTCCCGGGGGAGGAAGGGGAGTCTCCCCGGATCTGCCGCTTGTTGGGTCCCTGCTGGAGGAGCAGTGGCCCGACTGTGCGGCAGATCACGGTTTATGGCAAACCCGAGCTGAGAGCCCGTCTCTGCAGCCGGCTTCCCCACTCCGATACCTGGGAGCTCCGCCGCATTCAGGCACCCCCAGTCTTTCTGTGACCCTGAGGGTCCTGAGACCACACTGTCCCACGAGGGTTCCACCCCCCACTTAGCCACTGGAGCGACGTCCCTCAGCAGAGCCAACTTCTAAAAGTTCTGATTTTGGGCTCCGCGGCTCTATCACTTGCCAGAAGCGGCTGATGGAGGCCCCTCCCCTGCCGTCTATTCTCCCGAATATCGCCTCGGATTCCCTTCTCCGCATGTCCTACCTTCCAGAGAATGGTCGCTTTTCTGTTCAGAGAGTTGCTGCTATTCTTTTCTTCGATCTCCTGTTGAGTTCGTAGGTGTTCAGAATGGTTTGATCCCTATCCAGCTGAATTCCTGGGACCAGACAAAATCCAGGTCTCCTACTCCTCCGCCATCCTGGGCTCCTGATCTGGTGTGCCTTTTATTTATTTATTTTTTTTAAAGATTTTATTTGAGAGAGAGAGAGAGAGAGAGAGCATGGGGGGGTAGGGTCAGAGGGAGAAGCAGATTCCTCGCCAAGCAAGGAGCCCGATGCGGGACTTGATCCCGGGACTCCAGGATCATGACCCGAGCCGAAGGCAGTCGCTCAACCAACTGAGCCACCCAGGTGCCCTGGTGTGCTTTTTAATACAGTGATTCTATTCTGTATTTAAATGAATTCATTTCAGTAAAAATAGAAGTGAGAGTTGATTTTTTTTTTTTTTTTAAGATTACATAACAGGAGTTCCCAGATTTGGTCACAATGGTGAAGGTAGTTCTGGAATGTTTGAGAAACTCTGGTCCAGGAGGGCATGTCTCAAGACCTGACTCCTGAACGAAGGATCCAGTCAGTGGCCAAATGAGTATGGAAAACTCACAATGAACATGAACACGTGAAAAACTCCATTCAGTCCTGTGATAGAAGTTTTAAAGCAAAGTTTCATTTAACAGCACTTTTTTTCTGCAGATTTTGCAAGAAAGGCATCCATAACCCAGGCACATCTAGAATTTCCATTCAGCCCACTGATTCTGTTTCTATGTAAGAGGAATCAAATGCCATCAGGGACATGTTAGAGCAACTTCCTTCCCACTTGGGGAGCCTGAAGGTCAACACACTGAGGGTTATCAGAGTTCAGACTGCATAGAAATTTGGCCTCCAGCTCCCCGTTTTAACTTAAAAAGCATTTTTTTCAATGGTCAGGTTTCTACTCCGATAAGGCTGCATAACACACCTCAGTGGCTTACGGTGTTTCTCACTCACGCGTCTGGGGAATTGGCGGTGACTCCGCTGGGATCTCCTCCAGGTTCTGCTCTGTTCTATATGTCCTCTCACCGTGGGACCATCACTCACTGCGGCGATTGGGCACATTCTTCTTCTGACAGATGGCAGAAGTAAAGGGAGCCAAGCCACACCACTCACACACACTTCCCGTGTCAGGTCCCTAGCATTCCAGGAGTGGTCAAAGCCAGTCACACAGTCAACCCAATGTTAGTGGGGTGGGGGGTAGACCCCACCTGCTGTAGTGAAAGGCCTTGCAAAGTGTAACGTAGTTCTGCCTCAGAAGACAGTTACGATTCACAGCTCTGACCCGCCGCTGCTCCCAGCAGGGCTGAGTCCTGCCTAGAGCAGCAGAACAGAGTAGCTCAGAGCTCAAGCAACTTGGGCAGCCTAGGTTTGAATCCCGACTCTGCACCTGCTAGCCTGGTGCCCCAGGCAAGTGACCTCTCTGTGCCTCAGCTTCTCAGTCTGTCAAAATGGATGATCAGAATCCCCCTAAACGTCTGACACAAGGAAACAGTGCATGTTCCCAGCAGAGCACAAGTGCTCAAAAATAAGAGCTGTGTTATTGTAACTACCGTTGATACTCTTCCTCTGCTTCTCTTCGGGGCCCTCCACCAGCCTCAGTTTATCTCTAAAATGGGAATTCTATTAATTGCAATTTCATAAGGATTGCCGTGACGACAGTAAATGAATAACCTAAGTCAGTGTTCCCCAACAGAGTGGGGAAGCATTTTGCCTCCCAGGAGATATCTGGCAACATCTGGAGACATTGTTTTTTCAACTGGAGGAGGTGCTCCAGGCATCTCCTGGGTGGAGACCAGGGACGCCCCCAAACATCCCCCACGAACAGGGCAGCCCCCTCAGCAAAGCCTCATCCTGCCCCACGTGCCAGTAACACCAAGGCTGAGAAATCCTGATGTGGGCGAAGCACTTAAAGCACCTAGCAGACCGTAAAGTCAGAGAGGGACTGCTGTTTTTAGCACTGCTGTTTTCCTTCTTGTTACTACACTCACTGACACCGTTGGGATGAGCTAAGATCTGAATCCAGTGTGTCTGGATTTACACAGCTGTCTGCACGCCTGGGAAGGAGGCAGATACGAAGGGGTGGTCATCAACGGGTAGCAAGAAAAAAACTGGGCAGGGGAGTCAACCTGAGGGCCCAGTCTGTCACCAGGCTGCCACCTGTGGACGTGTGAATCCTGGCACCTCTGCCTCCTAAATCATGCCGCCTGGTGTCCTCAGCTGTGAAGTGGGTCTGGCGCCCCTGCCCCAGCCAGCCGTGTCGACTCCGGAGCCTGCTTCAAGCCTCTGCACTCTGTCTTCTGTGTCACTCTGAGCAAGCCATTGAGCCCCTCTGTGCCCCCACGCTGTCACCACTCATGTGGGGATGGTGACAGTGCGCACACTGCTTGAGGACAAGCTGATCAGTGCTTGGCCCTCAGGAGGGGGCTGCTCCCAGCAAGCACTTGGTTCAGGTTAGGAGTCCCCGCAATCCTGGGTGCTCAGCAGGCGTCTTTTCTTTCCCCCGTTCTTGCGTGTGCAGGGAAGGAGAGCTGTTTCGAAAGGATAATGCAGCGATTCGGCAGAAAAGCCGTCTACATCGTGATCGGTGACGGCGTGGAAGAGGAGCAGGGGGCAAAGAAGGTACTCTGTCCACCTCTCAGACTCTGCTTCTCCTCTTGAGACAGGCTCGTGGGTTTCCTGGGCTCTTTACGAGGATTTCCCCCACCACCCCCCACCCCGGCGCTGGCTGGGTCCCCTCCTTCCCAGGCTCTTACCTCCCCGGTCCCTCCCCTTTTGCAATCGCAGAAGCATCCTGAGTAATTTCCTTCTGCAAATCCCCCTCGGTGCCTTTGGCTGCCGCCCCTCATAGCCCTGGATTTTTTCTAGGACAACCGCTCGGGAGCCCAGAGACACCCTGTCAGGCAGGCTGGTGGGGGGCTGGTGCACGTGTGCACGCTTTATTCCATACTTACTGATCATATGTTCCAGGAACCCTTCCCAGTTAATAAAGACAGCATTAAGCTAATGAGAAAGAAAATCCTGCATTTGTGATCTTGGGCCCATGAGGAGAGAGGCAGGGGGTTCTGGTGGCAGCAGCTCTGCTCTTGGAAAAGGAACAGCTGCCCAAGTCCTGGGTCTGGACCTGTCAACAGCATCCCAGAGAGCCTGCCACCCCCCCACCCAGAGGCCTGGGAAGTGGACTGTTAATGTCACAGAGCTTAATTGGGAGGACCTGGTTTCCCCCTTCCCTCCCCAGCAACAGATTCCAGGGAAATGCAGAAACGTTTAGAGTCTCAGCAGACAAAGCCTGAAAAAGAGGGTCCCAGGAGAAGGCCCTGGGGGCGGAGCTAGAAGGCCTTGCCCCCTGCAAGGTTCCTCCCCTTCCCCTCCCCCAGGCTCCAGCAACCCTTCAGAGGGAAGAATTCCCTGATCAGGTACCACTCTGGTCTTCCAGTGACCCAGGCCTGCCTGCAGCTCCCTCCCCCCGCTGTCCATACTCTGTTCGGGGCCTCGACGACCGGGTCTTAGGCGCGAACACTGCGCCTAGTGGGTGAGCTCCGTCAGCTGCACATCTACTGCATGCCCGTGACTGTGGCAGGCGCTGGGGGGCCTGCCGTGAGCAGAAGGGACAGGCTCTCGCCCTCACTCAGCTCCAGCCTGGGGCAGGCAGGAGACACAGGAGTGGAACATGTGTTACAGGAGGTGGTGACCAGAGCTTTGGAGAAAAATAAAGCAGGGACTGGGGACAGATGGGACTGTGGGGGTGGGGCCGGCTGCCAGCGTGCACAGTGGTCAAGGCAGGCCTCGCTGCCAGGTGACGTCTGAGCAAAGAGAGGAGGAGGAGAGGCAGTGAGCCAAGTAGATGTCAGAGGGAAGGCAGTCCCAGAGAGGAACCAAGAGATTCCAAGGTCTGCAGGCTGGAGCTTCCCGCAGGGAGCCAGCATGGCCACAGTGGTGGGCCAGGCAGTGGAGAGTGCCCAGGAGGGGAGGCCTAGGAGGAAGCTGAGCACTTCTTTCTAAAGCATATTTAACTTTAAAAATGAATTGATTCAGCGAGAAAAATATTAAGTAAATGATTGTAATAGAGGTGATACACAGGAATGGCCAAGGCAATGGCACGATCACAGGAATTACCACAGATTACTGGTGTCCCAGAAGCACCGTGCCAGCTCAGGAGCATGGTCTGTGTGATAAGACGAGCCACTGCCAGGGCCTCTAGGGGCCCCCCCCCCCACCAAGCTGAGTTCTAACGCTCAACATGGGACAGCGATCAAAATGAAGCTCAGCTTCAAGCACGGTTGGACTGGAGAAGCAGCGTAGGCCTGCGGCCCCTGCCCCCTCACCGGCCCTCTGGCCCTCGCCCAGACAGGGACAGGGACCTCGGTGGAGCGGCCACTGACCTGTTCCCACCTTCTTGCCGCTAGAGTTTGTCAGGGCAGCATAGGAAATGTTTGGAAATGACCCCTTTACTCTCCTGAAATGAAATACTAATGGTCCTGGACACTATTACCATAGTGGCTGAAAGGTCAAGATCTAATGGTGTTACCGAAGAGAAATAAAGGGCAAGTTATTTACACTCACAGTAACCTGCGCTTCCACACCTAAATGTTCAGGCACAAAATCCCAGGGCTTGTACCCACGCGAGCCGTGGCTGTGACCCGGCAAACACAGGGACACAGGTGCGCGGTCTCGGCCATTCGGGAGCCAGGTGAGGGGCTGCGGCTGATTTCTGCAGACTGCTAAGCAGCTCCTAGAGAGATCCTGAATAAAACAAGACACAGACTTCCATTGCTGTACACAGTAGTCGCACTCCTGGAAATGCAGGTTTTATTAAAAGCATGGACAAGATTTGATTTCTGTGTAACAGGGACAGTGTTAAGAGTCCAGGCTCAGATTACTCCGTACAGGTTTGTACTTAACTGGACTATCTGACAGGACGCTCGAAAACCAGTCAGGTCCCAGGTGCGTGAGATGAGGCAGGACCCCACCGGTACTGCCCCCAAATCATTAGAAGTCGAAATTCACAGCTCTAGAAATTTCCACAGTGACCCCTAGGGGGGCAGTCTTTTCCTCCTTTGAGAACAGCTAGTCTGGGCTCGCCTTCCCTACCGGACCAGGCACCTCCCCGGCCTACCCTACCGCCAGCCCTGCTCCCACAGAACGATGCGGCCAGGGGCACACATTTTACCCTAAATCCTAGCTCTGCCCTTTGGGCTGTGTGGCCTTCAGGTGGCGCCCCCCTAAGCTGGACCAGCCGCCGCGCAGGCGCGCTTGGGGCTGAGCGGAGGGACCTTGCCGAGGGCGTGCCCCACCACCCGAGCCTCTGGTATCACTCCCAGGACAGTGGGAGAACATGACCGTTAGAAATTGAGAACCAGCGGAGGAAGAAGAGATGAATGCTGATCTGCACAGGAGGTGAAAGCTCACCCAAATCACTCGTTGGCTCAGAGCCCATGGGAGACGCACGTGACCGAGACCGGCGGAGGGGTGGAGAGAGTGATCTCCAGCAGGAGCAGGGCGGGAGGGTCTCACTGGGCCAGTGCCGGCCAGGTTCTGTGCAGAAGGGTTGGGGTGGCCAGAGACGCTCGACAGCCGTTAGGATAGCAGAGCGCGCGGCCTCTCTCGTGTAAGACACCGTGAGCTTCAGGCCCGGCTGCGTCAGCCCCGGGGACCCAGGCCCCCTCCATCTTGTTGCTCTGCCGGCCGGGGGCTGCTCTCTCGCCACCGCCCCCCCCCCCCCGCTGTCTGCACGGCGGCCCCTGGCAAGGGAAAGGGGGAGGCTGCCCCATCGCTATAAGGGCCCAGGGGACACGGGTGGACGGCACTGCTGCTCACACCCCAGCAGCCAGACCTGGGTCACGTGGTCACACCCTGCGCGGCTCTAGCTCGCAGGTGTCGCCCTTCTGAGCCACCACATACCCAGCTAAGAAAAACGGGGGCTGCTTGGGCGGCGGGGCTGGCAGTCTCCATCACAGCTGGCCTGGGGCAGGGCTGTCACTGGCACCCAGGGGGCCCGACCGAACCGCATCCCCATACCCCTCCTCTTGATTACTGGCATCCTCGTGTCACTGAATCCTCCAACCCCCCTGCAGAGGGGGTGTCATTTGCTTCATTTTACGGAGGCTGTATTTGAGACTCAGAGAGGTTAAGTAATGTACCTCAGGTCACACAGCTGGTACAGGCAAACGGAGGTGTGTTTTACTCGCCAAGCAGGAAGGAGGTGGACCTAGGAGTTTCAAACACTCTGTCCTCACCCCTGAGCTGGGGCCTTCTACCAAGGAAGACCGGGGGCGCACACCCCCATCCACTGAGCTCCCCTAAAAACCTCTGCGACTGAAGAGCAGCCCCAGCGCATTAGCGAGGAACGCTGTGCACCAGCCGCTCCCCCGGCCTGACGGATGGGAGTCATTAGCACAAGGTGCCGGACACCTGAGCAGCGTGAAATACGGCGACAGGACAAGGGGCTTGGACAGTGTTGTTAATATCTCCCTTTTAGTGGGTCATTTGTCTCCACCTCTCTGCAAGTGATAAATCCACCTGTGCTCCAGGCCTGGGATGGAGATGGCTGAGACCGTCTCTCCCACCTTTGCTCATTTCCTCCCAGAAAAATGAATTACACTCTTTAAAAGGAGCCAGGATTGGCCGGGCAGGAAGCAAAATCCATCTTTGCAGAGAAAGGAAGGTTTGGCTGCGGGGGGGGGGAGCTGGAACGCATTAAAGAAATAGCATCCGTTACCCATGATGGATAGTACGCTGCTTCCTTTGAGCAAGCGAGAAAAAGAGGTGTTCGCTGAGAACTTTGAGAAGCCCGCCTTCCTTCTTGTCCCCTCTCCCTTCCTCTTCATTCCTTCCCCGTGTGTTTCTTGAGCACCTGCTGTGTGCCAGGAGCCATGCTGTGCAGCAGTGAACGTGACATTCCAAGCTCGAACTGTCTTCAGGGCCTTTGCACTTGTTTTGTCTTCTGCCTCAACTACCTCCCCCCACAGGTTTGCACCTCCTACTTGCCCTCTGCAGGCTGCTTAACTGTCACCCCCTAGAGAGGCCTTCCCTGACCCCAGCTATCAGAATAGACACCCTCCCCCAGCTGCTTTCAGCCCTGCCTCCCCGTTCTGTTTCCTTCATAGTGCTCACCACAACACAAAACCACCTTGTTCATTTCGTGCCCGTGGATTTCTTCTCTGTGACTCCAGTGGGGACCCTGTGTGTGTGTTTCAAGCTGAGCAGGAGGCCCCACGGAGCGCACGGCAGTGGACCATCAGACACAGTCCCTGCCCTCTGAATCATCTCCCCATCTCAAGATCCTTCACTTAATCACGCCCACAAAATCCCTTTATTCACAGGTTCTAGGGATCAGTTGGACATTTTTGGGGGCTATTATTCTGCCTACCGCAGACCAGGAAGGTAAAGATAAACAATGATATACAAAGAGATGGCAGAGTGATAAGTGCGGAGCTCCCAGAGGCAGGAAATGATCTGATGTGTTCCAGGAACCAAAAGGATGCCTGTATAATTTCTAGCCGGTGGACATGGAACCTCACAGGGCAGAACTCCAGGCATCCAAATGTTCATCAGGCACCATCTGTTCACTTAGTAAATAATTTAAGGCCAATGACTGTCCTGTGGAGGCTCAGTATCTTTTAGCTGCAGATAGCAGAAAGCCTATGTAGTGGTGTTAAACACTTGCTCACCTTATAAGATTAGTAACAGTTGTGCCCTAGGTTGTTGCCATGGGTCAGAAATTCACCAAGCATCCCTTTCTGTCATTTCGCTCTACCTTTCTAACCATCTTTGGGTTTTATTTTCTTATTTGTTGCCTCGTGATCTCAAAATGGCTGCCACAACTCCAGGCATCACATACTAACATGACAGCATCCAAATAGGAAGAGAAAGTAAGGAGGAAGGAGTTCTCTCCTCAGGTGCCTCCCTCTAATCCTGGAGGAAAACCTTTCCCAGAAGCCCCTTACCACCTTCCTCATTGGCTTCAGTGGGTCCCAAGTCAAGAGGAACACAAGACCCGGGCGCCTGGGTGGCTCAGTCAGTTAAGCGTCTGCCTTCAGCTCAGGCCATGATCTCAGGGTCCTCGGATCAAGCCCCGCAATGGGCTCCCTGCTCAGTGAGGAGTCTACTTCTCCCTCTCCCTCTGCCTCTGTCCCCCACTCATCTCTCTCTCTCCAAATAAATAAAATCTTAAAAAAAAAAAAAAGGGATACAGGACAAATCCCTGGCAAACAGGGCTGGGGTTGTCACAGCTTGCTTAGACGATCATAGTTCATCCCCTAGGTCTAGGCACAGTGCTGCCAAATTCTGAGTTCTGGAAGCAAGAAAGGAGAGAGTGGTACTGGGCAGGCAACTTTAGCCAATGACTAAATCTTCCAGTGATAAAAGTGCAGTCAGCTTTCTTCTCTGGAGCCTGACATGACCTCTCCGTGGCTCAGTGTCATCTGTGAAGTAAGACAGAGTGCCTCCCTGAGCATTAGTGACCAGGTTAAACAAGGTCATGTGTGTGGCACAGAACATGAACTCTCACCGAATGTTAATGACCATGTGACCGTGACCGTGAGAGCAGTTCGTTCTGGCTTGCCGGCAGTTTAACTTCGGCTGAATCAGTTCTCTTCTTTCTCGCTCTCATGCCCACTTGAAAAAGGTGCTCGTGCTTTTGTCTGGGCAGTTCGGTGAGCTAGGAAGCACACAGCACCAGCACAGGGGCTGGCTCCGGAACGGCAGCTTTAAGAGACTACTGTTTAAGACACTGGGTGTCACAGGCTGACGCCGTGAGATCCAAACTCTGCATCGTGACACTGAGGAACTCGCTAGCCAGCCTCTCCCCACCCCCGGCCCTGCGCGCATGCACACGCACGCCTGCGCACACGCGCCCCGCACGACCGTGTCCCTCGCCCTTGCGCCCTCGTGCGCCTAGACGTAATCGTAACAGCAGCCCCGAGTGGACGGGCCGGGTGCCCGCAAGAGCCGCAACAGCGCATGCGGCAAATCGGCTGCCCATTTCACAGGCAAGAACACTGACGTCGTCCCGTCTGCCGAGGCCGGCCGGCCCGACCCTGGCTGGGACCGGCTCCGTCTGTTCATTTGGCGATGAGCAAACGTTAGGGAGGGGTGCGAGGCACACGAGCCCCTGGCTGAGACTTTGTCCTCGAGGTAGCAGGACCGAGGACAACTTTTTCAGAAGGCACGGCCTTCTCACTACCTGCTTTCAGTCCGGGTCAGCGCGCCACCTATAGGACCTAGGACCTTCCCAGAGATGGCGGGAGGGTCAGACCGTCTGCCAGGCTGCTCGGGATGAGCCGGGCAGCCCGGGCTCCAAGGGAATGGACCCTTGCGGGGGGCGGGGATCTGCCCCTGTGGTTCGGGAGACGCCCACAGGCCACGCCGCCTCGGGTGGCCTTGGCATCGGGCTCTGACCCGGGGGGTGGTGGGGGCTGCGGGGGACGGGGCCCTAACCGCGCAGCTGCTCTTCTGTGTTCCAGCACAACATGCCTTTCTGGCGGATATCCTGCCACGCCGACCTGGAGGCGCTGAGGCACGCGCTGGAGCTCGAGTATTTATAGCAGAAGCCACGGCCTCGCCACCTGCCGTCGCGGGCGCATCCCACCCCCTCCCAGGCTCTCGCCTTCCCCGCCTGCCCGCCAGATGCTGGACGCCGGGCAGGGTCCCTGCGGCCGAGAGGACGTGCCTGGCGACCATCTCAGCGGCTGTCCTTTTAGTCCAAGCGCGGGTCCTGAGACGCAGAGTACCGCCCCGTGGCTTTTGGGAATATTTAACTTTGGAGAAAAGGGCTGGCTCGGAGTCCAGGCTTTTCCACAAGACTCAACAGAACAAAAGCGAAGAATTGCTGATTTGGGGGAGGGCTGGTGATGAGGAGGGGACAGGCTTGGGTTTGTCTCTTTTTTGGGTTTGTTTTTTTTTTTCCTTTTTAATTTATGGACTAATCTCATTACTCCGGTATTATGCTCTCGTACCTGTGTTGTTGGTTTTCTTAGTCGTTGGTTTGGTTTGGTTTTCTAACCTGGCATGTGGGGTGGTGCAGTTCTCATTTAAGCACTCTCTGCTCCAAGTTGTGCTCTGGGGGGACAATCATTCTCTGAACAATTGGTGAGGGAGGCGATTCGGGGCTGATGGGAAGACAATTGCTTACTTTTGTTTTTAAGGACCTAACCTGACGTCATGTGGACAGTGCACGTGCCTTATGCTGCCATCTTGTTTTCTAGGAAGAGGGGACCCTGGGGAGGCAGCGGTACTTTGTGACAGATAAAAGGCATTAAATAAAACCACGTTTACATTTTGAAGTGGGGTAGGGTGTCCCTGCTTTATGACCACTCTTGAGGCTTCCATTAGAGGTACTAACAGATTTTCAGCCATCCACACAGAGGAGGTTTGGGTGAAACAGACCTGCCCCTTAGTCCTGAAATTAGCTACCCAGGTGGTCAACGACTTTTCTCTTGTGAGGACTAAATGTCCAGTGCTGGTTCTGAGGGAAGCTAGTAGTCCACAGTCTGTAAGTGTTTTAGCCTGAATTCTAGAGGACGCAGAGCTCCCAGTGGTCAAGGATAGTGTCTTCCTCATTCTGTATACTCAGTACCCGTAACAGTCTGACGCAGATATGGCACTTAATGAAGGCTGAAGGATGGATGGATGGATGGATGGATGGATGGATGGACAGGATGGACGGACGGACAGACAGATGGACGGCAGATGGGTTATGGTGGTGGGTGGGTGGAGGGATGAAGGAATGGATGATGGATAGATGGGTGGTGGATAGCTAAGATTCACTGGCCCCAGGCTGCTTCATCTTCACTGTTCCCCCAGCAGTATCTTGCAGCTCTTGAGAACAATCTTAGAAGTAGAGTAACTGGAGTATTCAGCACTCACAAACAAAAGCCCTTAGCCTCCCAGAAGTCTGAGCATGACTTGAGAACTTCCTGACCAGCCCAGCCAAAGGACAGAGACACAACGAAGTCCTCGGGTCAACCTCTGGGACTGAAGGTATCTGCCTGTCCAAGGGCTTTAGAAATCAGCCACCATTGGAATTTCTTTCCATTGCAAAGGACAGGGACACCACAAAGTGGCTTAAACAAAACAAAACCAGAATTCTTTGGCTTACTTAACTGAAAAGTTTAGGGATGTGTGACCTCAGACATCCCCATCCCAAATGCAGAATTCAAGATATGGCTTTAAATTTTTAAATTCAGTCTCTTTCTCTCCATCTTTGGACTTTTCAGTTTGGTTTCATTTATAGGCAATAGTCCACATACTTAGAGTAGAAGATCTCTATTGATAAAGCATTAATTCTTAAAAGGATAACTGTTTTGGAAAAATAGGTTAAATTTATTATGTGAGGTAACAAATGTCCTTATGGTTCAAATATTTTGAGTTGGTTCTTCCGTAGTTATTTGCAACCAAAAGCTTATATAGCACGTAATAAATAGTGTTATTAGTAGGAGTAGTATATCTCACAGGCTCAGATATCTACTCAGGAAATCAAACATTCGTATTACCGACAACTGGAGCTGGGTATTTTTCATCAGATATTAATCAAGTATCTAAAATGCACTGGCAGGGGCGCCCGGGTGGCTCAGTTAAGTGTCTGCCTTCGGCTCAGGTCACGATCCCGGGGTTCTGGGATCCAGTCCCACATCAGGCACCCCGCTCAGTGGGGAATCTGCTTCCCCTCTCCCTTTGCACCTCCCCCTGCTCGTGCTCTGTCTCTCAAATAAACAAATAAAATCTTTAAAAAAAATTAAATGTGACAAGAGCAAGATTTAATCCCCCTAATATATAAAGAGCTCTTAGAAACCAGTACCAACCAACCAAATCTTTTAAAATGCCTCGGGGGGTGGGGGGGGCACACCTGGGTGGTGCAGTTGGTTAAGTGTCTCACTCTTGGTTTCAGCTCAGGTTGTGATCTCAGGGTCATGATATCGAGCCCCGCATCAGGCTCCATGCTGAGCACAGAGTCTGCTTTGGATTCTGTCTTCCTCTCCCTCTGCCCCTCCTGCTCGTGCACGCTGTCTCTCTCTTGCTCTCAAATAAATAAATCTTAAATATATATATATTATATATTTATAAATAAAATGCTTGAAGGCTAGGGGTGCCTGGCTGGCTCAGTCAGGGGAGCATCATGAGACTCTTGATCTTGGGGTTGTGGGTTCAAGCCCCACATTGGAGAGATTACTTAAAATAAGATCTCTAAAAAATTTTTTTAATAAAATGCCTGAAGGGGGCGCCTGGGTGGCTCAGATGGTTAAGCGTCTGCCTTCGGCTCAGGTCATGATCCCAGGGTCCTGGGATCGAGTCCCGCATCGGGCTCCCTGCTCCTTGGGAGCCTGTTTCTCCCTCTGCTTCTCTCTCTCTCTCTCTCTCTCTGTCTCTCGTGAATAAATAAAATCTTTAAAAAAAAATAAAATAAAATAAAATAAAATGCCTGAAGGCTGTAAAAGACATTTTCTTTTTTTTTTTTTTTTTTTAAGATTTTATTTTTTAGGGTGGCTCAGTTGGTTAAGCAACTGCCTTCGGCTCAGGTCATGATCCCAGGGCCCTGAGATCGAGTCACTATTCAGGTTCCTTGCTCGGCAAGGGGCCTGCTTCTCCCTCTGCTTGTACACTCTCTCTGACAAATAAATAAAATCTTTAAAAAAAAAAAAAGTTTAAGTAATCTCTCCATCCAATACAGGGCTCCAATCCACAGCCCTGAGATCAAGAGTCACAAGCTTCACTGACTGAGCCAGCCAGCCACCCCTACATTTTTTTCAAAAAAAAAAAATAAAACTGCTTCTTGGGGCACCGGCTGGCTCAGTTGGTAAAACATGCAACTCTCCATATCTCAGGGTTGAGAGTTCAGGCCCCACAATGGGCGTAAAATAAAATCTTTTACAAAATAAAACTGCTTCTTAAACTTATAAAAAGATGGTCAAGGGGCGCCTGGGTGGCTCTGTTGGTTAAGCAACTGCCTTCGGCTCGGGTCATGATCCTGGAGTCCCGGGATCGAGTCCCGCATCGGGCTCCCTGCTCCGCGGGAAGCCTGCTTCTCCCTCTCCCACTCCCTCTGCTTGTGTTCCCTCTCTCGCTGCCTCTCTGTCAAATAAATAAAATCTTTAAAAAATAAATAAATAAAATGGAGAAAAAAGTAAAACCTGTAGGATCATATCTGCAAAAAGCAGCTTTGGAAGAAGATATAAGAAATTAATAAAAACAGTGACCCATTGGAGCTATCAGACATATGGGTAAATGGGAGAGTGCCTTACTTATATATTGAATGCTGTGATTAGATTACTGATCTTGAAGATCAGATAATCAGTTCTAGAGACTTCTCTGTCATAGCCAGTCGCTTGTTTCTAGCCAGTTTCCCAAGCGGCAACACTAGCCCTTTCCTGTGGGACTCAGGGTGCCAGTGTGAGGCTGGGGAAAGCTGGTCTGTGAATCAGGCAGCCTCCTTCTTGCCCGTCCCAGGAAGCCTGGTCTCTGCCAAAAGTGGGGCAGTGGTGGTCTCCGTGGTCGGAGCCGGGGACGCCTGAGAAAGCCCCATCCCATTTCAGAGCAGCATTCTGCCAGGGGAAGCCAGGATCTACCATTTACTGGGCCTGTGGGTGCGGACGAGGAAACAGACCGAGGCAGTCCCGACCCCCACGGAGCGGACTTTGCTGAAGAGAGGAGGCGACACAAGCCGGCGAATTAACCGTGAGACGCAGACTTTCCCACTCATCGCCTGTCCTTCAGGGCGAACAGCAGAGTGCCGGTGGCCACAAGCAGGACACAGCCCACACGCCCCCGACCCTGAGCACTCCCTGCGCACAGGCTTGAGCCACAACCTAGGTCCACAACCTTCCAAGAACCACCTGGAGGGCAGAACAGTGGCTGTGGGACCCTCAGCAGGGAGGAGAAGGTGGATCTTGGAGGCCTAAGTCAGCCAATTTCAAAAAGCTGGCCTGAGGGGCACCGGGGTGGCTCAGAAGGCCAAGTGCCTGACTCTTGGGCTCAGCTCAGGTCTTGATCTCAGGGTTGTGAGTTCGAGCCCCACACTGGACTCCACTCTGGGTGTAGAGCCTACTTAAAAAAGGGGAGGGGGGAGCCTAAGAACATCCTTTTGAAAGAGATCACGGGATCTGTCCAGTGAAACATTCAGGGTCCAAAAGGCAGCCTCTTGTCCAAGGGGTAAACACTGACGGTCTTTTTGGTTGGTTGAGATTGTGACTTTCAGAGTATACGGCGTGGCATTGCTGGGTCAACGATGGGGACTGCTCTCCTCTCAGACACTGGCTAGAGTCCAGAAGGAAGCTTTGGAGTGATGCAGCACAGAGTAATCGGAACGGCGTGGGGACACTGTGGACAGCCTGGTCACCTCCAAGCAGGTGGCACCTGAGCTCAGACCCGGGTGGTGAGAAAATCCAGGGCAAGCACTCCAGGGGGGAGACAAGGAAGTACAGAACTTGTGGGCAAAGCTTTCAAGCTGGCGGGAAAGAAGGGAAACCCAGGAAGACTGGAGGCGAGGTCACAGGTCACGGGGTCAGAGGGTAAGGCCCCGCGGCAGATGTGGTTGGATCCTTTTGGTCACGGATTTGGAATTTTACTGGAGTTTGGATTTTACTCTAAATCCACTGAGGACCCACCTGAGGGTTTTAAGCAGGAGAGTGGCATGATCTGATTGGCATTTTTAAAAATTACTCTGGCTGCTCTGGGGACAATGATTTGGAAGTAGGGTGTCCAGTCAAAAACAACTGGGATTCCCCATGAACTTAAAGATGTTCACATTTCATTTTATAATGTACATACAGTTTCCTGCACAAAGCTCAAGTAAGTATGCACCTTGATGTATTTTGACATAAGCTCACACTCGGCTAACCACCGCCCAGATCAAGATGGAAGAGGTTTCCAGGCCCCCCACAAAGGCTCCCTCACAGCCTTTCCCAGCCCCTTCCCACATTCCTCACCGTCCTGACCTCTGACCAGGCTCCCCACGGCCCTTCCGCCCCTGCGGCTGCCAGCTCCGCGCTGGCAGAGCTATGGCGGCCGGTGACCACCAGAGGGCAGTGCGACCCCGCAGCGGGGCCGAGCCGCCGGCCGCTGCCCCCGAAGTCGGGCCCGGAAACGACGCAGGCTGCCGTTGAAAGGATTCAGAAAGCATTGCCATCGGGCCGTGCCCACGCTCCAGGGGTTGCTTCGGTGAAATGGCAGCACCGTCGACAACGTGTTCAGACCTAAGAGTTGATAAATCCACCTGCCGTGGCCACAGTGGCGACCGCGGCATAAAGCAGCGTCTCTGCGGGAAGGCAAACCGACCCACACTCCAGCGGCCTCGAGCAATCCGCGTGCACAGCCCTGGGCAATGCCAGAACGCGCCGCTCGAATGTTTAATAATGTGCGTGCAACCACAGCTAGTGTGGTTTGAAAAAAATGTCCGGATTTATTTTTACATCCTGAAGTTCATCCAAGGAGATAAGCTGGTTCCATCCAAATACTGATTTATAAAATTCAGCAGGAAGTATCCGGCCCAAAATGAGTAGCTGCTAAACTGCCCGCCCTCCCCCTCACCCCCCACGGGTAAGCAGAGTTGGCAGAGTCCCGGGCCTCTTCTGTCTCGGCCCCTGGATCCTGCTGGCCACCTGGTGTGGCTGAATGAGAAGCGGTAAACACAAGCCCAGCTTCTAACACTAAGCACCTGCTATGTCCCCGGCACGGTGCTAAGCCCTCCACCCGCATTAGCTCATGTCATCCCCTGCTGGAAAGGAAGCATCGCATGGTGATCAGGCCTGGGGCCTTGGGTTAAATCCCAGATCTTCCTGTTACTATCCCTGGGAACTTCACCCCTCCGAACTTCACTTTCCAGCTGTAACATGTAGTAACAATAGAACCAGCCTCACGGATTGCTCACAGCACTGAATGAGTGCCAAAAGGACCAGCACTTAGAATGGCGGCTTCCAGACTTTTCTGACTGCACTCCACAGTGAGAGGTGCCGATTACATCAAACCGAGGAGAGCATGCACCTGTGTATGTACATACGAATGTTCGGATATTGTCTGTGTCTGAAATAGGCTTCACAAAGCAAAGCCTACCCATCTTACTATGATGCATCCTATTCTATTCCATCCTGCTCTACTGTGCTTTTAAATGAGGCAGGTCACAATCCATTAAAACAGTTTCACTCACAACTCAGCGTTAGAAAGATGCTAGTTTAGAACGAGGTTCGGCAAATAGTACGTTCATCATCCAATTAACTGCGGTGTTCACAAGCCCCATTTTACAGAGGGGCAAATGGAGGCCCAGAGGGGTGTTGTGGCCCGCCCCTGACCTTGCAGCTGGAATGTGGCCGAGCTTGGACCCCAACCCAGCATCCTTGCTAAATGACTACTCTTCGGCCCAAGGCTGCCAACTGGTGGCTTACGGTCCAGATCTGGCCCAGAGAGACGTTTCGCTGCTCTTCACGTTATGTGTTCAAACGTTGACCCAACTATTTAAAACTTGAGAGATTTAACTCAACATCCACACTTTCAACTTTTCTCCAAAAACAAAGCAGAGGATATGGCAACACTGGGCCTGCAGGTGCGCACAATCAGCCGGGGCCACTGTGCAGCTTCTGCAGCTGTCACTGCTCCAAGCTCGCCAACTGCCCCTGTCCCCGCCACGCCCTGTCGCCTCCCTGACACACCATCTACCATCACACAGGGCAGCTGCTTTTTCCATAATGAAGACACATTTTTCTGTCAAAAGTGGAAGGAAAAAAAAACTAAACCAAGAGAACTACAGGTTTCAAGAAGGAAATAGAGGCAGGAGTCTATTCTAACATGTTTGATATAAAAAAAAATACATATCTGTGTCCACTCTCCCCCCCCACCCCTGACCTGGTCTTGGGAGCAGAGTTGGCAACTCTCATCTTACCACTAAGCTGTAGCTACCTCTCTTTGTCCATAGCTGTGTCCCCAGCACCTGAAACTGCCCAGCCAAGAATGGGTAGGAAGGAACAGAGGGAGGAAGGAAGGAAGGAAGTGGCTTTTATACAAAAGCTTTTCTAATGATGACAAAGATAAAGGTTAAGAGCAGACATTCTTTTGGGTCATCAGACGGGGTTCGTGTCGTTTCTTCCCCTAACTAGCTATGTGACCTCAGGCAGCTTCCTCAACCTCTCTAGGTCTGGTATCTTCAGCTGCAAAATGCAGATTGGGATTCAGTGCATATAAATTGCCTGGAATGTAAAAGATGCTATAGAAATGAAGTTGCCTTCTCCGGCAGCTCACCAAAGCGAACAGAGGTCAGTACTCAATTGTCTTAACAAGCTGTCTAGAGCCCAGCTGACCTGGCCTTGGACCCTCTCCTGGGCCAGGGAGGCAACGGTTTTCCATTAATACCATGCCCTGAAGAGAGCCTTGGGCAGGTGGAGCCCTGGGCCAGATGGCAAAGCCAAGGGTTTGATCCCCAGCCACAACTCTGGGTGAGAAAGGACTTGTTCAGCATTCAACCATTGCCCCTCCTTCGGCTGTACCTTCCTGGATGGAGAGGCGGGAAAGCTGAAAACTCTTCTCCAGGCTCCCTTACAGTCAGGGGTCTGGAGCACTGAAGGGCCCACAAATCAGCTGCGTTCACAAGAGACCCCTATTTGGTACTGAGTTAAGTCGGGAGGAAAGCTGGCTGCACACGGGGCATCCGGCCGGCAGGTGCAGACGAGAGCAGAGCTGACGTGGGTCAGGCCCAAGAAGCTGGTGCAGCTAGATCAACAGCGGTGCTTCATGATCCTGAACGAGCAGCGCCCGCCGCCCGCCCCCTGCACTGCCCACCCAGCCGGCGGCGCTGCCGTGTGGCTGCCTCAGCCCTCCTGATTCTCTAAACACCCATCACGTTATCAGACCCAATCAGGGAAGCGGCCTCTTACGGGACTTAGGCCTTCTACGCGGGTCAGAGGGGCTGGGGAAGTGGAAGTCTGAAAGGGCACCTGGAGTCACCAACGAGGCAATCTGAGAAGCCGTGAGGCACGTCCAGCCACCAAAGTGAGTGTGCGGAGAGGCGCCAGAAGAGAAATCAACGGGGAACCGTGGCCTCCGCAGCCAAGCGCCCGCAGCCGGGCCAGCCGCTCATGTCCAGGGGTCCGAAACAAGACCCGCGTGCAACACCGAGGCCGCAAGGGCTGAGCGCACGACGGTCACCAATCTAGCCACAGGAACCTTGCAAGAGAAGAGGCTGCTGCTTCCCTTCCGCCTTCAAAAGCTCACACGAGTCCCTCTTTGGGGCAATTCTAACTCAGCACCATTCAAGGGAAAGGATTCTGGGAAATGTAGTTCCAGCCTGGCCGACCGGCGGCAAGCCGCACCGCAGACCAGTTCGCTTACTACACCCTTCCGCTTCCCCTGGCCGGGTGAATTCTGCTCTCGACAACCGACCTGGCCGGCAGAAACTCTGGGCACTTTTGCGGGGGGCGCCGTCAATGTTTCTGTCAACCCGAGGCCTTTCATTTGGGCAATTTCCTACCTTGGGAGTCTTCAGCCGAAGCATCCTGAATCCCACCTTCCCAGCCTTCCTTGCAGTTAAGACGTAGGCATATGACCTAGATTTAACCAATCAGCTATTTCCCGGCTGGAGATTTAGCCAATCAAATGCACTCAAGTGGTATTTAGATTCAATCCGATACACCCAGCACAACTTGGGTTTGCTCAAGCCAGATCCACCCACACGTGAAAGCAATGGAATTCTGCAAAGTGCATTCTGATGGGTGGGATCCAATCTCGCAAGGAGGCAGGTGGGACAGGCCCAGTGTCATTGGTAAGAGTTGCAATGTCTGGGCCCAGTGGCAGTGACGGGAAGGTCCTGCAATGTAACTGGGACATTGTTTGTGGCTGTGCGCTCTCCCCGCTGGTCTCTCTGGCCCTCCTTCCCAGAGGTCTGTGAGTCCCGTAATATCCTTTAATAAATTCCTTTCCTGCCAGATTACCTAGAGTGTTGTTTGCAACTAAAACCCTGACCCCCTTTAAATTCATGGAGGCCTCGAGTCTCAGTTTCCCAGCTGCACAGAGCAGAACAATACCCAGCCTGTGGACAGTGGAGGGGAGTCAAGGAAAGAGGGGCCCCGGAAGGCGTTTTGTAAACTGACCGCGGTGCCGCAGACACGGGGGTCCAGTTTGAATCCTGGCTCTGGCACTAACCTGTTGTGTCACCTTGGGCAAGTCACTTCCCTCATCCTGCCCTGTGCAGTTATCATGAAGACCAAAGATTACAGGAAGACCCTCAGCACAGAGCTCAGTATGCGGACTGAGCCACAGCCGGGACGCTGGAAGGAATATGGTGACCTTTGTTTCCCTGGATGAAAGAAAATGTAGGGGGTGTCCTGATGTGCCCGGATATGAAAGCTGAAGTTTGGAAAACATTTCTATGTTCGAAACACAACTCTGATTAATGCCACTGAATTGTATACTTAAAAATGGTTTAAAGGGCAAATTTCATTATATATATTTTACTATAATTTTTTTAAAATAATATACCAAAAATCATTGAATTACACACTTCAAATGGGTGGATCGTATGGTATGTGAATTATATCTCAATAAAGCTGTTTTAAAAAAAAAAACACCCACTCGGCTTCCCATCCGTTTTGGAGCACAGTGCAAACCCCCCCTCTCCCTCCCTCTCTCCCTCTTTCCCTCTCTCCCTCTGGGAGCCCATCAGCCCCACCCCCACCTGGAATCCCTCCGTTCTGGCCTCACCAGTCCTTCTCTTCCTGGAAGATGCCAGGTCCCCGCCTCAGGCCTTTTTACATTTGTTCTTCTACCTGGGACATTCTTCCAACCAAGGTTAACAGCTCTTGGCTCTGGCTGCCCAATAGGATCACCTGAGAAACTTTAAATGACAGATGCCCAAATCCCAGCCAAGAGAGTCCGATGTCATTATTCGGGGGGAAAGCAGGGAGGGTCTCAGCATTTACCGGTTTGTTATTTAAAAAAACAAAAAAATTTTAAAAACCTTACCAGGTGCTTCTAATGTTCCGCCAGCATGAACAACCAATGCCCTGGTCATCAAGGCTCGGTTAGCCCTTCCTTCAGGTTTCTGCTCAGTAGCCAGCTCCTTGGAGAGGCCGTCCCCAAGCACACCATCTACCTCCCCTCCACAGCGTGCTTATTTACCTTCAACATTATCTGTCCCACCTAGGATTATATTATATGCAGGTTTGATTGCTTCCCATTGGGAATGTCAGATGGATGAGGGCAGAGGCCGCACCTGTTTTGTTCAGTGCTGTGTCCTCAGTGCTTAGTCCAGAGGGTTCAGTAAACAGCGGTCACCTGAACGAACGGCTTTGGCCCACCTCTCTGTCCCCGGTGGTCCAGCTCCGACTCTGGGGGCTGCAGTTCTAGGTGAGGGCCACCAGATGGCGAGAGTGCCCGATCGCATTATGGGCATCCGCAGGGGGTCCTGCTCCCCGCCGAGCCATCCCTAACACGTAGCAAGGACCATGGCAGACCCCACTGCGAATTCAGACTCATCGGGCACCTGAAAATACTCGACCGGGACTAGCGCAAGAGAGGAAGGCTCCACAGCCCTGTCTGGAAGTTCTGAGTGCTCCCCCTCTTGTCTGGCTGTTCACAGACCCTCTGGTGCAGCCTTGGAGGACTCCCACGGAACCCCGTGGCTAGTGTTGGACACTGAGGACCTATCCACTGGAGGCTGTGGATCACGGACCCACAGGGGAACGAAGAGGCGCTGGAAAAATGACCCAGGCCTCAGGATAAGTAAAAAAGGAAACAAGACAGGAGGGTGTGTGTCAGATGCTGCCAGTTATGTTCCAGAAGGAGAGAAAACTGCCTCCCCGTGGAGGTCTGTAAATGCACAGAACTGAAGGGTGCGTAGGAGAGGGACCTGGGAGAGCCAGGGGGGCTGGGAGCACACCCATGTCTTTCCAAATGGGAGGCATGGAGCTAGTCAAATATATAGTAAAATTCAACATTTTTTTAAAAAGCACCACTTTCTCTACCACTGTGAAAGCCACTTCCTCCTCTGGTGCCTCCTTCCCTAGGGGGCTGCAGCTGAGACCCGTGGGTGCAGGGGTACCTCATGGTGAGGAAGGCTCAAAGGCTGCCCCTGCTCAAACACGGCCCCACCCAGGAGCCAAGTGTCCTTCCAAGCCCGCCCATCCCCTGACACAGCTCACCTGTGCGTGCGACACACAAGAGAAGTCATAAATATGTATTAACTTTGCTCAAGGATATGAAAACTAGTAAGAGGCTGGGACAGAGGACAATGGGGGGAGGGGAGTGGCTGCTTCAGAGGTGACACCTGAAAGACAATCCGAGTAAAATGCCAGCCACAGAAGTGTGTGCCAGGCCAAGGGCGCAGCAAGTGCAAGGGCCCTGGGGCCAGACAGGGGCTGGCTTGCTGGAGCTGGAAGAACAGGGGGCCATACCGCGGTCCTGCTCACAGCCTCAGCCTCGTCCCCTAAAGTGGGGCTGTGTCCCCCGCCCCCCTGTGGTCTTCACATGAGAAGGCAAGGTGCACATACATGCCCAATGAGGAAGCTGAAAAAATTTTTATCTTGAAAAATGACAATGTCCATGGGGCGCCTGGGTGGCTCAGTTGTTAAACGTCTGCCTTCAGCTCAGGTCATGATCCCAGGGTCCTGGGATCGAGCCCCGCATCAGGCTCCCTGCTCAGCCGGGAGCGTGCTTCTCCCTCTCCCACTCCCCCTGCTTGTGTCCCCTCTCTAGCTGTGTCCCTCTGCCAAATAAATAAAATCTTTAAAAAAAAAACCAAAAACGCCCCATTTACTGAAAAAGCATTCAATAGCAGTCCAATTAGAATCTTTCACCAGCTCCGTGGCCTTGAGCTAGTTACTTCTTTGGGCCTATTTCTACAAGAGCATCTGGCGGCTCACATTAGGGCGGCCCACACCCACCAGGTGAATGCCAGGGACCACTGACCCTGTGACATCCGGTGCCCTCTCCACCTCCACTCCTCTCAGCCACACCAGCCACCCTGCAGCTCATCAAGCATGTCAAGCTCAGAGTGAATACCCCAGGGCCTTTGTACCTGCTGGTCCCAGTCTAGGATGCTCACAACACTTCATGTCCCCACAGCCAGCTCTTCATTCAGGTCTCAGGTCAAATGTCACCTCCTGAGAGAAGTCCCAGCATAATCCCAGAGTTGCCACCTTCACCCCTTGAATAATCTCCATTTTTGGTTCGTTCCCGGGTTTCGGCACCAAAATAAATAAATATAAAAATAAAAAATAAAATATTCCCATTTTGTTCCTTTCCCATCAGTGGTCAGCAAATGGCCTGTGGGCCAAATCCAGCCCATACTCTGCTTTTGATATGGCCCATGAGCTGAGCATAGTATGTACATTTTTAAATGGTTGAAAAAAAATTAAAATACTTTGTGACCCACGAAAGCTAGATGACCAGGGCGTACCCGAGCCGCGCTGAGGTCGCACGCTGCCCAGCCCCCCACCCTAGCCACGGGAAGACTGTCCCCTCCCCTCACTCACTGTCTTGCAAAGACTGACCAGGATTTCCCTTCTGGTTGGTGTGTCCCTGTCAATAAATTCCAAGGAAGCGGACTTCCCAGAAAAAGCGCCCACTGGGGGCCCCTATTTATCATGTGCCCACCACCTGTGAAGATGTCCTTGACCTCCTGTGCTGGGTCATGCAGACCGGACCCGGCCATCCCGACCCAATGGAAAACTGCAAATTTGAGGACGACCAAGCCATTTTTCCAAAAACAGTTTAATTAAAAAAAGGTGAAGAATCTGAAAAAACCAGGGGCAGGGGAGGGGCAGAACCCAAAAGAGCATACTGTGCGAGTCCACTGGCTCAGTCACAAAGAAACACCATCATCAAAAAAGATATTTAAGTTTAATACAAATTTTATACAAAGAAAATGTGAAAAAATACTTCCATGTGCTAAAAGCAATTATGCTTCACAAATAAGGCCAGCTAGGCTATTTTTTTTTTTTTTGACAACTGCAATTCACAAATGTTCTTTCTCTCTTTTTCTTCTAATACTCTCTCTGTGTAGTTCTTCTCTAATATGGGTAACTAGCTGGAAACTGTACACAGTTCGCATCCTCTTATCAACAACGAAGAGAAAGTAAACAGGACTAAAATGTACAACAGAATGTACTGGAATGATATCGTACAATTAATTTTCTCATATACATACATCACCTTTTGCTTTGTTCAATGCTTTTTGTTTTACACAACATACAAAATGGTACTACAGTGCGGCCGGTGTCTGGCTTCCTCTCACACTGCCTCTGTTTCATGCTAAAATTAAAATTCCATCGTATAAATAATACATACATGCTTCATCCCAGACTCAAATGTCCTCTGCGTGCATCTTGCCTTTGAGTGCTCGCTTCCAAGAAGCACGGCATCGCTTACCAAGCATGTGTGAGTGTGTTTAAAAGGAACCACAAAGCAAAGAAAAGATTTCTCTTTGTTTCAGAGCTTATGACTCTTCACGCTTCCTCTGTCCTCTCCTGCGGTGGAGCTGAGCGGGGCTTGTTTCCGTCTTCTGGAAACAAGGGCCTTTTTTCTTCCCTTTTAGGAGTAGTCATCACTGAAACCACACAAAATAAACTAGCTTCTCCAGGTGGCCTTTCGGGCCAGAGAGCTTGCATTGTATAACATAGGAACGTAGTATCTGAAAGGGGCCGATGGCTCCACGGGATGTGCCCACAACTCCTGGTCCCGATGTGCTGCATAAAGACGCCCGAGAACCGACGGCTCGCGTCCCCCCGCGGCGTGCACGGATGAGCCCTGCGTGCCACAGCGATCCCAGGGCCCGGGCTCCATGCCGCCGTGACAGAGGGGCCAACCAACCAGCCCTCCTCCAGCGTCCAAACATTCTTTTTGTTACTGGGTTTATTTTTTTCTGTTTTTCTTTTTCTTTTTTTTTTTTATAAGTTAAAGTCAATACAAATATAAAAAGGGGAAGGTACTCTAGGTTCAAGGACATCCACAAATTGTACATCATTTACATCTAAAGCATAGGTTTCGTGTGGGTCCAACAGTCCTCAGTCGATGCCAACGCGGGCCGCTATGTAGTGTAGGCTGCCCTCTATGCCAAGGGCAAAGGCCAAGTCTGCGTGCCTGGCGCTCTCCAGTCTCACGTTTCTTTGCTGCTTCCTACTGCCCTGGTGTCTGGTTTTTTTTTCCTCCACGGCGTGGGTGGCTTGTGTCGTGACTTGTCCCTAGTCCCAGAAGGTGTCCAGCCGAGACTCTTTCGGGAGGAGACTCTTCGAACTGGAACTGGCGTTGTGCTCGGAGCGTGCGGGTCCTCGCTTCTCGTCACTGCTGCTCCAGCAACTAGACTTACTGCTCCGGGAGTGGTCTGCAGGAGAAAAGCAACAGAAGGGGAGGTTGAGCATTCCCGCCGGCCCCACCGAGGCGGAACCACCCCACCACAGGGCCCGCGCCTCCTCGGCGGGCCGCCGCTCTGCCCTCCCGCTCGGGGCAGCGTGGCCCGAGCCACCGTCCGCTCCCCAACGCGGGGGTGTCTCCAGAGCACAAAGGTAGAACGACTCCTCGTTTTGGGATTCAACAGCTGATCAGAAAAACAGGAGGCCGTCACGTGGTGGAGAACCACGATTGGTGAGGAAGGAACTGAAGCGCCAAGGGAGGCAGTCCTTACGCGGCACCTGAATCCGTGTACCCGTATCACATGGCAGATCGACCCCAAGCACCTCTTGGACACTTCTGTGTCCAAGCTCGGCTGCTGGAAAGAGGCACGGAAATGTGGCATTTGACTGACTTCCTTCTATTGGTGGAGTTTCTTTAGTCAATTTATAGACAACTTGAAAAACAGACTATAACCAAACCACCTGAGGGAGAGGATCACAGAGGAGAAGGATCGAGGGCCAGAATGGTTAAGTCGAGCTAGAAACAAGACACCCAGCAAGCACAGGGTGGGGGGCCCCGAAGGACACAGGACTAGAGAGAAGACTTAGGATGGCTTCGAGGATGCGTGGACCACAAGAAGCTAAACAGTGGCTGTGGAAGCTAAGAGGAAGCTGAAGGAAGAGCCAAACAAGGGGTCTGTAAGCTGTCGTGCAGCTCAGCTCAGGTGGGCGGGGCTGATGGCGATCGACCCATCAGCACACTGCCAAGACCCCATCACACCCTGGATCTTCTGACAAGTTCACAGAGGCTGGGATGATTTCTTGAGGTGGGATGATAATATTTAATTGAAAGAAGCCAACCATCAAGCTCAGAGACAGAACGAGAATGAGTGAGGAAGGGACCAGAACAGAGCTGGGGGATGACAGTTCTCACCGCCTGGTAAAAAGGAATGCGTGTGTTTAGTCACGCGTTCTGGTTTTGGAAGGTAAGTAATGAAGAGAAAGATAAAAATCTCCAAAGTAATGCGTTCACCCAGGAGAGACTTCTTTTTTTTAACCATCTGCATCAATGACCAAAAAGAGGGGGCAGTGTTCCGGTAGACAGAACTGGGGTCCTAAATCCAGCTCCTCTTACTCATTCTTCGTTATTCGTGAAACCTACACAGGATGGTTCTTCAGGAAGGTCTTGGGGAGTGGTGCAGCTGGTCATCATCCAACGTGAGAAAATCCAGGTCTCTGCAGGACCCTGCTCCTCACGCTAACAGGACACAGGGCACTGGCTGGTATGGCCAATCAGTGCAGGGGAGAATCGGGGTTAACCTAGGGCCCTTTCTGAAAAACAACAAGGATGATCCTTTCCAGAAGCCAAACTGTACACTCTGGCTCTTGTTTCCTACTGCAGGGTTCAATGGCCCTGCAAAGCACAGCTAAGAAGCACAAGAAGGGAGAGCAAGCCCCAGCAGTCAGAAAACAGAAGACACGCCCACGAAGAGAAACGCATGCACGCACACACAACGAGCCTTCTGCAGGCCAGGAATGATCCCAGCAGCTTCGGGGACACAGGGTCCTACTTCCCCTTGTGGGCTGGGTAGCCGGGGCGTGGGCTGCCGGGCCGGGGCGCTCGGGGCATCGGCAGGCTGCTTGCCACACCCACCGGGACCCGAAGAGCTGGTCCAGGCAGGCTCGGAGACCATCAGGGCGCTCGGGGGGCCACAACCCAAGCACCTGCTACTTGTGTTTGTCAACAGGCCACCCACCGTAATCAGAACTGTGAGCCCTTCTCCAACCGGAGGCATTCACGGGGACTGGCACTTTTCTACTGTGCACGTTAAGCCGCGGGCGGGGTCACTGGCCACAGCACGGTGTGACTGGTGGTGGATAAGGTGCACAAGGACATAAAAGCAACTTTGTGAGCGACAAGCACGTCGAAAGCACAATTCTCTGAACCACTAGCTCTGCCCAGAGCCTAATTCAACCAGGGAGACAGGGGCCAGAACCAAACTGAGGCAGAGAGCATCACCCAAGGGATCCGGATTCTTGAGGGGGATCATAACGCCTCTACCACCAAGCCTGACTGAGGACGGGCCGGGCAGGGCGGGTGAGGAAGGCGGCGTGGTCAGGACTGAGGAAGGGGCTACAGACGAGGTATCGAGGGGCCAACTCCTCCGCCACGATGATGGGACCCTAACAAGTAACATCTGAACCCGAAGAGTCAAAAATTAGTGATACGAAAGGGCTTTCAATGACATGAGGGGTAAGGGGCCCACTGAAGAGCTTGGTGCGGAAATAACTGAAGGTAGGACAAAAGGACAAAACAGGAACTGCAGGAGAAGGGACAGCTGGGCCCGAATGGACGCATAATCCCGGCAGCCCAAGCACCTCAGCAACAAACAGCAAGCTCCGGACTGCGGGAACCCGGCCTCAAGGTCTCCGGCTCGGCCCCCAGGTGCCAAAGAAGACCTGACTGCGGTTAGGGACAGATGCACCTGTTCTCAACCCTGAGGATGGGAGGTCACAGCGGAGCAGAGGGCCGGCTGGACACGGCTAGAGGAGGAGGGGCGAGGGTGGAGGGCGGCTGCCGAGGGAGGGGACAAGAGACACCTTCTCTAGTGGACAGAAGAGGAACAAGAGTGCACGCTGTATTTGACCCAGGGAACCCCCAGAGCACCTAAACAGTGACACAAGTCGTCAGGGAGGAGGGGCAGAAGAGAGGTCATCGGCGAGCCCAACTCTCATCTTCTAAAGCCCAAGTCAACAGGCAATGTGGAAAACTAACATCCAGAAACAAAAGTACAGAGAAATACATTATTTGTACGTAAGGAGGTAAGTACCAGAGACGTCAGTGGGGACTGGGCCTAGGAACAGTCCTTCTCTGGACCATTTTATTTTCTCTAACTGTATGCGTGTTTTGCTTTAGAATCTCAAAATTAAAAGAGAGGCAAGCAGCAAGGAAGGGCATACCCCCTACTAAAGCTTTCTCCCTCCGGCTGTCCCCTCCTCTTCCTCACCCACCCAGCGCCAGGAGCGACTCCGAGCTCAGGAGTCCCCAGGGTTTCAGAGCCCACTTCCGTCCGCGAGATTCCACCCACATGGCCGCCAATGGCAAGGGCCAGCAGAAGAAATGCGACGTACGAGGAATTCGAAGGGGCAGCAAACAGGCTTTTGCACAACCTCCAGCACAACGTTTTGTGAGAAATAAAGCAAAATGGTAAGACGCAAGTCTGTTGTCCTGACCAGGCCTCCGGGCACCTCCTGCTTCTGTCCTTCCTGCTCACGCTGCGGGATGTCGTGGCAACACTGCCTGAAAATACTTTTCTTCCTCCAATCTCTGACAGCGAGCTCCGGAGTGCTCCCCCCCTTTGCTAATATGCCTCCCGTCCAGCCTGGTCCCAGGTCCTAGATGTGGACACCTCCTGAGTTCAGCCCCAGGTGCACCTCTTTCTTTAGCCAAGACCTGCCGAGACGGTCCCTTCTGCTGGGGAGATCCTGGGACTCTGACCAATCCCATCTTCGTGAGACAACGTCTCAAAATGCCATTTAGAATTTAAGACGTCCACAGTTCTTCATGGCTCAGAGCTCAATGGTGACCGCGCCGAGACAGAGACCACACGGCGAGAGCGCAGGAGTAAGAAAGCAAGAGAGACAGGATGGAACAACTCTTAGACAGACATCGACCTGGGCTGGGGAAGGAGACAGGTTGTAGGTTGTGCTGTTCCATATGGTAGCCACTAGCTACACGATGCTACTTAAATAAAGTGAAAGAAAATGTTGACTTCTACTCCTCAGTCTCATCAGCCACAGTTCAAGGGTCCAGCGGCCAGGTGTGTGAGCAGCTACCATAGGGGATGATAGCACAGGGAGCACAGAATGTTCTAGGGGGCAGCACCGCTCTAGGGGGAGATGCAAGGTGCCAAGGAAGGAACCTGGAAGTACAGGAGGGTATTTAAATGCCATGGGAAGGGGGCGCCTGGGTGGCTCAGTCCGTCAGGCGTCTGACTCGGTTTCAGCTCAGGTTATGATCACAGGGGTCGTGAAAGCGAGCTCCGAGCCTGGCTCCATGCTCAACAGGGAGTCGGCTTGGGGATTCTCTCTCTCCATCTCCCTTTGCCCCTCCCCCTACTCGTGTGCTCTCTCTCTCAAACAAATACATCTTTAAAAATAAATAGGGGCCCCTGGGTGGCTCAGTCGGTGAAGCGTCTGCCTTCGGCTCAGGTCATGATCCCAGGGTCCTGGGATCGAGCCCCACATCGGGCTCCCTGCTCAGTGGGAAGCCTGCTTCTCCCTCTCCCCCTCCCCCTGCTTGTGTTCCCTCTCTCACTGTGTCTCTCTGTCAAATAAATAAATAAAATCTTTAAAAAATAAAATAAAATAAAAATAAATAGACAGATAGCTAGCTAACTGCCATGGGAAGGAAGCCACTGAAAGTAAGACATCTGTCTACAAGAGGACAGGGAGGGAAAGGCCAGTGCAGCTGTGGGGAGGTTTGCAGGCCGGGAGGCTGGAAAGGTCGGAGGCGGGGGCAGCGCCTGGCTGTGTTCCTCTGAAGGAACAGGCGAGGCCACGTGCTGGCAACAACGGCGCAGGGAGAGCCGGGAGGTCTGCGACACGGCAGAGAACTTGGGAAGCTGCCCTTGTGGAGAGCGGGTACAGAGGCTGCTATGCAACGGATCTGGTCAGACGAGCAGGCCGATGAACACGTCTGCTTCTCAGGTTAGTGGTCAAGATGTGTGTGTGCGGGGCGGAATGAGCGTGTCCTCCTGCGCAACCTTCTCCAGCTGACCTCTGACGTTTGGGTATAGGCGAGTAAAGGATGGATGGCTGGGGTCTGTCCAAGGTGGGGTTCTGCCAAACGGACATACTGAGAAAACCAGAAGCCATGGGAGGCTGGGTTATGTGAGCAAGGGTGCTGCTGGAATGAGCCACGGAAATGAAGCTGGGGAAGGAGAAGGAGGGAAGTGAAGAAAGGAAAGAGCAGGTCTGGAAGCGGGGGTGGAGGGAAGAGGCCATATCCACAGCCCTGACTTTCCCCAGACATCAGCACCTTATTAGTTGAGCCACAGAAAACTGCCGACATTCAACCATTTTTGACTTACAATTTTATACGGGTCAACCTAAGTATTCCCAGCACCATGGGTGACAGCATGTCTGGAGTCCGAGAAATCTGAAGTCCGGGCTCTGATAATCACTTACGGAGTTACTCATGCATGTGACTTAACTTCTCACGGCCTCAACATCCTCATCTGCATAATGGAAATAGTAACTTCTCTCACAGAAGCCGGGAATAAACGCACTAAGGTTTCCAACTGCTTCATGCTCTTCCGTAAGCATCAATTAAGCACTCTTCTGACTTCCCCTGGAGTCATCTGCCTAGTTCACCCCTAAATCCCCAGTCCTAGCCAGGACCTGGCCCCAGAGACACTCGACAAATTCTGGTGCACCTCCAATCATCTGCAAATGGCCTAGTGCCGTGCATCCTCATCCTCCTAGAATCTCAAGTAGAATTCAGGATCCTACCCTCCCTCCTCCTCCCCCGTCCTGTCACCAGACTCCTCAGGGATTATTCTCTGCCTATTCTCTGCTGCCACCCACCCAGTACCAAGTCATCAGCACTTTCTGGGGCTTCTGGCCTCCTCTCCCCCATGTGAAACTTCCTTTCCACCCACTTGGGACACCCGTGTGCTCCAGGTCAGGGGTCCGCCAACGATGGCCCACGGGCCAAATCCAACCCAATGCCTGGATTTTCTAATACAGATTCTCCTTGGGGCACAGCCACACTCGTGTGTAACTCAGGTACCGTACATATGATGCATGTCTGCTTTCATCCTACAACAGCAGAGCTCAACAGCTATGACACAGACCAGAGGGCCCACAAAGTCTAAGGTATTCACTCCGTTGACCCTTCATGGAAAGTCGGCCAGCCCCTGGGCTGGGTAATACCTCGTCACCTCAGACATGGAATGCGATCATCCCCCAACCACGTTCCTGCACACAGTCCTCCTCACGCCAGCAGATTCGGTACACCAGTCAATGTCCCCAGTGCCGCTCTGAGCCCACTCCCCTGCTCCAAAACCCCAACAGCAACGCCCCCCCGCCCCCGCCCCGTCGGAAGCGATGCTTCCCTACCCTGGGCCTCTCTCCCATCACCTTCACAATTCGGAAACAGCCACAGTCCTCCTAACATACTGCTTATTCCATGTTTTTATTTTAAGCTCATTTTAAACTTAAAAAAACAAATTTTATATCACTACCTACATCATTAGCAGAAAATCAGTAACACGTGCCACAGAGGGTAACTCTACAAATAAACATAATGAAAACCAAACTGCAGCATGAACGTCTAGATAGATGCCAAGTCTGCTCTGTCTTTGTTAAAAGGAGAAACGAGAAAATATCAAAGAGGCGCA
>NC_138378.1:12245432-12282402 GCF_054177405.1 Leptonychotes weddellii | reverse complement strand
CAACTCTACAAATAAACATAATGAAAACCAAACTGCAGCATGAACGTCTAGATAAATGCCAAGTCTGCTCTGTCTTTGTTAAAAGGAGAAACGAGAAAATATCAAAGAGGCGCAAAAGGCATCTTAGCGCTAAACTAAACTGTTCTCGGAGATTCAGTCAGAGGACTGGAGGGAAGGGAGCAGGGGACGACTTTTTCAACAGGCAGTTCAGTCAGATTTAATCTCAAGTTCACCTTCTCCCTAAAGTCGGCTCGTGCCACTCCCTTTTACCCCCTCCCTCAACCTGAATCCCACTCCCCAGCCCCTCCGGGAAACCTTCCCCAGCTACGGATGCTGAGAACATCACTTCCTCCTCAGTGCACTGAATACACAGAAGGGAAGTAACGTGTGGTTTTCAGCTGAAGAGAATCGTCCAGCAGACAGAAAGATCCTGGAGCTAAGGGACCCTGAATGATGCAAATTGTCCTCAATGGGGGCACCTTCTGTGAACCCTCTGGAATCACCCAAAACTGGTTTAGGAGGGGACAGGAAAATGACCCTTCAGGCTAGAATGGAGGACAGCTCAAACCCCACAGAAGAGAAAACCTAAAAACTTAGCCCCAGAAAATACCCCAAAACAGCCTACCAGGTCATTCCCCAAGAAGAAAGATTTCTACAGAAAGATCACCCAACTAAAAATTTTCTTTTCTCTAAAGGCTCACGTGCCCTCTCATGTGGGCGCTGGGACCTCAGGAATAGAGTTCCAGATGGTTTCACTCACTGTGGTCATTTCCCTGAGGGCAGAAGAACTGCCCGACCTAACATGCACACCTTCTACCCCACCCCAGGTCAGCAACAGAACCCTCCTTTCGAATGAACTTTTATGCGGAACCCCAATAAATAAAACAAACCCAGGGAAAAACTGATCAGTTTGGAGAGGTGCCTGAAAGCTGCCTTGCCCGGCCACTCCCTCACCCCCCAATGACCTGCCCAGGGCACCCCCAAAGATCCCTAAGGATCCACAGTGGTTGGAAAACCACTGCCATAAACCCTTAAAGTTCTCCCTGAGAAAATGGCTTCCCCTCTGCCCGGGAGGAGTTGTGAGAGCACCGTTCACCCACCAGGGGGCAACATACCAGAGCCTTGGTTGGAGCCTAAGAGAATGGAGGAGGGCGTCTCCCTGGAGCCAGAAAGGTCGAGGGTCTAAAAATACAAAAAGAGAGAGATGGACACAAGGCACGGGGGCCAATGTAGCCCCCCAGGGAAGCCTAGGGATCCATGGGGGTGGAGGCCAGGTCAGCAGGGGCGGCCCTACACCTTTGCTCTGTCTCCCAGAATGAACAGGCTGGAACCCAGTAACGGGGTGGCCCCTTGCTCGACTCTACAGCCTTAGCTTCTAGAACATTCACTGCTTCCTCAACTTCCTCCACTGACCTACCTACCCTCCAGAGTTTTGCCCACATCCAAAGAGGAGGTATATTCCTTCAAAAGGATTATCCAGCTCACGTTTATTTCACATTAACCACTTACCAGGCAATATTATCAATGAAATCAAAGGGTTTGGATGGATGGCATAAGGACTTATTCTCTTCCTAATACACATTGAAATAAATACATAATGACTACAAATGTAGAACATTATCAATGTGCCACCGAAAATAACTTCTGCATGCAATCCATGTGACATACACCACACACTGGGAACTAGGAGGTGCCATCTTCGCTTTCCAATACGGCAGCTACTAGCTTGATGTGACTATTTATATTTAAATTAATTAAAATTGAAATTGAGAGTGCGAGCCTTTGCTCCCTCCAGCCAGGGTGCGAGCGCTCAGCAGCCACATGTGGCCAGTGGATGCCACGCTGGGCAGAGCAGACACAGAACGCTATCGTCATCACAGAAGGTTCTACTGGACCACACTGTTGTAGACTTTGAGAGTCCCCGGAGAGCAGCTGCCAAGTCACACAAACGTCCACTCGGGCTCCACGTCCCTCTGTCCCAGCCCGCATGCCCACTGCTGAAGAGCAGCTAAGATTATCACCCCCAGCAGCAGGCTGCCTTGACCACCTTGCAGACAAACCTCCTACCCACATGGGACGTGCAGAGGTGGCAGGCATGGGGACGGGTGCTGAGACTCCGTGTGGCCCGAAGTGTTGGCGTCACTGGCCAAAGGCGAGTGGCTACTCACCGACCCGCTGTCCTTGCTTTTCTCCGCCGAGGTCTCCTTGTCTTTCGAGGTGCTGGCTGTTTCCGGAGGGGCTGCCTGTGTGCTGGAAGAGCCCCCCTGTGATGACTTGTTTAGTGTTTCTGTGCTCACCTCGGCATCCGCTTCCTGCTGAGGAGCCGTAGCTGGGGGGAAAGGGAGAGAGAAGCCACGTATGAGGCGAGCGCCGCGGCTTCCAGAACGGCGGGAAGCCCCACTCTGCACCAAGCCCAGAACAACGCTGACCCACCCACCATCCGTAACAGAGACAGCTGCTGCACAGTCACGCCCAGGGGCTTTTCCAGTTTTCTAGAAGCCAAAATTCCAGACTTAGTGTGAAAATAGGTTAATTTTTAACAGTTCATTAATTCAAGTTTTATGAAGTCACCGTGGAGACGAAAGCATGGTGGTAGAGCAGATGAAGCCCATCAGCAAAGCCAGCCTGCCACCGCTGATCTAGAATTACTCACTCCGTAATTTCTCGTTTTAGTCCCATTTTAGCCCCGTGCACTTGCTTCCTTCCAAAGCAAGGCAGGGAAATCCACATGAAAAACAACACGGTGTCTACGGCAGAGAGTTTCTAGAGAGGGTAGAAGCTTGGGGCATCTGAGAGGACGTTCTGAAAGATGGACATTATAATGCCACAAAGAAAGGAACATGAAGGACATTTTGGCCACCTTGTAATAGTGACAACAAAAGGGTCATCAGACACATTCCAGAACTTAGAGGAGAATTTAACTCCACTGCAGGAAGAGATTTAAAGTGGCCATTAAGAAGACATCTCCCTAAAAGTAAAAGGACCCAGCAATGGATGGTTCAATACTGCCTTTTTAAAATGACGAAATAAGGGCGCCTGGGTGGCTCAGTCGGTTAAGCGACTGCCTTCAGCTCAGGTCATGACTCCGGGGTCCTGGGATCGAGCCCCACATCGGGCTCCCTGACTCCGAAGGAAGCCTGCTTCTCCCTCTCCCACTCCCTCTGCTTGTGTTCCCTCTCTTGCTGTCTGTCAAATAAATAAAATCTTAAAAAAAAAAAAAAAAATCCTCTCTCCATCTGCCCTGTCCCCTGCTCACACTCGCTCTCAAAAAAAAGGGAGGCTAAGCATATAAAGCTAGTATCTGTCAGAAATAAAAGCTAACTGTAAAAATTAACACTGAAAATATTCCTAATAAATTCTAGCTGGATAGTGTGTCCTGCCGGAGGCTCCTAGCCTGAGGGCTGCTTGTTCTGTTAGAGAGGACAAAGATAGTTCCAAACCAACATTTTTTCCTTCACATGAGAATTGAGAATCCATGTTACTTAAAGCTAGGAGTCCAGTATTACTTTAAAAGCAGGATTTCTCGGGGCGCCTGGGTGGCTCAGACGGTTAAGCTTCTGCCCTCAGCTCAGGTCATGATCCCAGCGTCCTGGGATCGAGCCCCACATCGGGCTCCCTGCTCAGCTGGAAGCCTGCTTCTCCCTCTCCTACTCCCCCTCCTAGTGTTCCCTCTCTCTATGTCAAATAAATTAAAAAAAAAAAAAAAATCTTTAAAAGCAGGATTCCTCAACTTTAGTGCAATTGACCATGTTGGGCCAGATCATTCTTCATCAAGGGGGGATGTCCTGTGCATTACAGGATGCTTAGTGGCATCCCTGGCTTCTCCACTCCGGATGTCAGTAGCCACCGCCTCGGTTAGGACGACCACACTGCCTGCAGTCACCGCCAGTGTCTTGGGGTGGGGGCCAAAAATCACCCCACTGAGAACCACTACACCTCACATGAAACTACACTCAGCCATGGGGCGCCTGGGTGGCTCAGTTGGTTAAGCGACTGCCTTCGGCCCAGGTCATGATCCTGGAGTCCCAGGATCGAGTCCCGCAACAGGCTCCCTGCTCGGCAGGGGGTCTGCTTCTCCCTCTGATCCTCCTGCCTCTCATGCTCTCTATCTCTCATTCTTTCTCTCTCAAATAAACAAATAAAATCTTAAAAAAAAAAAAAAGAAACTACACTCAGCCCAGTAACAGAGAGGAGGCCAAAAGTTCAAAACAGCTGTGCCTCACGTGTCGGCTCTGTGTCCGCACAAGACTGGCAAGGGACAGGGCAAGCCAACCTGGCCACACCAGTCTGCTCTGGGGGCCTGTGGGCCACGGGGGAGCCGAAGGCCCACCGCACCGGGCCTAGGACAGGCCGCACCCCGAGTGGCCATACCTGACTGGGTACAGGACTTCATGTGCTCGGGCCAGTGGGCCTGCTGGCAGGGGTAGTCACAATAGCTGGTGTTCCAACAGCAGTAGAAAATGGCCTCCTTCTTGCAGTTGGCACACCACTGCTTCTTCTTAGTCTCGTCCACCGCCTGCTGCTTCTCCAGCTCCAGCTGCTTCTTCACCTCGGCAATGAGCCGGTCCCGCTCCTGCTCCAGGCTCTGCCGCATCTCCGCCATGGTCAGCTCTGACAGGGGAGGGAAGAGGACACCAGCTTCGTCACCAGTCCCCCGGCCCAGGGCAGGGAGCCTTTCATACCAGATCAGAAAGGCAGTCCAGGATATGGGTTCCAAGAGACACGGGGGCAGATCCTGGCTCAGAGGTGCCTCGGCTCTGTGACCCCCAGGCGAGGAACCTAGCCTGGCTACATCCCAGTATCTGCAGATAACCAGAGCCCCGCCATGATACTGCGGGAAGTCCTCAGAGAAACCTTCGAAGCAATTTCCACTGAGCTCACTTTGAATTTTATCATCAGTGTGTTTGCAACCAAACACTTACAAGCACCCAGCATATACGTGCAGGTGCTGTTCTGACCACCATGTATCAACTCGCTTCATCTTCACACTAACTCTGTGAGACAAGCTCTACTGTAATATCCCGTTCACGGATAAGGAAACTGTGGCACACGGCTAATAAGGACAGAGCTGGCCCTGGAACTCGGACACGCTTTCTATTTAGTGTGTTTGGTGGCAGTGGGTGAAATCTACCACACAGGACCCTGTGATGGATCATTATGGTTGATCAACTATCAAACCGCTCAGTCTGCTGATACTTCCTCCTTTCACTTGAGACAGGAACTCCATGCACAGTTCACCCAGGGGTGACCTGCACACCAACAGAAAAATAAAGGATCCTTCGATCGTCAAAATTCTCTTCCTGAAATCAAAACACACACACACACACACACACACTCTCTCTCTCTCTCTCTCTCCTCAAAACCATGAGTGGCTCAATCGATTAAGCCTCCGACTCTTGATTTCGGCTCAGCTCATGAGCCCCGCCTCAAGGCTCTGCACTGGGCGTGGACTCCGCTTAGGATTCGCTCTCACTCTGCTCCTCCCCACCCTGGCTCTCTCACACACGTGCGATCTCTCGCTCTCTCAAAATTAATTAATTAATTAAAATTTTTAGAAGGCACCAAAAAGAAAATTAACCCCTTGCACTGGTGCCAGACACAGCCTCTCTGTCCCTCGCCGCTGCCTTTAACAAGGAGCCTGCAGACCACGGCAAGTTCTGGCCAGCCCTCGTGTATTTTTTTCAAACGTGCAGCCAATTATTTAAGAATGGAGAGATTCTGCATAAAAACAGATTCCCTGACTTTTATTAGAGAAACAAGAAGAAGCCACAACATCCAACTAAACTCCCTCCACGGCAACACGCTAAAGGACAGAGGGCTAACTTCCCCCGTCAGCTTCCTAAGGATTTGCATTTGCAATGCACGATTTCAACACGAATCACCTGCGAGCAGGCGGGCACACCTGGGTCTGCCTCCCTAACACTGGGGAACCCGAGCCAGCATTTGGATTCTGGGGCTGACGCTACACGATGGTCTGAAGGAAAATGCTCTACCTTTGGGCGGGGGGGGGAAGCCTTTAACACCATGGACACAATGGCAGGCCAAAACAGCACTCTGTCTGAACCAGGGAGCAACACAGAAGCTTCCTCCACAGTGTGGGACACAAAGGAGGTGTTTGAGACTTTGGTGAAATGCCCAATATTCAACAGGTAGAAGGAAACATCTGGAGCCACAGTGCCGGAACCAGAATCCCAGCTGTGAGACTCCAACAAGCTTCCTCAACGTGTCCGTGCCTCACTTGCTTCACCTGAAAATGGGGATAGCAGAGCCCTTGCTCAGAAGGGTTTCCAGGAGGGGCGCCTGGGTGGCTCAGTCGTTAAGCGTCTGCCTTCGGCTCAGGTCATGATCCCAGGGTCCTGGGATCGAGCCCCGCATCGGGCTCCCTGCTCGGCGGGAAGCCTGCTTCTCCCTCTCCCACTCCCCCTGCTTGTGTTCCTGCTCTCGCTGTCTCTCTCTCTGTCAAATAAATAAATAAAATCTTAAAAAAAAAAAAAGAAGGGTTTCCAGGAGAATTACATTACAAGGTAATTCACGGAAAAGTACTTAAACGGTTCCTGGCCCCAAGTCCAGAGTTCAGTACACGGACCTACTGCTGTTGTTACTACTCTGCTACACATGTGTTGGTATCTCGAAGAGAAAAGAGGGGAATACCCCCTCATACCTGCTCTTACACCTGGGTCGACTCTCCAGGCTCCTGTGCTCTCCCCAGCACTGGGACATCCCCAGCCTACTGCAGACTCAATTCACAGCCTGGACCTGCGTCCAGAGCTGCACAGAAGCTCACCGCCCAAAACCGTCCTCAGTACGGACCAATCCGCCGGGCCTCACCCAGGTTGTGTTTCATTTCAGAGAGCTCCTGCTGGTGCAGCCACTGCAGCTTGTCGATCTCGATCCTCAGCCTGCGAATCTGTAACGAGGGGGAGCGGGACTCTTAGAAGGCACGTCTAGGTGGCATTCACCAGCAGGGCTCGGAACTTGACCTCCAGCTCTAAGAGTCAATGCCACGTGGTAGATCAAGGCGTAGGCAGCCTAGCTGCTGCAGTCCAGAGAGGTGGGCACCAGTGTGTTAACCCAAATTCAAGAAGAATTCTGTTTCCAAAAAGAAATACAGTTGACCCTTGAACAACGTGGGGCGGGAGGGTGGTTAGGGGCGCCAGCACCCTCAGGCAGTCAAAAATCTACATGTAACTTTTGACTCTCCCAAAACTTAATAGCCTACTCTTGACCAGGAAGCCTTACCAAAAACATAAGCAGTTGATGAACACATACATTCTGTGTATTAGATACTGTATCTGTACAATTAGGTAAGCTTAAGACAATGTTAAGAAAATCACAAGAAAGAGAAAATGCGGGCGCCTGGGTGGCTCAGATGGTTAGGCGTCTGCCTTCGGCTCGGGTCATGATCCCAGGGTCCTGGGATCGAGTCCCGCATCGGGCTCCCTGCTCAGCGGGGAGCCTGCTTCTCCCTCTGCCTCTGCCTCTCTCTCTCTCTGACTTTCATGAATAAATAAAAATAAAAACATTTAAAAAAAAAAAAAGAAAGAGAAAATGCATTTTACAGTACCGCACTGGAAAAAATCCACATATAATAGATGAGCACAGTTCAAACCCATTTTTCAAGGGTCAACGATACAAGCAGTCCATCTTTTCCAAGAAATACTGGCTCCAGGAAAAGTCACTTCAAGTAAAAACAAGCAGGGGTGGGGGTGGGAGTGGGGCCTGGCTGGCTCAGTTGCTAGAGCATGGCGACTCTTGATCTTGGGGTTGTCCCACATTGGGCAGAGAGTTTACTTTAAACATGAATGAATGAATGAAGAATGAATGAAGTAAAAACAAGGACCAGATTTTCATAATAAATTAAAACATAAAAGGTTTGATTATAACTTTGGCCTAAAAAAATGAAACTAGGGGCGCCTGGGTGGCTCAGTTGGTTAAGCGTCTGCCTTCGGCTCAGGTCATGATCCCAGAGTCCTAGGATTGAGCCCCACGTCGGGCTCCCTGCTCAGTGGGGAGCCTGCTTCTCCCTCTCCCTCTGCTGCTCCCTTTGCTTATGTTCTCTCTCTCTGTCAAATCAACAAATGAAATCTTTAAAAAAAGAAAGAAAGAAAGAAACTAAAACAAAGATAGCTTTATCTCTTATCTAACATTTTAGGTGGGATCCACAGTCATTCACCTGAAATTCCAAAGCCTAACGTCTCTGGAAACCAAAGGGTATTATTGGAGGAAGGGGTAAGTGTTGCAGGAAAGTCATTGGAGGGAAAAAAATAACTTGACCTGAACTGCTATGGGGCTATTTACAGAGTTTGAGGACCACAGTGCTTCTCTACGATGGCAACATTGCCCTCCCAGCTCCCTCCAGGACACTGCAATGTCTGAAGACATCCAGGATGTCCCAGCTGAGGGGTGCGACTGCCAACAAGAGGCAGAAGCCAAGGTGCTGCTGAACAGCCTATGATGGACAGGGCAGCCCCCGTAACAGGGAATTATCTGGCACAAACGTCAGCAGTGCTGAGGTTGAGAAACCCTGATTTATCCCACAAGGTGTGAACAAGCATATTTCACAGCAGAAATGTTGGGGGTGGGGGTGCATACTGCCTCTTTAAATTCTGAAAATTTCTGGCACACATCTGGACCCCAAGGTTTCAAGTGAGACATTATGGATCCGTATTTCCAACCACATGCCAATTGTTAAATCAAACAAAAAAAACAATGAAGTATTTGGGGATGGGGGTGCTTTTCTAAGTCAACATCATCCCTTCTTGTTTGTGACATCCTTGGCCCAATCATAAAGAGGGTCACGTGAGCAAAAAATCTCAGGGGACTCATTGATTCCTCTCAGGACCTCTCTCAAAGCTTTATATTCACATCGTTCTCCGTCAAAAGCCTATTAGGACACCTTCCCAGAGATTTTTTCTTCTTCTGAGGGTCATCCTAACCCTGCCAGGCCCTCATAGGTCAATAGCTTGTGTGGAATTTCCCGGTCTCCAACCTCACTGTGAATGACCTCAAGAAATCCTGCCACTCATCACTTCACCTGGTGACTCCGCTGCATCTGGCTCACAGTAAATTAGCCTAAGGAAGGAAGTTCAAGAGGTCTATTTTTATAAATGGTCACTTATAAGTGGACAATTTAATGTCTTAACCACTCCATTCCCTAGGCAACCACATGATTGTGGAGGCTCTCAGTACACGAATTCTTAGACAACAATAACCACTTGGATAAAAAAGTCCACATTTACAGAGAGCCAAGAGACAACTACACATGGGGCCAAAGGAACAGACCAGGGGGTGAACTCAGGCTCCGGTGTGGGCTGTCCTCTGATCACACAAAGCAGGGTGTGTCCCCACAGAGCCAGCCTTCTGGCTAAATGAAGTACCCTCCCCAACAACCACAATCGGCAGAGCACCCTGGAGGGACTTCCAGAAAATCTGCTTCCTGGCACCATTTTACAGCAGCCCATAAAACATTCTTAGCAAGTAAGGAATTATGTGTCATCTCTGACCTCGGCTATTGTGCTTCCCGTAGTGTTTTTAGAAAGATCGTTGTAGATCTCTGTCATCGTTCCTTTTATTGCATCCATCATCTGAAAGATAAAAACAGAAACAATTCGGGTGTTCACTTCCCTGAGGCTTTTCAAGAGGACAGACATCTAAAATCTATCTAACATAAAGCAGTGATTCTCAACAGGGGGCTATTCTGCCCCTCACAGGACGTTTGGCATCTGTGGCTGTTGTGGCAGAGGGGGGCGGGGAAGATGGCATCTACTGGGTGAAGGCCAAGGATGAGCTAAATTCCCTACAGCGCACAGAACAGCCGCCACAACAAAGACTTCTCCAGGCCAAAGTGTCACCAGTGCTGAGGTTGAGGAACTGGTATAAACCAGGGGAGTAATGAATCACCTACAAATAAAGCTAGTTTCTGTAACCACAGGCTCATCTGGAGGGTCAGGGCATTCATTCACTGCCTCTCCAGTTTGCTTCCCCTCTTCCTTTGCTTTAAGCATCTGAGCCCCGACGGCATCAGCAAGTTTGTGACATCAGCTCAGGTCCCCGCAGCAAGCACCTAGTTATCTACTGACTGAATAGTGTCTGCAGGATGACTTCTCTCCTACCTCCCACTTGCTGGCTGATCCCACGCCCACCACAGGAGAAAGAGGAGGGGACAGGAGACCAAACAAGGCCTCTAGGCATGGCCTGGTCACTGCCAAGTCTCCACTGTGTTTTGCAGTTTGCTGCAATCCAGCGAGAAGGCAAGACACAGACCACCCGTCTCTGATGCCCGAGATTTGCTCCCATCATCATCCTCTCTCTGAGCCTTGGATTCCCCATGTAGAAAACAAGGATAACTGCAGTACCCCAGGTAGGGTGTGCACAAAGATGACGTGAGAAATCCGTGTGAAGACTATGGTTCAGGGCAGGTGTTCAGAAATACCTGTTTATCTCTACAGAAAAAAAATTCACACGAGTTAACTATGAAACCGCCAACCCCCAAAATAGTAATCCCCAAATTCACCCCAAAATGGGAAGAAAATGAATACGACGTCTGGAGATTTCCACTCCTAACTTGTTTCGGGGGCCACACATGGACGGTGCCAGGAAAAACACTTCGTGCTTTATGCAGTCGCTCTGTATGGGCCTTCCTGCCCCACTGCACCAACCATGTCAATTTAAAGTATTAAAACAAAATGGCTTTACAAGAAAACTTTAGAAAGCGGATGAAATTCAATACATTACTAATGCAATGGTTACATTCCATTTTAAAGAAATCATGGATTTGTGGACGGACTCTCACTCTTTCTTCCAAATACAGCAAAGGACGCAACATTACTAAAGAGCACCCTTCTGCCAAAACACACAAATCTGGGTCTTTGACTCCAGGTCACCTTGGAGAGAGGAAAGTTCATCAGCTCCAAAAATATTTCACTGTGTTCATTTTCTTAACTGTAAAGACAATGTCTATCAAGAAGTTCATCCCTCAGGGTGCCTGGGTGGCTCAGTTGTTTAAGCGACTGCCTTTGGCTCAGGTCATGATCCTGGAGTCCTGGGATCGAGTCCCGCATCGGGCTCCCTGCTCAGCGGAGAGTCTGCTTCTCCCTCTGACTCTCCCCCCTCATGATCTCTCTCTATCACTATCTCTCTCAATAAATAAATAAAAATCTTTAAAAAAAAAAAAAAAAGACGTTCACCCCTCAATTTTGCTGTAAGAGCAAAATGGGCAGCCAAAGGTAATAGAATAAAACTAAATGCAAGAGCTCAGAAAACTAGCTAGAGCCACTTAACGGGCATCAGTTTCCCCATCTGTAAACAGGCGGCTTGGACCAAATCAATGAAAGGTGGTATAAGGCTGGACTACAAGCAGAACAAGGGACCATTTAGACAATACCAGACACCTTCTTAAATCAGTAATGAAAACATGACCCCCCTTTCCAGTCTCCTGTAACTCTGCACATCCCATTAGGAAGAAAGTCTCAGTTTGGTTCCAATATGTACCAAACACTTATATGACAATCTATCTTTTTAACCAAAGGAACAAAGACTTGGGCTTCAAGTCTTGACAAGGAAGGGTGATCTGACAATATTAAGCTCAATTTTATTTTAGTTCTTCAACGAAGTCAATTTAAATAAAATTAAATTTAACTTAAATAAAAATACTGTATCAATAACTCATTGGTGGATAGGTAAGACTAAAATCTTGAGAATGGCCATCAATGACTATACCTTGAATCCTGGCTGTTCTGACACACGCATTTTATTCAAAAGGAGGACAGACATAGTAAATGGGAGAGAAAAAGTCATCCCCGAGACCAGTTCTGATTCTAGCTGGGGTGAGGGGGAGACTGGGGGAGCGGGGGGATGTTATGTAGGGTTGCTTAAAAAAGCCACATGCAAGAACAATGAGTTCATGGACACTGAACATCTGTGGTCAGTAGGCTTCATGGGAATTCACAAAGCAGAGGACCCAGCTGAGCCATGCCGACTCCTGACCGCAGAAACCCTGAGATAAGAAATATGAGTTGTTTTCAGTTGCTGTGTTTTGTGGTAATTTGTTATGCAGCAATACCTGATACACCTTGAGAGAAGGGATAAAAAGAAAATGACTAACAAAAACACACCGGTAAAAGAATGTAAGTGTCTCTTGTCATCCAGAACTAAAAGGGAGCCTACCTTTAACCCAACATAATAACGCAACTCTTTATTAAAAGACTTCAAGAATTCGAGATCGAACTATTCCCAATGACTGTCACCCACTCTTTCTAGAAACCTGAATAATTTACTCATCACTAATTAGTAATATACTCATTTGGGAAGAGTAAATTATTACTACTGCCTGCTTAGTCATATACTAAATACTCTTCCTAGGTTATTACTCATGAACTACTATTAATAGCCACTGAGAGTAACAAGCCTGGTGAAGAGGCGTCAGGCACCCGCAGGCATTCACTCGACAGCTCTATGTCGACACCTACTGTGTGCGGGCACTTTTCTAGGCCCTGGAGGTAAGCCAAACAGACAAGATACTGCTCTCGTGGAGCTGACATTCTGGTGGTTATTCTGCTATGAAGCAGCGTGTCACACGGACCCGCACAAAAACGCCAGAGCACGCTCACGGGACGGTGAGAAGAGCTGCAGGATGTATCCACCTGAATTCAACAGTGAGCACAGAAGCACCTGGCAAATTCAGAGAAAGAGCCTGCAGGAGAGAACACCCACAAATGAACCCACCGAGGGGATTCCTGCCACCATGCCCCCGAGGGTGGGCGCATCGGGAGGGATGCCACTACTCCCTAGGCCATCTTGGTTCCTGGAAAAACCTAGATGTGAGCGTCGTACCTTACACATCTCACGCTTACGATTCTGTCCCTTTGTTCCACATGGCTTCTAGATGCAAACCAACCCCTTGGTCTGTTATTAACTGACGGAACAGTAACTCGTCCCAGCGCTTAAGGAAACCGTCTCGATGAGTGCCATGAATTCTGAAGGGTAATTCTGACGCCATGTCATTTTCCCACTGTATACTGACTTTAGCATCAAAGCCCTCAGAATAAGATGCAGTGCATTCTAGATTTCTCTGCTTGGATCCAACTTGAGACCCAAATGGAAGAATGTGGGCTTGGAGAGCCTCAAGAAAAACAGGGTCTCCCCTCCGAAGCACCCTGGAAAGCCTGCAAGGTCAAGATCCTTCTGGCTCCCATCAGGAAGCGGGTCGTCTGAGCCCCCACCCCCACCCCCGGATGCTACTGGCACTCACTTTGCTAGTGTACTTGGCAATGTCCGCAGCGACGTCAGCGGAAGCAGTGGCGATGGGCAGGTCTGCGCTGACTGAGGATGCAAGGGTGCTCGTGGACCCTGAGCTGGTGACCAGGGGCGACGACTGAGTGCTGGTCACCAGGGTGATGGTGGAGGTGGATGGGCTCTGCGTGATCTCCTTCTGCTGCACAGCTGGGAAAGCAAAGCGTCCTGGTCACCCCACTGTCACGGGAAAGGCCCGACCCAGCATGAAGCTGCGCAGAGGGAGTGAAGTCCCTGACATACACCCTTTGAGCATGTCTACGTTCAAGTGACAGACATTCTCCCCTTGACCAGACTCTGGCCAGGACCCTCTCAGCCTTTTCTGGGATGATGCCTCAAGCTTGGCCCGTAAAGCCTTGTGTAAACAATAACATGGTTTCTGAAAGCTCAAGACCGCACCCCTAGGAAGAGGCTGCCAAATGAATTTACTATTTGTTCCAGCCAATACCCTATGGCCCCTGTCTCCCAGTCTCTACGGGAGGGTAAGAACCTAACTTCAAGAAGCATCAGTTAGCAACCCCACGTGGGTTTCACATGAACCAACCCCCCCACTTCCCATTCTTTGTCAAATTTCATGTCCCTGACTCTACTGGAGTGCCCACTCAACCCCTTCCCTACCTCCGCGCCCCTTCTCCCTTTAAAACACCCAGTCACCTCTGTAGAAATTGGGATTAACGTCAGTTCATGCTGGACTTTTTTCTCCCTATCGTAATAACAGATACTGATTCAAACCAGTCCTTACCCCTTTCACTAGTATCCAGCTTTGTCTGTCTTTGACACAAGACAATCTGGAAACTGAGAACCATACCATCAATGGGCCTCTTCTTGACAGCACCTAAGTTCCCCTGGGGAACCTCATAATTCTTACAGGGTACGAACACAGAAAAACTGGAACTATAGTCATCCCAATCTCAAATATCCTAGATTCACTCCTGCCCCACTAGCTCTTTAAATTCCAAGAGCACTCCAGCTGCGCCCCCACTGTGCCTGACCAATCTGTCAGTCCTCCTTCCCACCGTCTTCCATGGGTTCTTTGGGGCTGTTCAAGACCTGGCTACCTTTCAACCCATAGCTGCAGCTCTTTACAGCTCTACTCACTAGGGTGCACTCAGTATGTGAGAGTTTCAACCGAAGACCCCAACCTCCAAGGATCTAGATGGCGGGCTTCCCTGCGGGACAAGATCAGCATCAGCGCTCACAAAAGATGGGCCGACAGGTACTCATCTGAGCAGCACCAGATCAAGCCACTTCAGCCACTGGTGCGTGATGCTGGCTGTTCTTCTGGAGGTGGCTAATCCCTAGTGATTAAGGTACCCTTTGCTACCAACTCCTCACACTGCCCTCTTCCTGAAATAATGCCAAGAGGTTCAGGGGTGGGCACAAGAAAACTTACACAAAGGTATTCATTGCAGCACTGCTTACAACAGAAAAAAACTGGGAGCAATCTAAATGCTCATCAGCAGGGGAATACTTGATTTAAATCAACTGTGGAATACTATGCAGCAGTCCAAAAGAATAACGTAGATAGATAACTAACATGGATGAACCTCCAAAACATGCTGATGGGTAAAAAAAAAAAAAGAAGAAGAAAAATAAAAAAGCAAGTATGGTACCATTTTTATGTTTTAAAAAAAGGAAAAAAAAAAAAAGTACTATTTGTATGGAGAGTCATATATACGTAAATATATATGCATACATGCATAAAAAAGGTTTTACGGTTAACAGTGGCCGCTGAGAAAGGGTGAAGAATGAAATGGAAGTTCGGTCAAGACAACAGATTGCGGGGCAAATATTTTACCCCATTCCGAAGAAGCCTATATGCACGTCTTGTTTCTAACAACGGAGGGAAAAAAAAATAAATAAAAGTGAAAAAACAAGTCGCAAAACAATCTTTAAAAATAATGCCACATGGGATGCGTGAGGTCTTCAAGATACGACGGCCACGAAACAAAAAGGAACTGAAAAAAAAAAAAAAAAGAAAAAGAAAGAAAACAATTCTGTCTCTCCTGTCGATGTGGCAAGAAGGGAGTGGGCGCCACGTTGAACAGAAGGGGGCGTGGTACCTTTCACAGCCTGTCTGGTCTGATATCTCGTCCCCTGGGAAGACTGAGGCTGCTGGTTCTGCTGCTGGTTCTGCTGCTGGCGCTGTATCTTCTGCATGTGCCACTTTTGGGAAGACGTTTGAAACTTACTTGACGAGTTCCACACGACCCGCTGCACGGCCGGGGCAGTCTCCTTCGGTAAAAGCGGCCTCTGCTTTTTCACCGGGCTTCCCGTGGTGGCGGCGGCGGTGGCCGGGGCCGTGACGGTGGACGTGGTGCTGGTGGTGGCCGTGACACCGGCCGTGGGAGTTTGGGAGGAGGAGCGGGTGAGGAGCGGAGTTTCAGGCGGGGACTGGCTGCCCGCTGTGGTGGATGGCGGAGCTTTACCTACAACTAAAGCCGATGCATGAAAACAAACAGACAAAAAGTGGAGATTGGACTCAGGCTGGCCCGCAGCGTCTGTCTACGCCAGCACGTTCCGGGTCAAACGGAGCAAGGCCAGCCACGAATGCCGAACAAACTCAGCAGGGCAAGGACCCCCCGGTGGAGGAGCACATCTCACCTTAGGCACACAGTCTGCCTCTGCACATCTTCCTCAGAGTGTCGGCCGTTTCTTGTGGGCACTTGCCCACATCTGAGACTCCTATAGGGGCCTCTGGGGAAAATGGGCTGAACTAGACCCAGCCCCTGCCCTCAAGCTGCCCACCAATGACTGGATGAACAAAATGACTGCACATGGTTTGTTTTATAGTTGGAGCCAGGTAAGCACTTTGTGGAAGACCCAGCCAAAGTCGATCCAGAGGTGAAGACCATCCCTTCGACTAGGGAACATGTACTCCCAAGCATCAGGTGACTTCCCAAAGGCCAAAGCACTGAACACCATGAAGTCACCCAGAAAGAAAGTCTCCCTTGACCTCTGACACCCTCCGGGACAAAGTCCCAGTGAGCTGCTAACGGCCTTGACACCTCACACTAAAGGGAATTCGACCCCATAGCCAGAACCTTCCCAACACAATGGTATTGCTCTCTAAGTCAGGAGACTTGCTTTTGTTGCTATGGTTGTTGCTGTTATTGTTTTATTATGGTTTTTTTTTATTTTAATTCCAATACAGTGAACACACAGTGTTCTATTTGTTGCAGGTGTACGATATCGTGATTCGACAATGCTTACATATTACTGAGTGCTCACCATGGTCAGTATACGCCTTGCTTTTACTCTGACTGTATTCCCGCTGCCACCTTTTATCAGGCAATACTGGTTTACCTCTTGTGCGGTGGTCAAATCTACATCTAAAATGAGCTTAATTCTTTTGTAAAGCGTAAGTTGCTTTAAATAAAAACATAAAGTCAAGAATTATACAAGCAGGACTTGGGAATGGCCAAACTAATGAACTGTGAATGACAAATTTGGAAAAGGCTGCCTTCCAGAGTCGGTCTTCTGGGAGGGGGCGGGTGTGGTGGAGGGGTAGGATTTCAACAGGCAAAATTGAGAGTTTGGGGGGTGAGAGCATCAGCCAAGACGTGTTTAGGAACAGGCAGCATTTCGGTCAGTGAGAGTAGGCAGTGAGGAGTGGCGGGAAGGCGGGTTAGAGCCAGAAGCACTGAGCAGCCCAGAAGGGGTGGCCCCGTCGCGCTCATCTGTAAAGGGGGTGGGGTCAGGTATCACTGCAGAGGTCCCAGCCACCAGTGGGGTGGGTCTGCCTCCCCCCCCCACCGAAAGGATGCCCGTGGATCACACCCAAAACACGGGTACAAGTCAGCACCCATGTGGGAGACAATGTACCTTGACATAAGCAACTTTGAAGGAGGATTATGTCTGTTCTTTTAGATTTATGTAACCCGGAAAAGACCTGATCTTGATTATGCTAGGGAGGATTTTCAGTACACTGGATTTTAGGAAGTCAAGGAGAATGAGAGAGAAAAAAAAACAAACAAGCTGACTTTCCTGACTCTGGTGCGGGGGAATTTCTTGTTGGTCATCACATCTGCCTAGCCCTCCTCTGCCCTCCTGCTCCTCTGGGCCCCCCCAAGTTCATAGGCAAGGGCGCAGGTGGAGCTGGAAGGGGAGCTCTCCATGCAGTGATGAGCCCTGATCTTTCCCCGGGATGATATGACGCACCAGACACTGGATACAGCCCCTGCACCTTGCAGGTGGAGAGGGGGCTTTGAACCCAGGTTTTCTAGGAGCGGTTTACCAGGGTGGTCCCCCGGAAGGGTTTCTAACCTGCAGAAGCACTTTACCTGCCTCCCTTTCCTCCCAGGTGACCAAAAAATATCCCGTTACTGTTGAGGACCAAGCCTAGCCCCTCTCCTCAGACAGTAGGTCCTCCTCTCGCTACTGATTTGCAGAAACAAACAGCTGGCTTCGCAGATGGGTTGCTGCTCTACAGTGGCCATGGATGGCTCTCTGTTCCAAATAAAAACCTGGAGTGTGCAATCCAAAAAGATTCTAGGCCCGAGGCACCCTTTGGGGTTACTACTTAGACACTAAAATATTTTGATTTCTAGAAGATTCTAGCAGTTTACAGAAGGGAAAAAAAGAGGCCATAGGAAATTCCATTTGTCCTAGAATTTTGGAATGTATAATCAAATCACCTATGTAGCCCAGAAAAGGGGGAATCTCTTAAGGGCCACCATTGCAGAACCTGCCCCTACTTATTAACCTACTGATTCTAGAGTCTGGTCAATGTCTAGTACCTAAAGGGTAGGCTTTCTAAAAGAAGGATGGAAATTACTGATGTTGTAAGGTAAGCACAGCAAGGTCTCTATGGAAGCTCTCTCTTTGCCTCGATTCTGAGATCACCAGCTAGAAAGCAGTTTTGCTACCTAAGGCTCCAAATTCTACACATAAGCTGCATTCCCAGCTGAAGGTGAACTGAAGGCACACTGTAAAATGCCCTTCACTTAATAAACTCGTAAGTGAAAACACAACGTTGAAAAAAATGGCTCTACTGCAGAGTATGATACAAAGCTGATTCTTCAAGACCCAAACAACCACCAAGGGGCTCTAAATTTAAGACTGGCAGGTCTTTGTCCCAACCCCTGGGACGATGCCCTATCTGAATTATGTTTTAGGATCATCTTCAGCTTGGGGCGCCTCGGTGGCTCAGTCGTTAGGCGTCTGCCTTCAGCTCAGGTCATGATCCCAGGGTGCTGGGATCGAGCTCCGCATCGGGCTCCCTGCTCCGTGGGCCCTCTCCCACTCCCCCTGCTTGTGTTCCCTCTCTTGCTGTGTCTCTCTCTGGCAAATGGATAAATAAAATCTTTTAAAAAAAAAGAATCATCTTCAGCTTAATTACATACACCACACACTTGGGGTCTCCCAGACATATTTCCTTCAGACATCAGTGCAAGGAAGAGCTGTGTCTCAACTGGGTTTTTTTGTTTTGTTTTGTTTTGGTTTGGTTTTGGTTTTTTTTGGAAAAATAGGAGATCCTTTAAGGGACTGTAATTCCCTTGTTGCTTTGACTGCTAGGAAGCTCACAGCCAAAATGAAAGCCCAACTATGCTAACTCTGAAGGCTAGAACATATTTCTGTGCATAAACTTTCCCAGACCGCTTACTATTCTACTTTCATCTTTTACAGACTTTATTTACATTTTGTTTCATGGTCAAATACTGTCAATCTGTTCCAGATTCTTTCTGGAAGGGGAAGAGGCATAAAACCAATCCATCCAAAGATATGTTCCAGAAAATAAGGAACAATGTAACTGTATCATTCATAGGAGCACTGCCATGCCTGTACCGAAATATCCCCATAAACCTCATGGAATAAATGCTACTCCCCTATTGTTTTCTGCCACATCTGCCTCAAATCCCAATCCACAACCCATCATCTGATTTTTCAGAGGCCATCCGTAAATCTAAAGTGACCCGGGAATGGTGTGCTAGTCTATCCTCCCTGCCCCACTCAACTGCTTCTCTTTCTCCCTCCACTGCACCATTCAGAGACATTCCATCCTCTTCTGAAGAACTACAAGAATTCTCGCTCCCTAACAACGGAGGTTCCATAGCATCCCAGGTGGACAAGGACAAAGAAGATTCTCAAGGCCCATCCCCGACTTGCTCTAAGCAGCCAGACTCAGAATCACATCTTACTCAAGAATTTGGCTGAGAAGTCCGCTCCTGTCAACAGTTGGGCATGGTCAAAAATCAAGCCTGACTATTCCTTCGGGTACTCACAGAGTACATAAAGTTCTGTGGCTATAACCTCCAGTTTGTCCTTAGGCAATGTTTTTCCTGGGCCCTTAATTAACTCTTCAATTATATCTTTCTTGGGCATGTTGGAATCCCTTCATACCCACTTGCCAAAACCAACTGGAAAATGTGCTGACTGTTTTGTCCATGGGAAGGACACCTTTCCCATCATGCACACTTTCCTTCTGGAGGAGATCTTGCCTCCCAGGGAACCAATGGCAACGTCAAGACATCTCTCACAGCCACAACTGGGCAGATGCTCCTGGCATCCGGTGGGTAGAGGCCCAGGATGCTATTAAACATTCCCCAGTGCACAGGATATAAAGTATTACTCTGCACAAAATGTCAACAGTGTGTCAGTGAAACACATATGTGGTGGAACACCAATTCAAGTGCCCGCCATCCAACGCCCCAAGGAGCGCTCGGCATTCTGGTACCACCTCCCTAAGTGGTCTCCTAATTCCAGTAAGAAAATGCACTGGGGAGGTGCCTGGGCAGCATGAAGGGAAGAAAGGGAGCTGAACTCCTCAAGATCTTTGAATTGAACTTTTCTAACAATATCAACCTTGTCACATGTCTAAACGTTGACAAACACTTGAGAGAAATGAGTGAGCCTATTGGGAAAGCAGGTGCTTCGGCTAAAAATGACCTTGCTGCTAGAAACACCTACCGTTTTTTACTTTTCTGGGACCAGAATCAACCACGTTGGGTACTAAGCAGATGAAAGGCAGGCAGGCCCCAGGGGAAGTCAGTCCTGGCCTGATCAGTGACTTAGCTAGGTGACCCGGAGCCAATCAAAGCTCCGCTCTGGTGCCTCCCTTTGTGACGTCGGAGGGTCACATAACTTCTGGAAATACAAATGCAAGGTGGCACTCTAAACCAAATCAAGAAACCGGAAACTGGTGCGATCACTTACCATCCTGCTTGGGAGATGTTTCTTTGGGTTCCTTCTTATTTTTACGACCCTCCCGCCCAGAATGGTCTTCTCCTAAATCTATGACAAGTTCACTTTCTGAATCGGAGTCCAGGCCCAAATGTACTGTTGGGGAATCGGTCTCATCTTTCCCCTTCAGTTTATCCTTTGTGGGATGAGGGGAGGCTTTCGCTTTTTCTGAAAAGTCCTTCTCAGGCTGGGGGCTTGCCTTTTCCTTGACCGAGCCCGGATCAGCTTTCTCGCTGGCTGGTGATGTGCTTTTCAGCTCCTCCTTAGTCTCCACAGGGTTGGCCAGTTTGGGCTTTTTTTTGACAGCCGATGGCTCTTTGTCCATCTGACTACCCTCTTTGTCTTCTGCGTCTTCTGGCTCATTCTTGGACTTCTGCTCATCGTCACTGATATACTCACTATCGCTACTATCAGACTTCTCGGAATCTTCCGAATCACTGTGCTCTACGGCCGTGTAAACATCTTCTGAGATTTCGTTTATGCCTAAATTCAAAGAGAAAACCCAGCATGTGGCGTAGTCACAAAATAAAGAGCAGGACCTACAACGCAAACATTTTCCACGCCAAATGCTGGAATAAAAAAAAAAAAAACCATTTCAAATCTCATCACACTGGCCTGGTGGGGTTACCAGTGAGCTAGCTGCAGCTGACAAATGGAACTTGGGTTTGCAGAGGGTTTCAGTTACTGACATTCAAAGATGACAAGGGACCAGACAACGTAAATTTTAAATTTATCCGGAGCTACATCTTTGCATCACTGATAACTAATTGGGATGTAGAGAATGGGAGGGATTGAAGGGAACAACAGAGATGAGCTGTTAAAACGGATCCATTTTACAGATCAGAAAATAGAGGCCCAGAGAAATCACTTTATCCTAGGACATAAAGAAAACCAAGACAGAGGGAAGGCCAGAACACTGGGCTCCTGATGGACCACCAGCACTGTTCCTGCGAATTCCCAAAGCATTCAAGTCCTTTTCCCTTTGTGTCCAGGCCTCCAAGAAATAAACCAAAGCCTTAAAGCAAAGATTGCCAACTCACAGCCCACAAGCCACATCTGGCCAGCACACAAATGTTATGTAGAAAGCAAGAGCTTGGCCCAGCAGGTATTTTGTTGTTTGTTTGTTTTTCACTTAGAACGACCATATTGCCCAATTCACAAGTCAGGAAATTTCACCCAGAAATCAAGACAGCAGGCTTGTGTGGAAAGAGCAGAGGATCTGGCCACTCTGGGTCACAGGCCTACAAGGCAATGGCTGGCTGGAGCCACGAAGCCACTGGCTGCTTCCCTCAGGGACACGCCATCCCTCCAGCTGACCCCAGCGCCCAGCCCTCCCTCCTGCTCCCTGAGCTGATGCAGAGGCGAGCTGCCATCTTGTCCGCCCTGTTCTTCCACGGACAGCGGAGTCAAGAACAAAGTCACGCATCTCCACATCTCTATCCAAAGCCAGACAGAATGACAACGTAGCAGGTGTTTCTCACTCTCTCTCTCTCACACACACACACACACAAATGGGCAAAAGCATATTCCATTTAACCCATTTATGTGTCCTGCTCCCAATAATGAGTGGCATCTGGCCGCAGGTAAACAATACTATACCCTAAAATGCTGAAATGAGAAAAACCCAATCTGTACTTCTTCATTCTAGAGCCATGGCCACTATGAATGAGGTCACTGTCCTGACCCAGACACACTGAAAGGAAACCTGCAAACAGACAAAAACCATGAGCAGCCCAGCAAAATCATTATAGAATTATATGCCTCCACCCAGGGCTCAATCCAAACCAGGAGAAGCCAAAATACAGAAACTCAGATCTGGTATAACTTCTGGGTCCCTAAGGCTTATGCTACTGTAGTTAACAATCAGACACAAGTACAAATGTGACCACATTTGTGATAAGAAAGGCTTGGATACCAGAGCCCAAAGGCCATGAATTCAAATCTTGCTCTTGCACTTTTATTCACTGTGTGACACTGAACTAGTGACCTAGCTCTCTCTAAGCCTCAGTTTCTTCATCTGCAAAATGGGACTGATAATGGTATCAACCTCCCAGGACAATCTATGCACCGTGCACAGTACAGTGCAAGGTATGCAGGAAACAGTCGGTAAACAGAAATATTAAAATTCTTATTAACATTAATAATAAATCGAGGAGTTAGACCAGCTGCATGGAAGGACCCAAGGTGCTTATTTAAATGGCCTGCAAAATTTCAGCCATGCCATTCAAAGTCCTAACCAAACAGAAAATCCAACAAGGAATGTCCTCCTCTGGCCCTTCTGGATGACTCCTGACTACAGCTTACTCATCCCAAGGCCCAGGGAACCCAGACACTGTAAACCTCACCCTGGTGTGGCTCTCTCTCCTGAGGCCAGCCATCCCCTACTTCTCTGCAAACACCCTCCTGGCTTTGTTTACTTCGTCAACAAATATTCCAGAGCATCTACTATGTACACAAGACCAAGTACCGTGGAGAACATAAATGCTTATAAGGCAACCTCCCTGTCCTCTAGGAGCTTCCAGTCTAGCTTCCAGTCCAGAGGGAACCCCTCTCCCAACACAGAGACTGCGGATGCTTCCAAGCAGTAAAGTGCCACAGGAGGTGGCAGATGGGGAGGGGAGGGCAATCAGAAGAGACTTCCTGGAGGAGGTGATGCCGGAGCTCAGCCTTAGGGAAAGGATTTAGGTAGGCAGTGTGAAGGCAGGCAGCACAGGGAAGAGGAAGGGAGGCAACAGGTATAGAAGCAGGACACGTGTGCCAGGTGGGAAGGGCTCAGGCCGCAGCAGAAGAGTTTGTGTTGGACATGTGTGGAACACACTTGATCCTGACAGTAGGAACCTGACGTGCACGGACAGGGAGCACAGGGGCAAACTCAGGAGGATCCTTCCACTTTCAAAATCCCCTACCACCTGCACCTCAAGTCTGCAGGCTGCCACAACCAGAGAATAAGCTGGGTGGAATTCAAAGAACCCTTCTAGGGGCGCATGGGTGGCTCAGTTGGTTAAGCATCTGCCTTTGGCTCAGGTCATGATCTCAGGGTCCGGGGATCGAGCCCCGCATCGGGCTCCCTGCTCAGCAGGGAGTCGGCTTCTCCCTCGCCCTCTGCCCCTCGCCCGCACTTGTGATTTCTCTCCCTCAAATAAATAATCTTAAACAAACAAACAAAAAACCCCACAAAGAACTCTTCTGAACCACTAACTAGCAAATCTGAAACATTCTGCCCTGAGTGGAGCTATACTTTAGTAGCACACACAAGGCCAAGGTCAAGCAGCTGCTAACAGCAGCTAAGGTCCAACTCTGGCTTCATTCGGGCCGTGACCCTACAAAGAGTTAACGGTGATGGTGGTGACAGTGCCTGGGCGAGCAAACCAAAGGACATACCTAATTGTGCTTTGCAACTCTCTATGGTCTTGTCGAGATTTAGCTGGAACCTGCTGCGAATCTGCCGCTTAGGGGAGATGAGAGGAACAGGCGCCGTCTGCTGCTGGACCGACTCGCTCAGCTCCTTCAGGTCCATCTCGGCCTTGCTCCGATCTGGAAGACACGGTCACCCCTCGTCAAGCAGGCGCTGGCCGGAGGAACAGGCAACACTCACCGCTTAGCTTCCTTCTCGCAAACACGCGCTCTAGAACACGGCGGGGAGAGAAACCTCAAACCTTCTTACTGTTTGTCCCAACAACATCATCTGCTCGATGACGGGCTGATTTGGAGATAATAGCCCGCGAACACATTTGGCAGATTTACCCAGTCTGCTGAACAGTCGCCTGGGTGGCTTTCAATATTTAAAATGCACAATCCAGCCAGATGGTTGTCTGTGGAACTCCGCGTCATTAGGGAGCTCGAAAGCCTAAGGTTACAGTAATATATTCAATCTCACTATCAGCAAAGTCACATCGAGCCTGGCCAGAGTGTGTTTTTTAACACAGGCTGAGATCAGAGAGGGCTTGTACCCAAGAGACCCTGAGCGCCTCCCCCCCACAAGCCCACCCCAGAGCACACACACGTAACTGGAGGCCCAATTCCTCATTTACCACAGACTTCACTTTTTGTTCCTAGTCGACCGAGACTGGAGCTCAAGTCAGAAAAGGCCGGCGAATGCCAGAGAGGCAGACCTCCTCCTTTTGGCCCAGGCATCCATCTGAAGACAGGTGAACAGATTAGCCCTGGATATTCAACCTGTGTCTTCTCGCTCAGATACGGTGCAAGCTCCTCACCCTAGTCCCAGGCAAAGGCCTCTGACGGAGGATTCAGGGCCAGGGGTCCGGCTGCCCTCCCCACTTCGGCCATGGGCTCCTTATATGACCAACTAGATCAGATTCCAAGGGTCTGTGAGCTTGCATTGCTTGAATTCCTTCCCCACCTCCTCTAGTACCCCCCGAAACAGAAGAAAGGGACAAAACGAAGGTGTCTGCACAGTCCCAGAATGCAATGAGACTTCACAGGCAGGGAGCACTTTCAGCCACCCTGCCTGCCATCCTCTGGCGTGTCCCCTCCCTCTCCAAACGACCCCAAGCAGAAAATGCGGGGTACACGCCCTGCCCTGGCCGATCCCAGAAAAACAACTGGAAAGCATGTGGCATCCATCAAGGACAAAGACAAGAAGTCACCTCTGAGCCTGCTGCCCTCACCCAGGAGCTCACTCTCAGATGTCCTCCACTTCCCTGCTACCCCACTCCAAGTGCCACCTCCAACCAGCAGGCTGTGCAAGACACCAGGGTATAGTCTGAGGGCTGGACTACGAGGGCTGCTCAAAACCTTCACTCTCTTCTCGTTTCCATTTTCCAACATGACCCACACACCTTCCCCTTCGCCCAGGAACAGGGCAGTCTCTCACCCTGCATACCTAGAGATTTGTTCCTTTAAAGCGACTGGAGGGAGGCAGCCTCCCAAGAGCCCCACCCAGCCCACTCGCAGCTAACCAGAGCAATGAACGGTTCCACGATGATTTATCACCATAATGAGGTCCCCACCAAGGTAAGATTAGGAAGGGCCCTTTCCCAAAAACATACTCGGGGGGGGGGGGGGGTGGCAGCCCTCAGGGAGATTCCGGGTGTGAGTTGCTTACAGCAAGCAAATACCATCCTTGTCCTGTGAGAAAGGTCTCTAAGGCTCTAAAATCATTATCAACCTGGGAGTGTGTGTGTCCACGTGCGTGAGCATCCGTGTGCGTATGTGTGTACAGGACTGGACATGCTCACAGAGAGGATGGGGTAAAGGCACAAGCACTTCGGAATGGGGGAAAGAATCTTCATGCAAATTCACCCGAGAAGCACCTTACAAAGAGAACACACAGAGTGAAACAGTAATAAAACAGCAAGGTGAGGGGCGCCTGGGTGGCTCAGTCGGTTAAGCATCTGCCTTCGGCTCGGGTCATGATCCCAGGGTCCTGGGATTGAGCCCCATGTCGGGCTCCCTGCTTGGCGGGAGGCCTGCTTCTCCCTCTCCCACTCCCCCTTGCTTGTGTTCCCTCTCTCGCTGTCTCTCTCTCTGTCAAATAAATAAATAAAAATCTTTAAAAAAAAAAATATTTAAAAAAAACAGCAAGGTGAAAAAGGAGGAGGAAGAGGACCAGGGAAACCGAAAGAAAAAAGAAACCTCCAATTCAAGAGCAGGACGAGGAGGACTTAAGGTTTCAACAGTTAAGCTGCAGACATGACAGGAAAGGGGGGGAAGGATATGAAGCCTGTCTCATAACTTCCGCTTTCAGAAATGAGAAAGCGGGCTGGATTCCTAAGGGGAAAGGCAGCCTTTCAAGTATAAAGTTGTCAAAGAAGTATCTCACAAAACCACTTTCCATCGGTGTCCTCAATAATGTTCCACACAGCAGTTACCAAAAAAAAAAACAAAACACCATCTACTCTACCAGGAGCCAACAAACTTTTTCTGTAAAACACTAGAGAGTAAATTGGGCTCTGCAGGCCATATAGGCTCTGCTGCCAAAGTGGCCATATATATGTAAACAAATTGATGACACTGTGTTCCAATGAAACTTTATTTACAAAAAGAGGTGGGGGGGCTAGATTTGGTCCAAAGGCCATAAAATTTACCATCCCCATTTCTAATGCACCGACTGCTAATCTGGGCTGCACAATGAAATCGCCTATAGAGTTTAAAAAAAAAAAAAAAAAAAAATCCCAATGCCTTGGTCCCCCTCCCAGAGAATGTGAATTAAATGGCCTAGGGGAAGGTCTGGACACTGGCCCTTTAAAGTACCCCTGACAGGGGTGCCTGGGTGGCTCAGTTGGCTGGGTGGCTGCCTTTGGCTCAGGTCATGATCTCGGGGTCCTGGGATCGAGCCCCGCATCGGGCTCCCTCCTCCGTGGGGAGCCTGCTTTTCCCTCTGCCACTCCCCCTGCTTGTGTTCCCTCTCTCACTGTGTCTCTCTCTGTCAAATAAATAAATAAAATCTTTGGAAAAAATAAATAAATAAATAAAGTGCCCCTGAAAGGCCGCCAGGCTGGCTCAGTCGGTTGAGCATGTGACTCCTGATCTCAGGGTCACGAGTTCAAGCCTCCCATTGGGCATGGAGCCTACTTAAAAAAAAATAGTAAGATTTTTAAAAAAGTACCCAAGATGATTCTAACTGGCAGCTAAGGCTGAGAATGCCTGTATTAGTCCAATCTTCTATGTGAGTAAAAAAAACTCCTCCTGGGGCGCCTGGATGGCTCAGTCAGTTAAGACTCAGGTCATGATCTCAGGGTTGTGAGATCGAGCCCCAAGTCAGGCTCCATGTTCAACGAGGAGTCTGCTTCTCTCCCCCTTCCTCTGCCCCTCCCCACCGCTCATGCGCACTCTAAGATAAATAAATCTTTAAGAAAACCAAAAAAAGAAAACTCCTCCTGATTTGCCTTAACCTTTGTATATCTGTGTTAACCTTCTAAACCTAGGGTTCATTAAGAGAGACCGACACCTCGCCGGAACACTCCTCTGTGTGTGCGTAACTATGTGTCTAACAGTAAATGCCATCTCTTAACTGTAGCCTAAAAAGGCTGAACTCTGAAATACTCATTATCAAGAGGAATGAAAAGAACGTAAAGCACCTCATTTTACAGTTAAGGTTTCTCCGGTCAATAACCTACATTAATGTTTATTCTAACAAGAAACCACCGGAAGCCAGGAGGGGACGGGGATCAGGTCCCTGGGAGCAGACCTTCAGGAGTTTAGCCAAATCTAATTAACTTTCTCTAATTTTCAGCTGCGTTTTGAGTTTCCCTCTCCTCCACAGGGAGAAAGAAGAGCTTCTTTCTCGTTTAGCTAATAGTGGCTTATCGGGACTACTTCTACCCTTGCCCTTCTATATCGGGAATGTCTTCAGAATCCACCTTTGCTGCCAACATTTTGAACTTTTCTGCTGATATGAAGACAGCTTAGGCTATAAATGGAAACCAGGGATGAAAAAAAATACCAACGCTAGAGAAAGAGACACGATCTTACATTTCTGGAGGGAGCATAAATCAGAAGCATCCCTTTAGAGGGCAATTTGGCAGTATCTCTCAAAACGTCAACCGCACACGGCCTCTGACCGGAGATTCTACTTCTAGGAACTCATCCTACAGCTACGCTCCCATGTGGGCCAAAAGGATCTTCACTGCAGCTGTTTTCAACACCAAAACAACCTAGAGCCAATACAGAAGGTGCCCAGGTAAATAAGTCAACACTTCATCTTGAAGTGCAACAAAATACGGCTGCTCCAATAAAACCGTCGCAGACCTTTATGTGCTGTTCTGGAAAAGCACAAAAGGTTGGCTAACCTGTTTAATGAAAACGAAGATAACAATTGGCAGAACGCGTTAGCTTTGGTGTGGGGAGAAAAGAAGGAAGTGGAGCACAGATCTGAATATATGTGTTCTTGGGGTTTCTCAATGTTGGCACTATCGGTATTTGGGGCTGGATAAGTCTTTGCGGGGGCGGGTAAGGAGGTGGGAGGCTGGGGGCTATCCTGTGCATTGTAGGATGGCCAGCGCCTTGCTGGCCCCTACCCACCAGGCGCCAGTGGGCACCCATATCCCAGGTGTGACCATGAAAATGTCACTAGGGGCGTGCCCGGCTGGCTCTGTCGGTGGAGCGTGCCGCTCTTGATCTCCACACCCCACACTGGGTGTGGAGATTACTTAAAAATAACATCTCCAGGGGCGCCTGGGTGGCTCAGTTGTTAAGCATCTGAGGGTCCAGGGTCCTGGGATTGAGCCCCGCATCGGGCTCCCTGCTCTGCGGGAGGCCTGCTTCTCCCTCTCCCGCTCCCCCTGCTTGTGTTCCCTCTCTCGCTCTCACTGTCAAATAAATAAAATCTTTAAAAGTAATAATAATAACAACATCTCCAGAGACTGCCAAACAAAAATCACCCAGGTTGAAAACTCCTGGTGTATATATAGAAGAGCTCTCCAAGAAACTAAAAAGAGGTAACCATGGTCACTTGTTGGGAGGGGCAGGTGATCAGAGATTATGGACAGGCTGGCTTTTCATTAAACATCTTTCTGTCCTTTGAAATTTCTCTTACCGTGTGCCTTCATGACTCGTTAAAATAAACTTTTTCAAGAAAATATAAGCACGTCTTCAATTAAAAAAAATAATAGATTTCTTGGAGTGCCTGGGTGGCTCAGTCGGTTAATTGTCCCACTCCTGATTTTGGCTCAGGTCATGATCTCAGGGTCATGATATCGAGCCCCGCATCAGGCTCTGGGCTGCTTGGGATTCTCCTTCTCCCTTTCCCTCTGCACACCCCCCAAACTACCCCCTCTCACGAGCTCCCTCTCTCAAGGGGAAAAGAAAAACAAAAGAAATAGATTTCCTTTGTTCAAAAGCTGCTGGGTGACTATAATGGATGGACTTCCAGGAGCTACAAAATGGTGGCTCCTTCGAGGGAACAATATCATCCAGACCAGAGACCCTGGCAAATATATCTTATCAATCAAAGCCACGCAGAGATCTTCCTCACTTCACCCACTGGGAGGAAAAAAAATCAAGGCAACCTGTGGGAAGCCTGGGCCCCCAGTGTTGCATCCAGGCTCTCAAAGGATGCCTGACTTCAAGGTATCACTTTATCCAGAGAAAGGAGACCTCCCATCAGTGACAGCTAAGGAATAAACATGCAGCAACACTCTGGGTCTGACAACTTCACATTGCTGTCAGCATCTCTGACTGAGCATCCAGACACATTTGTGTCACCAACAGGATCACTGAACTGCTGTGTTTGTTCAGCCCAAAGCAAACACCCTGTGTGTTAAGAGGAGACGAGATTCCCAGAGAAGCAAACGGGAGTCTAGAAGAAAAGAATCAGGCCTTCCTTCTCTCGTTCTTATTCATGACTTATTTTCCATACAGTCACAGAAAGGGGCTGTAACCATCCACCAGGCTTCGGCTCCTTGTTTTAAAGCAGACAGGAGGCCTGAGACAGCAAATGAGAGGCCTGTACATTAGCAAGCAGGGAGGAAACAGTTTCTGTGAAAGCCTTCCCCTTTGTCATGCGCCAAAATTAATTCTAAGAATCACAAATCCAACAGATGACCCACTGGGCTGGGTTTTTGTATTTTGGGTTGGATTTATTTGTTTCGCCCAAAAAAGAGTTTTCATTTTTAATGCAACTGATTGCCGACTTTTAAAAACAGGAGAGTTCATATAAAAATCTGCATTTCTGTGTTCAGAGTCTGACAACACAGGTTCAACTTGGGGGAGCTTCATCCTTCAGAAAAGCAATCTGTCCTCCATGGGACCACCTGTTCAAAATCGTCACCTTACCCCCTGACCCCTACAGCTAGGCCGACTTAGACAAGGGCATCAGAGGCAGTGTCCAGAGCCCACCAGCATCCAAACACGGCCCCATCTTGCAGCGTGCCGGCTCACATATCGTGGTTAAGAGTATAAACTACAAGGCAGACAGGCCTGAGTCCACAGGCCAAACATGACCGCAGACCACAGGTGATCCTGGCTGGGCAGGTAACTGCTTCCCTGTGCCCCAGTTTCTTTTTTTTTTTTAAGGTTTTAGTTATTTGACAGAGAGAGACACAGCGAGAGAGGGAACACAAGCAGGGGGAGTGGGAGAGGGAGAAGCAGGCCGCCCGCAGAGCAGGGAGCCCGACGCGGGGCTCGATCCCAGGACCCTGGGATCATGACCTGAGCCAAAGGCAGATGCTTAAGGACTGAGCCACCCCGGCACCCCTGCCCCAGTTTCTTCTACCTCATTGAAATGGGGCTGTTATCTACACCTTGAAGGTTGTTGTATTTTCTTAATAGTTTTAATTTACAGAGAGTAAAATCTGGGGGGAAATACAGTTGTAGGAGTTTTAACACCTGCTTATAAATATGTGTAACCACCACCACACACAGAATGCAGAACAATGTCAAAGGCCAAAGAATCCCTTTGTAGTTTATAGTCAAACCCTCCCCCCCAACCCCCCCCCCAAACAATCACTCCTGGTTTCCACGTAATTTTGTCTTTTCCAGTTGTGTTTTTTTTTTTAATGAAATACCATTTTGTTAGATATAATAATGTTGTCAGCATCCCCAGCGCAGTCTCATTTCTGTCTGCTCAAAGTAGTTACATGGATGCCAGACATAAAAAAAAGCCCCATGGGGCGCCTGGGTGGCTCAGTCGGTTAAGTGTCCGACTCTTGATCTCAGCTCAGGTCTTGATCTCAGGGTCATGAGTTCAAGCCCTCCACTGGGCTCCACGCTGGGTGTGGAGACTACTTAAAAAGAAAAAACAAAAAAAAGAAGTCCCATATAAAGCACCTGCCCCATCCCCAGATAAGCTCTTGAGGATTATTTAGAACTTCCCTCCACTGTCTGATCCTTCTACCCAGCCATGACACTTTTCACTGGTCCCTCTCTGATCCTCTTCCCGTTAGGTAACTGAAATGCCAACCCAATGCTTTCATTCCTACTGACAAGGCGTGTGTCCTAGAACGGAAGAAGCTGGAGAGGGGGACGCTTCTGCACAGGAGAGCCTCAGGTCCCACACAACAGGAAGAAGTCCTTCACTGCCACCACAGGTAAGCCAAACCAAAAGACCCCCCAGCCATCACAAGGATGTCCAAGACCGCCTGGCTTAGGGAAGGAGCTATTCTTACCACACATGACTGACAGAGAGAAAACATGACCATGAGAACTGCCTCTGCACAGTGTTCCTTTTTGGGGTGTGGAGGTGGAGGGAGGGTGTGAGAAAGCAAACCACACTGCTGAGATCAATGAACGTTTCCCAAGGGAGCATATGGGTCCCCTTTTGTGCAAGTGAGCAATTCGCACCAGCCAATCTGAGCTGGGGCCCCAAAAGTTACCACTCTGCCTGCTGGACCACATCCAAGCTGCACTAAGGGGGGAGCCAGGACGAGCCAGGCTCTGGGCTCCGTGGAGACACGGGCTTCCTCCAGCCCTGCGGCCTACTGGCTCCGCGATCCTGGGCACCTGCAGCCTCCCCTCCAGACCTCCATCTCTCCATCTGAAAGGGCACTGCAGGACAAGATCAACCTGGAGAGTACTGGCCTCCAGAGGCTGTGAATTCACACGTGAGCATCACTCCACACAGGGAGCTGCCCCTCCCTCCCTTCCTAAAACCCTGGATTCTCGAGCCTCCCTTCCCAGCTGTGACAACCAAAAATGTCTCCAGACATTGCCAAGTGTCCCCTGGAGGGGAATGAGGGAACTGTCCCTGGGGAAGAACAGCTGACAGGCTATTTTCAACACGGCACTCAGCGTGGTCCTTCTAAAATGCTCAGTTCACATCCCTCCATTGCTCCAACAGCTGCACCCCATGGTCCGCCCCAGGGTCCGCACCGGGTCCCAGGGCTGATGGACCTCAGCTCCTCAACTTCTCCCCTTCACCCACTGGGACAGGCCACCTGGGCCTCCCTGTCATTCCTACAGCACAGGGAGTTCATCCCTTACCCCAAGGCCTGTAAATCTCTAGTTCCTCCTACAATGTTTTCCTCCCAATACAGGGATGGCTGGTTTTTCTTGTCAGGCAAATCTAGGTTTAAATACTACCTCACAGAGGCCTTCCCTAAACACAGCCTCTTCCAAACCACCCCCATCCTGCGTATCTCTCTCCTTATCATGTTAGCACACTTTACCTTCTCTCACGGGGTGAACTGTCTTGTTTATTTACCTTATTTGTTTTTCACTTTCTAGAACCAAGCTCTGCATAAGAGCAGGGCCCTTGCTCACCACTCCCTGCCCCATGCCTGAAAGAGCACACAGCATGTAATAGATGCTCAATAAAAATCAAGGATCATGATGGAATGAATCAATAAAATAACTTCACAAATGGGTATTTCCCATTTCCTGTGATAATTTTTCTGAAGACTTTTGCCTAAGGTAGTGCTTTTAAAAAAAAAACAAATGAGGGGCACCTGGGTGTTTCAGTCGGTTAAGCATCTGCCTTCGGCTCAGGTCATGATCTCAGGGTCCTGGGATTGAGTCCCATGTCGGGCTCCCCGCTCAGCGGGGAGTCTGCTTCTCCCTTTCCCTCTACCCCTCCTCCCCAGTTGTGCACACACTCTATCTCTCTGAATAAATAAAATCTCTTAAAAATAAATTAAAAATTAAAAAACCAAATGAACTCCAATGGCGGGAAAAAAACAACCTACTAAGTCAGGGATAAAGACGAGCATTTTTTTAAAAATTAGAAGAGAATTAAAAAAACAATATATCAAAATATACTGCACATAAAGTAAATACTGATTCATAAAACTTTACGTACATCACGTGTGTGTGCATATAAAACATTAAACATATATACACGCATAGGATGCCTGAGTGACTCAGTTAAGCGGCCGACTCTTGATTTCAGCTCAGGTCATGGTCTTGGGGTCATAAGATCAAGCCCCTTGACGGCCTCCACGCTCTGTGGGGAGTCTGCTTGAGATTCTCTCTCTCTCCCTCTGCCCCTCCCCGAGCTCATGTGCTCTCTCTCTCAAATAATCTTTAAAAAACAAACAAACAAACAAACAAAAAACCTATAATACACATATATAAGAACCAGGTTACTGGGGTCAAGGGCAAGAAATGGTTGTAAACACCAGCCTAAGGTACTTCAAGATGAAACAACTTTGCATGTCAACAAGCCCCAGGAAATCCCTTACTTGCTCCTCTTACCAATCTCTCTTCATCTTTGTCCAGTGTACCTTTTAAATATTTTGCAAAGAGAGAAGAGTTCAGAGCTCAAGAACCACACACAAAAGAGGACATCACAACTTGCAAGAATATTCATAGTTGCCGCAGAAAGAGAATTCCAAAAATTCCCACTGACCCAAGTTAAGATTCAGGATGCTTCCAGTGGTGGACGTTTTGTCTGTTTTCGTCGTGATGGGTGTTGATGCTTGAGGAGAGAAAGTTTTCGGGCTGCCGGATAAACTCCCTGCTTGTCCCGTCTTTGCAGAGGCTGGTGAAGCTGAAAAAGTATGTTCATTGTTAAAAAATGAATTTACAAATAAATAAATAAATAAAACTTTTTAGGGGGAGAGGAGAGAAAGTGTATTTGATTTCAACAAGGCCCCCAGAGCGCCACAGATGGGGAGCAGCGGGAAGGGCTGGCCATTTATGTCAAGCACAGGATTTACCCAAAATGTTAAACCGTTAAAGCTTCGAAGGAAGAAGGCCTCCCCAGTCATTCTATTAAACACAAAGCTCTAAGACAAATTGGCTAAGCTGCCACTGAAATTGGTTTGGCCCATTCACGGGTGTAAATCTCAAAATAAATAGAGATTAAACCAGCCCCTACCACAGTCCAGATGCAGAGACCGGAGCCAGGCTTACAAATGGCATGCCGTCCATTTGTGGGAGATGCAGGAGCCGGCCTGCATAGGCACTGCACCTGCCAGAGGCCGAGTCGACCCCTTGGGAGATCTCCGGCTTCCCGTTTCAAAGGTTCTGTGAGGCTGAATGAAGCCAAATTCAGCACCAGATGGAGTGAGGGCGTCACTGGTCAATTATCTCCCTCCTTACTATGTTCCAAACTTTTATAGGAGAATAGAGAACCGTACCTAAGCCCAAGTCTTTTAAAAATACCTTACAACTACCTATATACTGCTCCCCTGAACCTCATCCACTGAGCTGGGGGTAGGACAGAAACCACACCATGTGACAAAATGGGAGTGTTCAGATAGGCCATGCCTCCGGGAGATCCTGCCCCTTTGCCTAAATAGCCTGCCATTGGGGCGCCTGGGTGGCTCAGTCGTTAAGCGTCTGCCTTCAGCTCAGGTCATGATCCCAGGGTCCTGGGATCGAGCCCCTCATCGGGCTCCCTGCTCCGCGGGAAGCCTGCTTCTCCCTCTCCCACTCCCCCTGCTTGTGTTCCCTCTCTTGCTGTGCCTCTCGCTGTCAAATAAATAAAATCTTTAAAAAAAATAAAACTAAAAAAATAATAATAAATAGCCTGCCATTACTGGGACTGTGCTGTTACTAAATTCATGCCAGACAACAAAATGGCCAGCCTTCCTCAGACGCATAAGAAACATGGACTTTGCAATGATCTGGTCCTTAAGAGAAGCTGTTGATGGCAAAGGGGTTACAAATCGGAACATCCTGGGGACTTCAAAAGTGCTCAGACACTTTGGTGGATGCTTGCCTCAGTTTGCTCACCTGCCAAATGGGAAGATACTCAAAGTGAGGATCCAATGGGTGAAATTCATATACCTGCTCAGCTCTAGTTCCAGGACCTCCCAACGCTAGCTTTAATGTAACAGAAGGGTAAAGACCAGGCACAGACAAGGGGGAGCTGCAAGCACGTATCGGGAGCCAGACACTGGGTTTAAAGTCCAGCTCTGCAGCTGACTTGCTAGATGTCCTTGGGCAAGCTACCTGAGGTCTGTGAATCTCCTTTCCTGCTAGCCTCAAAGAGGGACGTTGATAACATAATACAAAGGGACTGATAAAAGTACCTACCTCATCAAGTTGTAATGATCAAATAAGCATCTAAACAGTGCCTGGCATCAGTTAAGTACTATATTATTATTTGCTATCAGTGTAGTAGTATTTTCTATTTCCCCATTAACCTCGAGGGCTTTAGTTTCAATCATCTAAACCAGTAGTTTTTGGCCAGGAGTGATTTGGCCATCCAGGACACACTAGGTAATGTCTGCAGACATTTTTGGCTGTCACCACTGGGGGAGGGGAGGGTGCCACTGGCGTCTAATAGGTGAAGACCAGGGATGCTGCTCAACAACCTATAAAGCACAGCCCCCCAAAACAAATAATTATCTTTGGTCTCAAAGGTCAGTAGTGCTGAGGTTCATAAATCCACAAAGGGATGAAGTGGGCTTGTCTCTGGGCATCCTTTACCTCATCTTGCAAATGAGGAGGGCAGGTGGAGATGAGATGCGCTAATCCACGTCAAGTGGTCCTTAGCAAAGGCTCAATCAACACTTGAAATTATTTTGAGAATTAAGTTATTTTTAAATAGTAAATTAACTTCATTTTGCTGTAAGGATGGACAAATGCCTGGCCCAACACCTGATACACAACATTCTGTCCAATGAGAGCGGCAGTCGCTGTTACGAGCGCTGTTACTATGACCCCTGGTACCATAAGAACAAGTAGAACTAGTAGAACTAAAGTACCTGGCCCACCAAAAAAAAAAAAGAGAGAGAGAGCATCAAAGGTATCAAAGGTAAAGGCACTGCAAAAGACGTAAGTATATGAGCAATAAAATCTTTAGTCTTGGCGCCTGGGTGGCTCAGTTGGTTAAGCGACTGCCTTTGGCTCGGGTCATGATCCTGGAGTCCCGGGATCAAGTCCCACATCGGGCTCCCTGCTCGGCAGGGAGTGTGCTTCTCCCTCTGACCCTCCCCCCTCTCATGTGCTCTCATTCTCTCTCTCTCAAATAAATAAATAAAACCTTTAAAAAAAAAAATCATTAAAAAAATCTTTAGTCTTGGGCGCCTGGGTGGCTCAGTCGTTAAGCGTCTGCCTTCGGCTCAGGTCACGATCCCAGGGTCCTGGGATCGAGCCCCGCATCGGGCGCCCTGCTCGGCGGGAAGCCTGCTTCTCCTTCTCCCACTCCCCCTGCTTGTATTCCTGCTCTCGCTGTCTCTCTCTGTCATATAAATAAATAAAATCTTTAAAAAAAAAAAACTTTAGTCTTGGGATTTTCTTTATTACTCATTCACTTGTATTCTACCTACTTCCTTCCAAAAGAGATTTGAAGTGGCTGAAACCTCTCTGGGAGGATGAAAGACCAGGGCCTCTCACACTGTATTCTCCTACACAAACCAGCAACCACGTAGAGCAGGAAGGGTCCTCTACTAGCCAAAGCACTGCGTGCAACTGCAAGGCACTTTAACAAAAAAGCCTAACCAGAAAGGGTGAACCATAACAACACATGCAAACGTGCAATTGCACACAGAACTCAACCACGAAGAGTCTACAGTTCCCGACTTAATAATAACAGCTCCCGTGAACAAAGTAAGGAAGGCGGGGGCGCCTGGCTGGCTCGGTCGGAAGAGCATCCAACTCTTGACCTTGGAGTTACGAGTTCGAGCCCCATGCTGGATGTAGAGATTACTTT
>NC_138378.1:12239337-12245332 GCF_054177405.1 Leptonychotes weddellii | reverse complement strand
ATATGTCCTAACTTTTTTTTTTAATTAAACACAGCACTTGGACATGGCGAAAATAAGGGTGAGCCAGTAGACATGGGTCTGGTTCACTCTCTCCCCACCCAGCAGAGCCCCCCTCACAGACATCTGGAATGAAAATGCCTCATGTAATTGGGAAAGGGACAGCACTGGGGTCACTCACCTCGGGGGGAAGAGATGGCCCCTGCCCACCCGAGTACCATACGCCCACCTCCCCAATTTGTGAAACACCGTGTACCTGCCTCAACCTCCCCATGTGAGTTAATGCTACAACCACTCATCTAGATGTTCAAGGCCAAACATGTCTACACTGCCTCAGTTACTCCCTTGCCTACCTCAACTTACCCCACTCTTCAGCAAGGCCTCCTCATACCACTTCCAAAATACAACCCCCGCTCCCAGCTGGTCTCCATGCCCACTGCTATCAACCTAATGCACACAGTCTCAATGGGCAGAAAGTGGCTCTTGGGGGGTGAAACACTCTTACTCTTTTTATGTATAAAACAGACACATGGGGCACCTGGGTGGCTCAGTTGTTAAACGTCTGCCTTCGGCTCAGGTCATGATCCCAGGGGCCTGGGATCGAGCCCCGCATCGGGCTCCCTGCTCCGCGGGGAGTCTGCTTCTCCCTCTCCCACTCCCTCTGCTTGTGTTCCCTCTCTCTCTCGCTGTGTCTCTGTCAAATAAATAAATAAAATCTTTAAAAAAAAAAAAAAGAAAAGAAAACAGACACAGGCAGTACATAAACAGACCTACAGTATTATCAAATTTCACAAGGATCCACTCCTAGGTATATACCCCCAAACAGAAAGCAGTACTCAAATCCTGGTATACAAATGTTCGTAGCAGCACTATTCACAACATTTCAAAGGTGGAAACAATCCGAATGTCCACCGATGTACTGACAAATTGGGGTGTCCGCAGTAGCATGTTACTGAGCCATGAAAAGAAATGAGGTTCAGATGCATGCTGCAATGGGGAGGCCCCTGGAAACATACACTCAGTGAAAGGAGCCAGACACAAAGGCCACAGGTTGTATGATTTCACTTAAATGAAGTATCCAGAATAGGCAAATCCATACAAACAGAATGCAGACCGGTGGTCTCCAGGGGCAAGCAAGCGGAGAGTGGGGGGAGTCCCTGCTTAATTAACAGCATTTTACTTGGGAGTGAAGGAAATGTTTTGGAACTACAGAAAAGTGGTGGTTGCACAATACTGTGAATGCACGAAATGCCACTGAGCTGTGCGCTTTAAAATGGTTAATTTTAGGTCATGTGAATTTCACCTCTGTTTAGAAAAAAAGTCACAGGAGGATGGATAGGAAAACATGTCTAAAATGGCTCCTTACAGGGTCATAATGAAAGAAATGGTTGGTAAATACTGCCCCTGCCCATCATTTCCCACCAACACCCTGTAAGAGCTTCCCACGGGTCCCCCTGCCTCCTGCCACAGCACCCCTCTCCAGCACCCCTCCACAGAGCAGCCAGGCATACCACTCCTCCATCTAAAACCATCCAGAGGTGGGGCGAGCATGAGACTCTTGATCCTGGGGTTGTGAGTTTGAGCGCCACACTGGGTGTAGAGGTTACTTAAAAATAAAATCTTTTTTAAAAATAAATAAAACCACGTTAGAGGCGTGCTATCCCCCCAGAATAAAATCCAACCACACATCTGACCTTTCCTTTCCTCATTCTGGAATCTTCAGCCACACACAGGCCTTTGTACTGTTCTTCCAAATTCAAACCTGCTCCCAATTCAAGCCTTTATATATACTCATGATTCTAGAGGAAAGGCCCTCACCATCACCCCCACCCTTGTCACACTGCCTGGTACCCCTCAAACACCACCCTCAGAGCCCTCCCCTACCAGCCCCATCCAAGGGGGTCAAGGAGCCTCTTGTTTACCATCTCCCCTTGGCCATGAGAACATCAGTCCCAGGAGAGCAGGGGCCCTGCCTGGTACCTACAATGCCACCTGGTGTCCGAGACATTGACAGAATGAGCAGATACATGAGAGAGTTAATGGAAGAATGAGCTCTCCGTTTCTCTTCTCATGATCCTGGTCATGATAAGCAACAAAGAAACGATACTGGCAACCCAAGGAAAATCTTCTTCATAAAAAGACATCAGTTTAAATAATCTCAATATTATGCAGCTACTAAAAAACAAGGTGTGCTAAGAGAATGATTGATGAACAATCCAAAGAAGAGACATAAATGAGCAGCTCAGGGGAAAATATGGTCAATAAACATGTGAAAGGTAGACACAGATATAGATATGGATAGACAGATATCTCCAACCTATCTTTTTCACATGCATTTTTTTTTTAATAGATTTGGGAGTCATCAGCAGGGAGGAAGTATTTTTTTTTTAACAAGGTACTACACTCTGGTTTCTCTTCAGATCGCATAAATCTTTCGCCTTTTTTAACAAGGTACTTTTTTTAAGATTTTTTTTTTTTAAAGATTTTATTTATTTATTTATTTGTGAGAGAGACAGAGTGCACGCACAAGCAGGAAGAGGGAGAAGCAGGGTCCCCACTGAGCAAGGAGTCCAATGTGGGACTGGATTCCAGGACCCTGGGATCATGACCCGAGCCCAAGGCAGACGCTTAACTGACTGAGCCACCCAGGCGCCCTCACAAGCATGGTTGACTTGTTTAAAAAAATAACACCTAGGGGCGCCTGGGTGGCTCAGTCAGTTGAGCATCCAACTCTTGATTCTACTCAGGTCATAATTTCAGGGTCATGGGATCGAGCCCCAAGCCAGGCTCTGTGCTCAGTGTGGATGGAGTCTACTTGAGATTCTCTCTCCTTCTCCTTCTGCCCTTTCCCCCCTCCCCCTGTGTGCATGCTTTCTCTCTCTCTAAACTAAATAAAATCTTTAAAAAATAAAAATTAGGGTGCCTGGGTGGCTCAGTCGGTTAACCATCTGCCTTCGGCCCAGGTCATGATCCCAGGATCCTGGGATGGAGCCCTGTGTCAGGCTCCCTGTTCAGCAGGGAGTCTACTTCTCCCTCTTCCTCTGCCCCTTTCCCTGGCTTGTGCTTTCTCTCTCCCCTCTCTGACAAATAAATAAACAAAATCTTTAAAAAAAAAAAAAAAAAATCAATGTATCCATTTAAATATCTGCATTTATATTATTTCATAAAACCAGGTTTCCTCCCCTAAGAAATGTTTCCTAAAATTCATTCAATCACATGCCCCCATCATTTCTGTCATATTCACATGCCATCTATATGCTGACAACTAGAACTATATGGATAAACACAGAAAGATGTCAGAGAAACATTGCTCCCTTGAAAGGAGCAGAAAGCTTAGTATGATCCCATTTGACCACAAAATATTCTGGTAATGATTGTCAATGTGGTTTACACATTAAAAAAATCTGAAGGAACACCCAATTTTTTATTTTTTTTATTTTTAATTTTTTATTTATTTTTCTTAGGAACACCCAATTCTTTTTTTTTTTTTTTTTAAGATTTTATTTATTTATTTGAGAGCGAGAAAGAGCACAAGACGGGGGAGCAGGAGAGGGAGAAGCAGACTCCCTGCTGAGCAGGGAGCCCGATGCAGGACTCGATCCCAGGACTCCAGGATCATGACCTGAGCCAAAGGCAGTCGCTTAACCAACTGAGCCACCCAGGCGCCCAGGAACACCCAATTCTTAACAGTTGTTACCTCTCAGGATAGAATTATGTGCTATTTATTGTATAATATTAAAGTTGAAAAGGAATACTTTATCTTCAGGGGGAAGATGATACATAATTAAATGTAAATACGGAGGAGCTTCAAACATGAACGTTCAGCAATGAGAATTTTGTTATCAGTGCTAAAAGTCAAAAGCATGGTACATTAACATAACGGTTCTCAATGGAAACTGGAGGGGCAACTATGTCCCCAGGAGACACACGGCAATGTCTGAACACAGTTTTAGCTGCCAACTGTGGGCAGGGGTGGGTGCCCCTGGCATCTAGTGCCCAGAGGCCAGGGATGTTGTTTAAACACCCTGCAAAGCACAAGAAGGCCCCATAACAGAATCATCAAGCCCCAAAAGTCAACAGTGCAGAGATTGAGAAACACGGTGTTAAATCATGCTAGACATTTTCAAAAGCAGAAAGACATTTGGAAAAGCTCGTTTCAATTAAGCTTTGACATGGATGCCAATCCCTTTGTAAAGCCGTAAGTCTTGCGCAGAGGAAGAACTAATCGCCTTTGAAGTCACAAATAATTTAATCAGATTTTATACTTTGATGTACAATTCACGAGTGTGGGCTAAAACACATCATTTATTATCTACATTTACAAAACCCTAGCCTGTGCTAAGTGCTATTCTGACTCCGTGAAACATGAGTCTTAGAATTAAATTAGAAAAAAAATGCCCCTTCCCTCCCACACACCCCAGCACTCTGGGAGGTGGAGGCAGAGGAGTTAGTGATTCATGCCAAATTTCTTCTACTTAGAAAATCTTGGAAGCAACCTACATCTTCAAAGGGCTGTAGCTTGCACAACTCTTGGTGGCCTGCACAGATGATCCACATAGTAGAACATCACTGGACAATCCAAGACAGGACAGAAAGGCTCTTTTAAAGGGCTATTTAACTAGTATGGACAAATATTCAGGACACAAGGTTAAGTTTAAAAACAAACAAACAAACTCGGACGCCTGTCTGGCTCAAGTCAGTGGAGCATGTGACTCTTGCTCTTGGGGTTATAAGTTCAAGCCCCACAGTGGGCACAGAGCTTACTTTAAAAAAGAAAAAAAGAAAGAAAAGAAAACTCAAAACTGGCTACAACAGATATTGCAAACAAGTGATCCACGGACGTATTCGATGCACCGTAATGATTTTTATTAATCTGAGCCACTATGTAAAAGTTGGGGTAATCCACATTTAAGAAAACTATTTGAGGCTTCTCTTGAACAATGAGAAAAATGGCAACAGAGGCCACATTCCCACTTGGCTAGAACCAGCAGGAAAGAAAAGCCCCCAAGACCCTACAGAAAAGGCATACCTCAAGAGCACAGCGTTTTGAAAGGTCCAGGTGATGATTTCATCACCTGGGTTTAAGGAGCTTTTTTATAAGGAAATGCTCCAGTGCATCATGCATCAGAAGAGTATGTATTGCTTTAGAAAGTATACACAAGCAACCACCTGCATGTGATCGGTCATGAGAAAGAAAGTGACTTCTGCTACATGGAGTTCATCCCAGTCCCCACCACTTCCCAACCTTGTTCATTCCCATACCTGTCTGATCCCCGGAAGTATCTGAGTTTTCAACGTAATAGTATGACTCATAAGCCAACATAGAAAAAGTCCTGAAAACATTATCTAACGGCTGACTAGGAGGTGGGGTGAACTCTGACTTTCATTTTGTAAATAACGATTACTGTATGACAAGTATGTAGTGATTTCACAAGAAAAGAGTATATGAAAACATCTTCCCTTCTCCCTAAACAGTAACCCACAGTGGAGCTACAGAGAGTGGGGACACCCAGGCGCTCGGACTCTTACCCTAATACATATTCATGACTTAAGTCAGGATCCTGCAAGCAAATATTGGCAAAGGCATCAGTTATCGCCAAGAGGTCTAGATCAAGGAGGAAGCAGGAAAATCATTGAGAATATAAACCACTCTGATCAGTAACCAGGACACCATGAGCAAAAGGCTTCTGGCTGAGCAAACTGCTCCTTAGAAAATGAAATCGAATTCTGTGGATTACGGACACCTGATTCTGAGTTTCTTGATTCCCCCACCCCTAAAACAAAAGGAAGCTTTCTAAAATCTTATACAAGATTTATTTAATAACTTATCTCAATGTGCAGTCTTATATTGCTGGCCACAAAATTCTTATTACTGAAACGAATATGGCTTTTCTATCCTATGACCATCTTTTTTGTTTGTTTACATAATTTTGGATAAATCACAATCTCATCTCAATTATACTCTCCCTGACTGTGGGGGATTTCAATCTAGTCTACT